>NC_050099.1:19813153-20116183 GCF_902167145.1 Zea mays | reverse complement strand
CTGCCAATCGCCCGCGCCCCTCGTCTCCGGCGAGCCCTCCGCCGCGGGGACGAGCGCCGCCGCCCAGCTAGCCGTAGGGAAGACCCAGGCCGCCCATCCGATCTCCGCCGTTCAGCCCAGATCGGGCGGCCCTGATTCAACTCACCCGGACCTAATCCTGGCCGTCCGCCAGAGATCCAGCGGCCCAGGCCCACTGCCCCCTCACCCCGTCCCTCTGCCCGTTAGGCCCCACTTGCCAGTCGCCCGCGCGCCCGCGCTGTCCGCCCGGTCCCGCCTGCCAGTCGCCCGCGCCCGCGCTGTCCGCCCGGCCCTGCCTGTCAGCCGCTCCCGCCGCCGCGCGCCCGCGCGCCCGCCCGCAGGATCTAATCCTGGCCGTAGATCTGAGATCCAACGGCTGTAGGCGCCCGATACCCCTTCGCCCGCGCATTTTCTTAAAGAACCCCCCTGTTTTCTGGAATTTGCGCCCGCCGTCCCTGGTTACTCGCAGTTAGGTCCTCGGACCTTTTATTTAATTCAAAATAAGTCCTTAGGGTATAATTTTAACCCCTAAACTTGTAAAATTCATAACTTTGCCATATGAACTCCAAATTAGGTGCTTCAAATTGCAAAATGTTCATAATATTATTATCTATCTGTTTATGCAATGTTTCCCTGCTGTTCCCATGTCCCAATTAATGGTTAATCATTAGGATAAAGTTAATGTTATGGGAACCCTATTTGAGATAAATAAAAGATAGTAGACTTTAATAAAAGTTGGAGCACTTAAGCTTATGGACTCAAACACTTAAGTTTAGGAACTTAAAACCAGGTGATGATTTAATTCCACCACTGACTTAAACTTGATTAGTGGATAATGAATCACTTTGTATAGTCCTCTACTCCAGACCTAGGGAACACCAGAGTGCCTATCCCTTTTCAAGTATGAACTTGTGACCTCTCTCTGCTGCATATGTTTGGTATATTGTTTTTGTTGTTATTTTCCCAAGTGCATAGTGTGAATGATTGCTTTACGTAGACAACGAGCAGTCTGTGTTTCCCGAGGCAGTTGCAGAGGAAGTCCCTGAGCAGCAGTTTGGTGAAGGCAAGTGTCCTCTGTCCCACTATGTCCTATTCATTTATAACTTACTACCCCGCATTACTCACTTGAAACCTAAGGATTGACTAGCTTTACACTTTACTTTGTCCTTGATGACCTATTGGGTTGTTATGGTTAGCACTTTGCTATTGCTTTAACATAATCAATGAACATGATGTGACTATTTATGATACTGTTATCCTGTTGATGTTGATGATCTTGTGATACTCTAGGGGGCTCAGGCTGTTTCCTGAGTACCTCTCCATAAGGACTGGTTCGTTGAGAGACCACCCGGGATAACAGTGCAACCATGAGGGTAGAAAGGGAATCATGACTCATGGGTAAAGTGTGCAACCTCTGCAGAGGGTAGTGAAACTGGTATATCAGCCGTGCTCACGGTTAAGAGCAGCCTTGGGATCCTCTTTGATTAGAGATACAGATGGTCCGAGATACAATGATTATGATATGGTTTTGGTTCGACTATGATGATGATGTTCCTCGACGAGGAAATGGTTTACGGGTTGGTTAATGCTAAAATCTGGCTTCTACTAATGATAAGTACCTGACCAACTAAAAGCAACTGCTTGAGCCTAACTCCACATAAAGCTAGTCCACCTCAGCCAAACGGGACATTTGCTGAGTACGTTGATGTGTACTCATCCTTGCTTTACCACAAAACACCAGGTTGCCCACATTGTAACCACTGCTCAGGAGAAGGCGAAGCCGTGGAAGGAGACTTCCAGGAGTTTCAAGACTACGATGAATTCTAGGAGTGGGTTGGCGGCAACCCCCAGTCAGCTGCCTGTGGAGGCTTTATCTTTACTGCGTTTCGTTTAGCACTTTGATTTACTTGTTAAGACAATGAATATGTGGATGTCTATGACTCTATGATGTAATAAGTACCCTTTTATGTTATTATTCGAGCATTGTGTGATGATGTTCATTTATGTAATCGCTGTGTACGTGAGTTCTGATCCTGGCACGTACATAGTTCGCATTCGGTTTGCCTTCCAAAACCGGGTGTGACAACCTTCAACTTGAAAGAAAATGAAAGTACAAGCGTGACACAAAGGCAAAGATGTCCAGTCAGACTGAACAGTACGGGAGTACTGTTCATCTATTTATAGGCACGGGTCACAGCCCATGTAAAATTACATCCAGGCCCTTTACATTTGCTAATAACTTTATAGTAATTCATCGGGGTCTAGATAGCCTTTTCCCCTTTAAGTCGGTTTCCTTTTTCCTGTCATTATGCCGAAGCTCCCCTGCGCACAGCTTCGGCTCTGTTCCATCCTTCGTTTTCCTTGTGCTTCTTTATACTGTGATTTTGACTCAAGTCCGAAAGGTCCAAGTCCGAAGGTACCTGCTCATGCATTATACTCCAGAAACATTGTTAAATCACGTTTTTGAGGACCTTCGGAAGCCGAAGGCCCCCAACAGTAGCCCCTCGCAATATTAATTTGTTAGAATGATAGATTCAGATTGCGATATGGACGAAGGCCTTAAGCCGAAGGTCCGAAAAAACACCTTCTCTTTGCTAGAATAGCAACAGTCAATGACAAGCGGGGCCCTCCCACTTGCAACATACTGGGCTTATAAATAAGAGCGCACCGTGAGCACATTTGACACGCTTTCTTGCCATCTGCTCTTGCTTTCCCAATTTTTAGTTCTTGGCACACCAACGCTTGCCTAGCTTTTTAGATTTTTTAGCTTCGGTCTTAAGAGCACGTTTTTAACATTTCCGAAGATGTCTCAAGATAACAAAGCTGTCACCGAAACAAAGCTGAGCCTTTCTGAAGAGAAGAATCTTGGGTTTCTTGAATCGATAGCAAAGACGAATACGGAGAAGATCACTAGGGAGATTTTAGAAGGTTTATCTGAGGATACTGGTGAAAGTGACAGTTATGATATAGAAAGTAGAGGTGAAGACTCCGAAGATCGTCCGTGGCGACCCAGTCACGCAGTCTTCGAAAAATCGAGTATTAGACAGAGTCATCTCGATAACATGAGGGGAAGATATTTTTCGGGACATGTCTACTATGAGGGCTGATGACGGAGAGAGGACTGTGCCTACTCCCGAAGAGAATGAAGTTGTGATCTTCCGAAGCTTTTTTAAAGCTGGGCTTCGGTTTCCATTAAGCAAATTTGTGGTTGAGGTTTTAAAGATCTATCAAGTCTACCTTCATCAAATTACGCCTGAAGCAATCATAAGAATGGGAATCTTTGTCTGGGCCGTGAGGAGCCAGGGCTTAGAGCCAAATGCAAAAAGCTTTTGCAATATGCATGAACTGTTATATGAGACGAAACCCTGGGGTAAAGAGCAATATCATAACAATTTTGGCTGTTACAGCTTCGTCGCTCGCTCTGGCTCGAGCTGTCCCGTGCCAACCTTCCGGAAAAGATGGCCTGGGGACTGGATGAAGGAATGGTTTTACGTGAAAAATGATTTAAAGGCACGAGAAGACGTTAAAGATATTATCATGCGTCCTATCTAGCAGCGCTTCGACCTTAGGAAACCGAAGGTGGAAATTGATAATGCAGCCGAAGAATGCCAAAATGCCTTTGGCATAGTCTGCTCTTTCATCGGAACGAGGGATTTAGTCCAGGAGCACATAGCCTTCAGAGTGTGGCCGCTTGTAGAGCAATGGAAAATGCCAAAGGAAACTATCAGCAAGCCTGACGAATGTGGACTGGTTAGGTTGAAATACACCTTCAGATACGAGGGTAAGTTTATTGAGCCAGATGATGATTGGCTGAAATGCATCGAAGCTACAAGCGATGAACTGCTTGGACCATATTCAAAGACAGAAGATAACACGCTATCTGCAACCTTCGGAGGGCGGAAAAAGAAGAGGCTGAATAGAGTTTTCGATGCCATTGGGTTTATGTACCCTGATTACCGCTACCCGCTGAAAGGGCAAAAGAGAAAAAGCACAACTTCTGGAAAAGGTGATGCTTCAGTTGCTCCAAGTGAGGCCGCGCCAAAAAGGAAAAGGGTGAAGGTCCTTACTCACCGACCGCGCTTCATCGAACTAGCCTCAGTGCCCAAATTTGGTGGTGAGACCTCTACTGCTACTGAAGCCAAAGGACCTTCTCTTACTCAGAAGAATGAGGAGCTGGCTATATTGCCGAAGACCGATAATATTAAAGAAATAGAGACCGCGAAAACAAAAATAGAAGAAGTTACAAGCCCTCCGGCAGGAATGACAGTGCTGAAGGCGCAAAAAGACCTCACGGCGACTCCGAAGAGGAAAAGGATGGTCAATGTACTAGATGTGTTAGAGACGATAAAATCTTCAAGCTCTACTCCAAAGAAAATTGCCGAAGTTACAAAAGCGCAAATTGAGACGACAACCTCTGAAGCCGAAGCTACAAAGCACCAGGCTGAGACTAAAGCTGGGCCTTTGGAGCCCGCCAAGAGGAAATCCTTAGAAACCAGAGGAAAAGAAACAGAAGCGGCGGAAAAAATTTTGGCTGAAGAAACTGGCACTGCCACCCCTGAAGCATTTTCCGAAGCTCTCAATTATATTTTACGATATGATTCGGGGAAAAATTTGACTGAAAAAGAAAAGCAAGAAGCTCAGTTTTATGCCCAAAAATTGAAATATCCGAAGGGGCATTGATTTTCAATGGCAGCGGAGAAGAAGACTTCTTATATTGTCTCCCGGACAGCAAGGAGATCTCTGTCTGCCGGGAGATGGGAAGAAGCTTCGGATTCCCGATGCTAGAAGATGGGCTTTCAGTGTTGTCAAAAGATGAATTGGCCGACAGCTTAGCGTACAACAGCTTAAAGGTGAGAGAATAAGATTTTTTGTGCTTAAAAACAAGGTTTTTTTCGTTTGCTTATACTTAATACCACACTTCTTTTGCAGGGCCTTATTCTTAGCAACGCCCTCAGGGCACAAAAAAGCGCTGAAGACGAGGGATATACCATGGCCTTGAATAACCTTCGTTCCGAAGTAATTGAGCTAAGGAACGAAGGTCTTGAAAAAGACAAAATATTAAACTCACTGATAAACAAGATAAAAGAAACGAGGCTACTTCAAAAGCCCAATCTGAGACCCAGAAGAGCGAAACTGAAGATCTTTGGAAACAGCTGGCCGAAGAAAAATTAAAATGTGCAGTTGCCGAAGCTGACCGAGACGCCAGTGAATACTGGAAAAATCACTGGGAAAAAACAGTTGTGGAGCTTCGTTCTTTAAAATAAAGATGCTATGAAAAATCTATGGCATGTGTACAAAAGATAAAAACCAGCTTTGCCAATATTGGCGCATATTCAAATGAGGACAATTTCGTAGTAGGCGATCCCGAAGGTCCAATCGAATGGATCAAGGGCGAAGCCGAAGCCTTTGAGGAAGTTTTGAGTGGCCACGGAGATGTTTGCGCCTTCTCAGGTGCCAGGGGGATTGCAGCCATCTTAGAAAAGGCAGAATGCGAGCATGTGAAGATTCTGGCCCAAGCCGAAGCTGCGTTTTCTATTGAAGATACAAAAGACCCTTCGGCCGAGGCAAGCTTGATTGGCGGAAAGTTTTTTATCGACATCTGGGAAAATGGTGGCCGAGAGATGGCTCACGAAATTATAAAGAAAAGTGAAAAAGATACTCACGATGCTAGAGAAGCAGCAAAGGCAGTTGAAAAAGCTGCAGAACTTGAAACGCGGATAGGTAATATCTAATTGCTTTTGACTTTATGTTTTATTCTTGTGACTTCGAACTTATTCATGTTTTATATCGCAGCCGAATTATCTCCTCCCCCGGAGCCCTTTGAGTCACAAGCCGAACCCGAAGCAAAGAATGAAGATGAAATTATTAAGATGGCCGAAGCTATTATGGACAAAGTTGTAACTCAACTACTAAACGAAGCTGCGGAAGTAGTTTTAAAAGAAGAATAGCTATTGTTGTAAAAACATTCGGAATACTGATGTAATATTTGCTGAACAAAGTGTGTAATATTCTATAGTTTTGAAAGTAATATATAAGTTGTATGTAATTCAGTTCTTTACGATGCATGGAATTTTACATACATACCGTTTTTGAGCCTTTGGCGAAAAAAACACCTTCCCTTCTTTTCATGCTTCGTGAAGAATATCCATATTCGTGAAAATATCATGCTTCGTAAGCAATAGATTTCCTCCGATACTAAAGTTGACGAGACTGCACTTCTTCAAACCTTATTTTGTGCCTTGGCACAATTTCTTCGAAACAATTTCCGAAGGTTAATATTGTATTCCCTTCTTGTGCCTTTGATGCGATATGATGTATGATGTCATGTTATGCGAATGATGTGATGATGCTATGGTATGCAAAATGATACTTGTGCCGAAGATACACTCACATTCCCACAGTAGAACACATTCTCTTTGTCGTTTATTTTTCGGCTTCACCGTTTATTTTTCGGTGTATCAGCGTTGACTTTTCGCTGTAAGCCTCCCTTAGGAGCTTCTTCGCCTTTTATTTCGGCGGTATCAGCGTTTATTTTTCGCTGTAAGCCTCCCTTAGGAGCTTCTTCGCCTTTTATTTCGGCGGTATCAGCGTTTATTTTTCGCTGTAAGCTCTGCATTCCCTTTGGAACAACTTTTGAGCAGAAAACTTACGCTGCGTTCCCTTAAGAACGACTTTTGTTGCTCCGACAAAAACTTACACTGTGTTCCTTAAAACGACTTTTTGTTGCTTCGTCAAAACTTTTGTAACTTCGTCGGTTTATGAGGAAGGTATATTACATTATGATAATGACGAAGCTATTACAAGAAATTGAAAACAATAAAAGAACAAGGTAAGTGATAACGAATGTAAAAACTGTTTCAGAGATAGGATATCTCCTAGTAGATGTGCTTCGATTCTGGCACAGTACTATTGACTGTGCGAGCTTCGGACTGCTCCCTGAAGTCTCGCTGCTGGTGATTGTGCTGGCTCCCTTCTGGCTGCTGGCCTTAGGGATAAGCGGGTTGCATTGGTGGTGGAGGTGGAGGTTTTTGCCAAGATGCCTGAGGTTGGCTTGCCGAAGCAACAGAAACTGCAGGATGGTTACCCACATACTCTGGAATGTACGGTGAGTGGTATAAAGCAGTATGCATAACCTGTTTCGGATGACTCTATTGGACTGCAGCTTCTGCTATCTCTTTCTGTTTCTGGATGGTCACATGACACATCCTGGTAGTATGGCCCTTGTCCTCACTGCGGAATAGGCAATAAATTTTCCTGGGTTGATCCCCAAATCTTCCTCCGAAGCCCCTGGCGCCTCTGCCCCTTGGAGCTAGGGGCCGTGGATAGCTCTGTTGCTGCTCCAAAGCCTGGGAAGAATACTGTGGCCTCTGTTGCTGACTTCCCCTGTCGTCATTCTGAGTAGAGTGGATTGATCTGACGTGTCTAGGGTGGACTCTCCCTCCGAAGCCCCTGGTCATTTCAGAGAACCTGTAAGCTTCCTCCCTTCTTTGTCGAAAGTCATTATCCGCGCGGATATATTCATCCATCTTTTGAAGCATTTTCTCCAGGGTCTGAGGGGGTTTCCTGGCGAAGTATTGGGCTGTAGGTCCTGGCCGAAGCCCCTTAATCATGGCCTCAATAACAATTTCGTTGGGCACCGTTGGCGCCTGTGCCCTCAGTCGTAAGAACCTTCGGACATACACCTGAAGGTATTCTTCGTGATCCTGGGTGCACTGGAACAAAGCTTGAGCAGTGACCGACTTCGTCTGAAACCCTTGGAAACTGGTGATGAACATGTCCTTCAGCTTTTGCCATGACGTGATTGTTCCTGGCCGAAGGGAAGAGTACCAAGTTTGTGCAACATTTTTGACTGCCATGACGAAAGATTTCGCCATGACTGCAGTATTGCCACCAACGAAGATATGGTTGCTTCGTAGCTCATCAGAAATTGCTTCGGATCTGAGTGTCTGTCATACATGGGGAGCTGAGGTGGTTTGTAAGACGGGGGCCAAGGTGTAGCCTGCAGTTCTGCTGACAGAGGGGAAGCGTCATCAAAGGCAAAATTTGCATGATGGAAATCTTCATACCAGTCATCTTCGTTGACGAAGCCCTCTTGGTGAAGCTCTCTGTACTAGGGCCTTCGGTTCTGCTCATCTTGAGTAAGATGACGAACTTCTTCAGAGGCTTCGTCTATCTGTCTTTGTAGGTCAGCTAGCCGAGCCATCTTTTCCTTCTTCCTTTGCACTTGTTGATGAAGCATATCCATATTCCTGATTTCTTGGTCCAAGTCGTCCTCCTGAGGCGTTGGACTGGTGGCCTTCCTCTTCTGGCAACACAGAGAATGTTAAATGTTAAAGTCCTTCGTCCTTCGAAGCATTATATCCCTTTTGAGAAATAATGTTTTTTGGACGAAGGTTAAGAAAGACGTACCTTCGTCAAAGTAACATATGAACGAAGAAAAGAAAACACGTGAGGTGCAAAATATAATGTCAACAGTCATTTATTGCCATCAATTCATTTTTATCTTACTATTAAGGAAAAATAGGAATGTTAAAAAGTTACAAAAGTACCTTCAGCTTGAAAGAAAATGAAAGTACAAGCGTGACGCAAAGGAAAAGATGTCCAGTCAGCGTGAACAGTACGGGAGTACTGTTCATCTATTTATAGGCATGGGTCAGAGCCCATGTAAAATTACATCCAGGCCCTTTACATTTGCTAATAACTTTATAGTAATTCATCGGGGTCTAGATAGCCTTTTCCCCTTTAAGTCGGTTTCCTTTTTCCTATCATTATGCCGAAGCTCCCCTGCGCACAGCTTCGGCTCTGTTCCATCCTTCGTTTTCCTTGTGCTTCTTTATACTGTGATTTTGACTCAAGTCCGAAGGGTCCAAGTCCGAAGGTACCTGCTCATGCATTATACTCCAGAAACATTGTTAAATCACGTTTTTGAGGACCTTCGGAAGCCGAAGGCCCCCAACAGTTATATTATTTTGAATATAGCTCTTTTAATAAAATGTACGGCATGTGTTTTCCCTAATGAAAGAAATAAATAAATTGGTTTCATTATCTTTCGAAAAGGGACCTATGTACGTGTATACACCTTATTTCATAAAAGAAGGTAGATTAAGATCTTCGCAAAAGAATATATCAAGTGTACCTATTGATTTCAAATATTCTTGAGAAAAGTATGTTTTGCTATTATATTTTCTTTTATCTTGTTTATTGGATGGTACATCTTTATTGAATGGTGTATGTTTTCTTTTATTTTTTATGTGCGCTATTAGAAGACAATTTTGTGGTAGAAAATCAGGATCAGTTTAAAGAGCACCCTTAGGACTTCTGTGAAGAAGACAAGTGGACTTCTCCCTACATATACTATTTGATCTCAATCACATCATGATAATTAAGTTTACTTTTTGTGATTTTCTTATTTTTGATGGGATTACCTCTATAGCAATACCTAGTCCTTACCAACCCAAATACCTTGATTTAACCTAGAATTATGCTTTGCTTAAATAATATGCTACTGCTTTAACTCGGATTATAGATGTCACTCCTTTTATATTGTTAATGTTCCAAAGATAGAGTTTATACTGTTATTGTTGTTAATTCAATAATTAACAAGATCATATGAGTTAAATTGGAACATGGAGTGGCCACAAGGGAAAACAGTGCAACCATGAGTGCTATTATGGCTCTAGCTTTGGTAATTAGCTTTATATGTTTAGTGTCTAGTAACCTTACCTGAAATATGGGCAAAATAGGGAGCGGTCGATGGTGGTAGCTCACGTTAACATGGGGTGGTAGTCTTAGCTAATGTACCTCTCCTAGAGGGTTACCACACTGACTTGGAAACCTTAGTAGGTTGCTTTATACTAGGTATATTTTGTGAAAATCTCATGGTGGATCCATAGTCATTCACATCAAAAGTGAATATGAGACTTGCAAACCTAGGCTAGAGGGGATACACGGCTTGTGGGTAAAGTTGTACCATATCTGCAGAGTGTAAAAACTAATATATCAACTATGCTCATGACTATGAGTGGCATGTACCCTCACATAATAATCAAACTTAAAGATGGATATTAAATTGTGATTCTTTTTTGTTCCAATGGTTCACTTAAGTGTTTTCTGTAAGTGGCTTCGAGATGATGAATATTATTTATGACTAAGCAGATTTAGTAAATATTTACACTTAGTAAATAAGATGTTGTTAATAAAAGTTTAACCAACTAAAATGCTAACCGCATAAACCCTAGCCTATCCTTGAGAGCTACGCATCTTCACCCCACTTGCTGAGTACCAACCATAAGTGTACTCACCCTTGCTAATATTTTGATCAGAAGGATGTGAAGAGGAAGACTTTGTCGAAGACTGTGATGATTTCTAAATGTAGCGATGTGTCGGTCATCTTCCTGTGGGAGATTATCCCTAAATTCTGTTGTGCTTTACTGAATAATATTTAAGACATTTATGTCATTGGAGATGTAATAAAGTTACTTTACTCTTATTTATGATTCGAGCATTGTCCTTTGATATTTTACACTTGTGATGTCAACATATGTGTAGAAAATGGATCTTGGCACACATATGCTATGCATTCGGTTTTGCCCCTAAAACCGGGTGTGACAGAAGTGGTGTCAGAGGGATGTTGATCCTAGGTAGCTGTATTATTTAGAAATGGAAAGCCCAGTCTATTCAAAACATATCTTATTTTGTTCTCGTAAGAACTTACTTTATACTGACTTATCCTTCTCGTCTTCACTCATCTAAAATTTGTTTATCGGTCAATGAGAAGGCTATCGTTAAGAAGACTGCACACAAGAGCATCAATGGACGCATTCACATAAGCGTTGGTCTTTCCACCACCTTCTCCACCTAAGGCTAGACCTTCACACATCACACCGGATGGCATCCTTGAAAGCTTTAATGAGATATTTGAAGACTAGAAGTTCAAGGATGAGGAAGAACCCATGGAGGTCGAGCAGCCTGAGAACCTGCACCATTGGGATTGGGCTGCTGAGCTTCAGCAGGAGGCTCAACCTGAGTTACCTGTAGAACAAGTGGACTCGAAAGTTGTGGTCCTAGATGATGATGATGATGATGATGATGACTCGGAGTACCAGCTATCTGATGTGGACATCTCCTCAGGAGAGATAGACTTGCCTGGTGATGATGCCCTAGAAGATGATGAGGACCCAAATGATGAATATATCAAGGATGTTGATCCAAAAGAAGAAGATCCACATGAGCTTATTGACATTGATGGCATGGGAACGTAGGAGTCACTTGTTCCTAGAGTCCCCAATCTAGAGGCTTCTACGCCAGAAGCACCTACACCAGAGGACCCTGCTCTAGGAGATCCCTCAAAAGGAGATGCGGGACTTAACCCGCTTTAGAGTGGCTAATGAATGTTCACCACAATAGTGGCATGACTCAGCCATTTCCTCGCATGTTCAGGCACCTGTTCACAGCTTCAGGTCCAGCAAAGGCCACTATGACTTATGTCGGTGTGCGTCATCAGCATGCCCATGGAATCTGTCACACCCGGATTTAGGGGCCAATCTCAGGCGCGAATCAAATGTGTGGTAGGATCAAGTCTCACACATATGATGACTCATGGTACAGAAACGAATGTCACATCATTAATATATAACGGAGTTCTATACAAAATAAATAAATAATTACATCCTACGAAGATAACGATCCAGCAACCAAAGTTGACTGGGAGACGATGGCCTAGACCTCTCACGAATTCATCGTGACATCCTTCATGCTCCTCATCCCGCGGTACCCGTTCTTGACCTGGGGGTGTGAGTACAGCAAGGGTGAGCTCACATAATTTCATCGCTCAACAAGTTGTGGGGAATAATGTGCATGGGCTCACTTACAGTGGGGCTCATGTGAAGTGTAAGGCTTACCAAAGGAGATGGTTAAAGCTGAGCATTGCTTTTAGAGCTGGTCAAAGTTTTATTAGCAGTTACTAAGTATAAGTAGATACCACCCCAATTAAATAAGAGATCACAAATGATAATAACACCCACATTGCAATGCAAATGACAGATTAATTTTAGTTCCATAAATTAATCATGCGAGAGTCTTGAGTCGCTCTTGACCGTGAGCACGACTGATATACCAGTTTTACACTCTGCAGAGGTTGAGCATCTTTACCCACAAGTCGTGTTACCCATTTGCCACAGGGTTGTATGTACCCCATACACCTTTACCGAGGAGGCGAGGCAGGGTAGCACTACGAGGCCTTTCCAAAGTTCCACTAGTTCGAGAATACCCACTATGATTTCAGGAAGAAGGAAGCATAAGAATCCCTCGTCTGAACTGCCAACGCAGCAGTTCGACCGAGAACCTCCCTATACTCTGTAGCAACGCCTGCCCGCTAGCCCCTTTCGGGTAAGGTAATATCTCCCCAGCTTTCCTAATTACTTGGCCAAGGGCGTCCCATTCCACCCTTGTGGTAGCACTGTTATCTCAAGTTAAACTCCATGTTCCAATTAACACAATGATCTTGTCATGAACAATAATTAAAACAACAACATAATTGGAACATGATCATAATTCAGATGTAACATTAATCCCAAAACCATGTAGAGCAATAGCAAATCTACCCAATAGTTCATATGTTTGCAAGGTGTGGGATAGACAATACTAGGGATACATATTAGGTCCCATCAAATTAACCTGAGCATGTCTCAATGATTAACAAGAACATTATTAGGTAAAGAAGAAAAGTGATCAAGGGCACAACATGCCTTAGTCTTGAGATCCCAGATACTTCACCAATTTAGTCTTCAAGTGACTCGTAACCTCGCTGCTACTCGAAGCAATACATACAAATAGACAAGAAGTACATAAAAATAACAATACACCAAACATGAGAACAATCATCACAATAATGATCTACGTGCTGCTACGAGATTGTGGGTTCGACAATCACTAAATTCGGAGTTACGGTTATGAAGTTATGATTTTCTGAATGTTTAAGTTTTTACTATAGAATAAATGAGGTACACAATTTTAACCATGGTTTCATATTAATACAAGATTAGTAGATGATAAACAATATTAATATGAGGCTAATGCAACTAGAATGGATCAAAAAGGAGTTAAAATGACTTAGTTAGGCATTTTCTAAGGTTTTAGTATTATTTTGGCAATAAAAATCAATTTTCGAATTAGTTTTATTAATATGCAAAGGTTCAGGGACTGCGGACACTATTTCTTTGAATCCCAGAGTCTAATCTGTGAATTTTAGGACCTCACTGTAATATTATTAAAATTGTAATGGACGGCAGGTTCATTCCTAAGAACAACATGGGTTCTTTTGCAAAGTTTCCAGGCCAAATGGGTATTGGCTCATGAGCACCGTTGGATGCAAGATCAACGACGCATATTACATGAGCTCCCCTTTGAACCGGTATGCGACCAAAGCCGTTTGATCACGTATCAACGCTCGGGATTTTAAACGGTCCCGAACCAACCTTGCCCGCCCACTCATAGATCTACGGTCGAGATTTATCTGAGCCGAACCGGTACAAAGCTATTGTTGGTCACTTGTTTTCAAATACTGTGAATCAAGAATAAGGCAATACAATTGTTAAAGATTAGGGACCTTCATCCTTCGAAGCATTATCTCCTTTCGGATATAACGATCTTCGGACGAAGGTCATGAAGGATACACCTTCAACATTAGTAAGAGTAAAAGTTCAGAGTGAAAGTTCATAGAGATAATGTATAAATCATATCTTTTATTCTCATGATCTACATATGAATATTAGCAGGATTTATATTACATTAATACCTTCGGCTTGTTTGAAGGTGTTGATACAAGAGCAATTACAATCTAGCATGAACAGTACGAGGGCACTGTTCAACTATTTATAGGCACGGGACGCAGCCCGGGTAAAAATACATTTATGATCTTAACATGTGTTCATAATTGTAACATAAATCATTAGAGACTAGCTAGTCTTTTCCTCTTCGGCTCATCATCATGCTTGATCTTCATCACCACTTTAAGTCGAAGCTGTTGCTCTTCGGCTATAGCTTTGGCATTCATTGTTGTCATCTTCCGGCTATATCTTCATCTTAAAGACCTTCGGCGGAGAAGAAGACTCCCATCACGAACCTTTGTGTATGACGAAGCTCCTGTAATACTCAATCATTATGTTAGAAACAAATGGTTAGTCGTGTTTTTGAGGACCTTCGGAAAAGGGAGGCCCCCAACAACTTCTAATCTCAGCCGCCCACATTCGGATCAACGGCCCGCGGTGTTTCACTCTCCTCCAACATCCGTGCGGTGGCGCAAACCCGCACCACGGCGGTGTAGCACGCCTGCATGGCCATGCCTTGCGCACCAAGGTCCTAAACCGAGAGCTAATGGCCGCCATACGAATAGTACGGTAAAGCGGACGACATGATGGATCTCTCAACTTGATTTTGGCGCAGAGGCTCCCGATTACGGAGTGGCGCGGTTCCGCGGCGGAGGACATGCTCCGGTGAGGAATTCACCGCACGTCATCGGTTAATCCTGCCCGGGCATAGGACAAGCACGAGCAGGGAGCACTAGGAAGGCTCTGGGACCCCACAGTCGCCAATCACCGATGTAGGCGCGGGACCACGGCGGCGGCACAAATCTCCCACATGACTCACAGGGATTTGGTGTCTGTTGCTACGCGACGAAGAGGAAGGGGAGGAAGGGACTTGGCTTCGCCCTTTTATTGCCGCCAAAGGTCGGTTTGGGAAGTTCGTTGCCAGCCTAAGCCCGAGCTCCCCGCCCGGTGGTTTCGGCGAAGTCTGTTTCGCACGCGTGGAGATGGAGCAGGAGGCTGGTGAGCGGGCCCACACGTCAACGTATGGCGAGTCAAGCACGGTGATCTGCAGTTGGCTGCGTAGGGACTGACATCGGGGCCCACATGTCAGTGTCGCAGAAGAGAGGGGCTGCACGCGTGACCTGAAGTGTAGGTGGGCCGAAAGGGGTTTGTTGGGCCCAATCTGAATTCTTTCTTCCTTTCTTTTTTCTTCTCTTTTTTTCTTTTCCATTTTCTTTTCTATTTCCAAGTTCAAATATTCAAACTCAATTTAAATTCTTGTTTTGGACTCCAGATTTCAAATATCAAACAAAAGTCTACTATGAATAATACTTCTACTGCCTGAGCTAATATTATTTATTTATTATTATCTTATTTAGGTAATAAAATACACCACATTTATTACATTTGGGTGTGTAATGAAATTAAAGTTGTATCCCAAAGTTCATATTCCTTTGTTTTGATAGCAAACCTTTTCCAAATGTCCAATCCTTATTGGGATATGATTTAGCTAATATTATTCTATTATGATCATTTACTTTAGAAAGGGTGAATTCTAAAGTTCAATTATTTATCAAGGGTACTTATTTTGATGATTATTATTTTTCTCTCTAAAGGATTTCCTTAAATCACAAGTTAAGATTTTGGGTGTTACAAATTCTACCCCCTTAAAAATAATCTCGACATCGAGATTAGTAAGAAAAGGAATGTATCTCAATCTCGTCTCAAAACATATGCACAATCAAGAATCTCAGCATGATGCAGAACTTGTTATTTAAAACATAGGTTCAAATATACCTTATTACTATTCCTAAAATACTAAAGAACTAGCTACTACCTAAGGTATTATTTAGGTCTTACAAATACTACTCATAGAGAAATATATATATACTCTAATCTTATTGCTCGTTGCCCTCTTCACTGCCTTCTTCGCCTTCTACTGCCACCTCTTCCGGGTTTTTGTGTTCCTCAGGTTCAGCTTCTGCTTCCACGTGGTTGACTTGTCCCCGATTGACGGATAAGGCCTGGCTCTTACCTCCTGAGACCTGACCTTGTTTCACCGGAGTTGGAGTGGTGTAAGCAGCCCTGTTGGGACAGTAGTTGGCATAATGACCGGCCTATCCACATTTGAAGCATGACCTGTTTGTGGATGTATTAGGAGCAATAGGTCCTTCTGGGGTGTTTGCTTGAGGAGGAGGAGATTGGGTCTGTTGAGTCTGTTGCTCGGAACTGCCACGAGCTGGTGTGCCTTGAGGTGTAGCAAAATGGGGACAAGTACTACTTCCAGCCTGTCCCTGGTTAGTAGCCCTTCTCTTTTCTCCTAGCTCAACTCTCGTGTTCCAGAGCTATAGCCTTGTCTAGCAGTCTCTGGAAGGACGGGAATGTGTGGGACATTAGTTGGTATTGGAGTGGCCCGATCAAACCCTCCAGAAATAGTTCCTGCTTTTTCTCATCATCATCAACTTCCCTAGGAGCATATCAGGATAGCTGGATGAATCTGTCTCTGTATTCGCTTGCTGACATGCCTCCCTGTTTAAGGGATAGGAACTCCTTTTTAATCTTCATCAGACCAGCAGGAATATGGTAATTCCTGAAGTGAGTGGAGAATTCTTCCCAAGAAATGGTGTTAGCAGCAACGTGAGCAGCGCAATATGCATCCCACCAATCCGCAGCGGGGCCAGTGAGGTGACCCGATGCATATAGCACTTTCTCCCTATCAGTGCACTTTGCTATATTGAGCATCTTTTCCACGGTTTTCAGCCAGTCGTCATCTTGTAGTGGGTCTGAGGAGTTAGAGAATGTAGGTGGTTTGTGACTCATAAACTCCTAGTGCTTATCCCTAGGCGGAGCTGGTGGTGGTGGAGGTGGTAGTTGTTGTCGTTCCTACCATTCTTGACACATTTCTTGACGTTCTTGACAGATCTGTTCTTGCATTTCCGTCATCGTGTTGGCCATTTGTTGTAGTAGTCGCATTTGAGCAGCAACCATGTCATCAGCAGGCGGGGGATTCGGAGGAGGATTCATTTCTGGTTCCGGATTAGCTACAACCCTTCTTCGACGAATTCGTGCTACAACCTCCTCCCCTTCTGGTATCAACCATCTAGGCTAGAGACATATGGTAAGATAGTTTTGCAAGGGGAATAATTTAGTAGGCAGAATAGATAGCCTAGTAGCTGGTCATAAACTGAAGGATCTTAGGCAGAGCTTTAATCTGTTGTTTTGTGTCTATGTCGGGATAACAATGCTTATAAGATGAATCTCCAAGGATAAGATAGAATATGCTAAGATAAGATAGATATGTGATGCTAGATACATTTTAATGAGGGATAATCTAGGTTGGCTAGTTATCTTGTAAACACATTTTTATGCCTATATGTATATGCAGATGCAATTATGGACATTACTTCACAACTCATCACACTCAGACCAAATCAAACAGTTATCATAATAACAAACTTTCAAGCATATAGATACCTATAAAAATAGTTTTGTTTTTGTTCCTAAGATTAGGTCTCATATACTTAAAGGTCTTTAGAAGAGAAAAGGTAAGAATAATCAGAGTAAAGCAGCAATAGATGAGAAAAGATTAAGAAAAGTTTAGAAAGAATCAAAGTAGGAAAGGTAAGTAGGTAAGGGTTGTCTAGTTCTATCTAGGTTACGTCCTACAGTCAACATTCCTCTGATACCACTTCTGTCACACCCGGATTTAGGGGCCAATCCCGGGCGCGAATCAAATGTGTGCTTGGATCACACATATGATGACTCATGGTACAAAAACAAATATAACATCATTAATATATAACAGAGTTCTGTACAAAATAAATAATTACATCATAGGACGACAACGATCCAGCAACCAAAGTTGACTAGGAGACGACGACCTAGACCTCTCATGAACTCATCGCGACATCCTTCATGCTCCTCATCCTGCGGTACATGTTCTCGACTAGGGGGTCTGAGTACAACAAGGGTGAGCTCACATACATTCATCGCTCAACAAGTTGTGGGGAATAATGTGCATGAGCTCACTTACAATGGGGCTCATGTGAAGTGTAATGCTTACCAAAGGAGATGGTTAAAGCTGAGCATTGTTTTTAGAGCTGGTCAAAGTTTTATTAGCAGTTACTAAGTATAAGTAGATACCACCCCAATTAAATAAGAGATCACAATTGATAATAACACCCACAATGCAATGCAAATGACAGATTAAGTTTAGTTCCATAAATTAATCATGCGAGAGTCCTGAGTCGCTCTTGAATGTGAGCACAGCTGATATACCAGTTTTACACTCTGTAGAGGTTGCACATCTTTACCCACAAGTCATGTTACCCATTTGCCACAGGGTTATACGGACCCCATACACCTCTACCAAGGAGGCGAGGCAAGGTAGCACTACGAGGCCTTTCTAAAGATCCACTAGTTCAAGGATACCCACTACGGTTTGAGGAAGAAGGAGGCATAGGAATTCCTCGTTCGAACTACCATCGTAGCAGTTCGACCCGAGAACCTCCCTATACTCTGCAGCGATGCCTCCCCACTTGCCCCTTTTGGGTAAGGTAATCTCTCCCTAGCTTTCCTAATTACTTGGCCAAGGGCGTCCCATTCCACCCTTGTTGTAGCACTGTTATCTCAAGTTAAGCTCCATGTTCCAATTAACACAATGATCTTGTCATGAACAATAATTAAAACAACATCATAATTGGAACATGATCATAATTCAAATGTAACATTAATCCCAAAACTAGGTAGAGCAATAGCAAATCTACCCAATAGTTCATATGTTTGCAAGGTGTGGGACAGTCAATACTAGGGATACATATTAGGTCCCATCAAATTAACCTGAGCATGTCACAGAGATTAACAGGAACATTATTAGGTAAAGAAGAAAAGTGATCAAGGGCACAACTTGCCTTAGTCTTGAGATCCCAAATACTTCACCAATTTGGTCTTCAAGCGACTCGTAACCTCGCTGCTACTTGAAGCAATACATACAAATAGACAAGAAATACATAAAAATAACAATACACCAAACATGAGAACAATCATCACAATAATGATCTACGCGCAGCTACAAGATCGCGGGTTCGAGAATCACTAAATCCGGAGGTACAGTTATGAAGTTTTGATTTTCTGAAGGTTTAAGTGTTTACTATAGAATAAATGAGATACATGATTTTAACCATGGTTTCATATTAATACAAGGTTAGTAGATGATAAACAATATTGATATGAGGCTAATGCAATTGGAATGGATAAAACAGGAGTTAAAATGAATTAGTTATGCATTTTCTAAGGTTTTAGTATTATTTTGGCAATAAAAATCAATTTTCAAATTAGTTTTATTAATATACAAAGGTTTAGGGACTATGTACACTATTTCATTGAATCCTAGTGTCTAATCTATGAATTTCAGGACCTCACTGTAATATTATTAAACTGTAATGGACGGTGGGTTCATTCCTCAGAACAACAGGGGTTCTTTTGCAAAGTTTCTAAGCCGAAGGGGTAT
This sequence comes from Zea mays, assembly GCF_902167145.1. NCBI lineage: Eukaryota > Viridiplantae > Streptophyta > Magnoliopsida > Poales > Poaceae > Zea > Zea mays. The sequence goes on along the minus strand of NC_050099.1, from coordinate 20,096,851 downwards.
CGGCCCATGAGCACCGTTGGATGCAAGATTAACGACACAGATTACACGAGCTCCCCTATGAACCGGTACACGACCCAGGCCGTTTGATCACGTATCAACGCTCGAGATTTTAAACGGTCCCGAACCTACCTTGCTCGCCCACTCACAGATTTGCGGTCGAGATTTATCTGAGCCTCACTAGTACAAAGCTTCTAATCTCAGTCACCCACATTCGGATCAACGACCCACAGTGTTTCACTCTCCTCCAGACATCCGCGCGGTGGCGCAAAGCCGCCCCACGGTGGCGCAGCACGCCGACGTGGCTATTAAGTTGCATGCACCAACCAATTCAACCCAAAAGCTGTGATATCCTGGCCCCTGGGATGCGATGTCCTGGCCCAAGGATTAATAGAATTAATAGAGTATCCATACCAACAAGGTGCATCTTCTTTTTCGGAAGCCTAGCTCGAAAGAACCTCCAAGTTAAGCGTGCTTGGCTTGGAGCAATTTGGGATGGGTGACCGATCGGGAAGTTTTCTCGGGTGCACATGAGGACAAAGTGCGCACAAAAGACTTGTGTTGGTTTGTGGGGACAATATATGATCCTAGAGAGCTGCTAGGAGTAAGTACCGCCGGTCCAGGGATTGGACAGGGTGTTACAAGTGGTATCAGAGCCGACCCTCGCGGTTTCACGGGCGTGTGTGGGTTAGGGGGTTCGGGTATATGGCGCATGGCGCATGTGGGTCGGGAGTGGTCACATGGCATGTCATATGACGACACTAGACACACAGACGTGGCTAAGAGGGGAGGTTCCTGGATTGAGGTTGACCGACGAGGACGTCGGTCTTCTAAGGGAGTGATTGTGATATCCTGGCCCCTGGGATGGGATGTCCTGGCCCAAGGCTTAATAGAATTAATAGAGTATCTATACCACAAGGTGCATCTTCTTTTTCGGAAGCCTAGCTCAAAAGATGTGCTTGGCTTGGAGCAATTTGGGATGGGTGACCGACCGGGAAGTTTTATCGGGTGCGCATGAGTGAGGACAAAGTGCGCACAAAAGACTCGTGTTGGTATGTGGGGACAATATATGATCCTAGAGAGCTGCTAGGAGTAAGTACCGCCGGTTCAGGGATTGGACGGGATGTTACAAAAGCTTAAGCTGATAGGAGGAGGTGTGCAATTCACTTATATTATATTCCAACGCCCCCTCCGTTGAGCCTCTCTTGGGTCTCTGGCGTGGAATAGGAGCGAGCAAAAATTATTTTATTTTAATTGTGCTAACCAGGGTTTGAACTCATGACCTCTGTCTTTGATACTATATTAAGGTGCATGCACCAACCAATTCAACCCAAAAGCTTAAGTTGATAGGAGGAGGTGTGCAATTCACTTATATTATATTCCAACAGTGGCCATGCCTGGCGCACCAAGATCCTAAATCGAGAGCTAATGGCCGCCATACAAAGAGTACAATAAGGCAGACGACATGGCGGATCTCTCACATGTGATTATGGTGCAGAGGCTCCCGCCTACGGCGTGGCACGGTTTCGCGGTGGAGGGCGTGCTCCGGTGAGGAATTCACCGCACGTCATCATTTAATCCCGCCCGGGTATAGCACAAGCACGGGCGGGAGCACTAGGAAGGCTCTAGGACCCCCACGATCGCCAATCGCCGGTGTGGGCGTGGGACCACGACGACGGCGTGAATCTCCCACAAGGCTCACAGGGATTGGATGTCTGTTGCTGCGGGGCGAAGAGGAAGGGATTTGGCTCCACCCTTTTATTGCTGCCAAAGGCCTGTTTGGGAAGGTCGTTGTCAGCCTGAGCCCGACCTCCCCACGCGGTGGTTTTGGTGAAGTCCGTTTCGCACGCGCGGAGATGGCGGAGGGGGTTGGTGAGCCGAGCCCACACGTTAGCGTATGGTGAGTCGGGCACGGTGATCTACAGCTGGCTGCGGCGGAGGCTGACACCGGGGCCCACATGTCAGTGCCGTAGTAGAGAGGGGCTGCGCGCGTGACCTAAAGTGTAGGTGGGCCGAATGGGGTTTGTTGGTCCCAATTCGAATTGTGTCTTCCTTTCCTTTTTCTTCTCTTTTCCTTTTTCTTTTCCATTTTCTTTTCAATTTCCAAGTTCAAGTATTCAAACTCAATTTAAATTCTTGTTTTGAACTCCAGTTTTCAAATATCAAACAAAAGTCTACTTCTACTGCCAGAGCTAATGTTATTTATTTGTTATTATTATCTTATTTAGGTAATAAAGTACACCACATTTATTACATAGAATATTACTTTGGGTGTGTAATCAAATTAAAGGTGTATCCCAAAGTTCATATTCTTTTGTTTTGATAGCAAACCTTTTTCAAATGTGCAATCTTTATTAGGATATGATTTAGCTAATATTATTCTATTATGATCATTTACTTTAGAAAAGGTGAATTCTAAAGTTCAATTATTTATCAAGGGTACTTATTTTGATTATTATTATTATTATTATTATTATTATTATTATTATTATTATTATTATTATTATTATTTCTCTAAAGGATTTCCTTAAATCACAAGTTAAGATTTTAGGTGTTACAGAATCTACCTAGATGAGTGGCATGTTTTCGCAGAGGTCTCTCGTCCTGATGGTTTTGGAGGCCACAGAGTGAGGAGTTGTAAGTACGCACTCTCAACACGAACCAGCTTCGATGCAGGAATCAATGATGTAGCCAAGAGGGCTATGTCATCATTCTGCCATTTCTATTGGGATGTTCTAAGTCAGACTGCCTACAGGTATTACCCATAGCGCCAGTTTGGGCATGATCTCAACCTAATCAACTCGGGAATGAAAGAGGACAACATCCGCATGGAGAGACTGTTGGAGTACACTATAGCTCTAAACACTAAGCATGATGCTGCCTTAATTGAGCTTGACTATCTGAGGCATCGAAATGCTTAGCTGTGAGCTCATTTGGATAATGGAGGACAACCTCATACAACTGAAGAACCCGCAGATTCCCTAGTACACCCAGTACTCTCGTACCACCACTATCAGGCTCATACCCATTTAGGTTTCTTCTTGAAAGGGAATTAGGCTTACACCTAGTTCCTATATAATTTTGGTGGTTGAATTGCCCAACACAAATATTGGACTAACTAGTTTGCTCTAGTGAATAAGTTATACAGGTGCAAAATGTTCACACTTAGCCAATAAAAAGACCAAGTGTTGGGTTCAACACAAGAGCAAAGGAGCAACAGAAGGCTCCTCTGGTCTGGCGCACCGGACTGTCCGGTGTGCCACCGGACATGTCCGGTGCACCAGGGGACTCCAACTCCGAACTGCTCGCCTTCGGGAATTTTCGGAGACCACTCCGCTATAATTCACCGGACTGTCCGGTGCACACCGGACATGTCCGATGCTCCAAGGAAGGGCGGCCTCCGGAACTCGCCAGCCTCGGGTTTTCACTTCAGCTGCTCCGCTAAAATTCACCGGACTGTCCGGTGTACACCGGACTGTCCCGTGCATCCTCAGAGCAACGACTACTTCGCGCCAACGGCTACCTGCGACGGCATTTAATGCGCGCGCAGCGCGCGCAGAAGTCAGAGTCGCCCATGCCGGCGCACCGGACAGTGAACAGTGCATGTCCGGTGCGCCACCGGACATCAAGGCGGGCCCAGAAGTCAGAACTCCAACGGTCAATTTTCAACGGCACTGATGACGTGGCGGGGGCACCGGACATGTCCGGTGTGCACCGGACTGTCCGGTGCGCCATCGAACAGACGACCTCCACCAACGGTCAAGTTGGTGGTTGGGGCTATAAATACCCCAACCACCCCACCATTCATTGCATCCAAGTTTTCCAACTTCCAACCACTATACAAGAGCTAGCATTCATTGCAAAGCACACCAAAAAGAGATCAAATTCTCTCCCAACTCCACACAAAGCCCTAGTGTTCATTTGAGCTCTTGCGCTTGGATCGCTTCTTTTTCTTTGGCATTCTTTCTTGCGATCAAACACTCACTTGTAATTGAGGCAAGAGACACCAATCGTGTAGTGGTCCTTGCGGGAAGTTTGATTCCCAAGTGATTTGAGAAAGAGAAGCTCACTCGGTCCAAGGGACCATTTGAGAGAGGGAAGGGTTGAAAGAGACCCGGCCTTTGTGGCCTCCTCAACGGGGAGTAGGTTTGAGAGAACCGAACCTCGGTAAAACAAATCCGCGTGTCTCACTTCATTATTCGCTTGCGATTTGTTTTCCGCCCTCTCTCGTGGACTCGATTATATTTCTAACGCTAACCCGGCTTGTAGTTGTGATTATTTTTGAGAATTTCAGTTTCGCCCTATTCACCCCCCTCTAGGCGACTTTCAGTTGGTATCAGAGCCCGGTGCTTCATTAGAGCCTAACCGCTCGAAGTGATGTCGGGAGATCACGCCAAGAGGGAGATGGAGACCGGCGACAAGCCCACTACGAGCCAAGGGAGCACTTCATCGGAAGAGTCCCGCACCAAGAGGAAGGAGAAGAAGAAGGACTCCTCCAAACGGAAGGAGAAAAGATCTTCTTCCTCACACCACAAGGAGAAGAAGGAGAAATCTTCTTCCCACAAGTCGCATCGGAAAGGAGACAAGCACAAAAGGATGAGGAAGGTGGTCTACTACGAGACCAACACTTCATCAACATCTACCTCCGACTCTGATGCGCCGTCCGTAACTTCTAAGCGCCAAGAGCGCAAGAAGTTTAGTAAGATTCCCTTACACTATCCCCGTACATCTAGACATACTCCATTGCTTTCCGTTCCATTAGGCAAACCGCCAACTTTTGATGGCGAAGATTATGCTAGGTGGAGTGATTTAATGAAATTTCATCTAACCTCACTCCACAAAAGTATATGGAATGTTGTTGAGTTTGGAGCACAGGTACATTCTGTAGGGGATGAGGATTATGATACGGACGAAGTGGCCCAAATCGAGCACTTCAACTCTCAAGCCACAACCATACTCCTCGCCTCTTTAAGCAAGGAGGAATACAACAAAGTGCAAGGGTTGAAGAATGCAAAGGAGATTTGGGACCTACTCAAGACCGCGCACGAGGGTGATGAACTCACCAAAATCACCAAGCGGGAAACGATCGAGGGGGAGCTCGGTCGCTTCCGTCTTCGCCAAGGGGAGGAGCCACAAGACATGTACAACCGACTCAAAACCTTGGTGAACCAAGTGCGCAACCTCGGGAGCAAAAAGTGGGACGACCATGAGGTGGTTAAGGTTATTCTAAGAGCTCTCATTTTTCTTAACCCCACTCAAGTTCAATTGATTCGTGGTAATCCTAGATACCCACTAATGACCCCCGAGGAAGTTATCGGGAATTTTGTGAGCTTTGAATGTATGATTAAAGGATCAAAGAAGATCAACGAGCTTGACGAACCCTCCACGTCCGAGGCACAGCCGGTGGCCTTCAAGGCAACGGAGGAGAAGAAGGAAGAGTCTACACCAAGTAGACAACCAATTGACGCCTCCAAGCTCGACAATGAAGAGATGGCCTTAATCATCAAAAGCTTTCGGCAAATCCTTAAGCAACGGAAGGGAAAGGATTACAAATCCCGTTCCAAGAAGGTTTGCTACAAGTGTGGTAAGCCCGGTCACTTTATCGCTAAATGTCCATTATCAAGTGACAGTGACAGGGACAACGACAAGAAGGGCAAGAGAAGATAGAAGAAGAGGTACCACAAGAAGAAGGGCGGCGATGCCCACGTATGCCGCGCGTGGGACTCCGACGAGAGCTCCACCGAGTCCTCCTCCGACGAGGACACCGCCAACATCGCCGTCACCAAGGGGCTTCTCTTCCCCAACGTCGGCCACAAGTGCCTCATGGCAAAGGACGGCAAAAGGAAAAAGGTTAAATCTAAATCCTCCACAAAATATGAGTCCTCTAGTGATGATAATGCTAGTGATGAGGAGGATAACTTGCTTACCCTTTTTGCCAATATTAACATGGAACAAAAGGAAAAATTAAATGAATTGATTAGCGCTATTCATGAAAAAGATGACCTTTTGGATTCCCAAGAGGATTTTCTAATTAAAGAAAACAAGAAACATGTTAAGGTTAAAAATGCTTATGCTCTAGAAGTAGAAAAATGTCAAAAACTATCTAGTGAACTAAGCACTTGCCATGACACCATTGTCAACCTTAGAAATGAAAATGCTAGTTTAATTGCTAAGGTTGAGTCTCATGTTTGTGGTGCTTCAATTCCCAATCTTAGAAATAATAATGATGACTTGCTTGCTAAGATTAAGGAATTGAATGATTCTCTTGCTAGCCTTAGAATAGAAAATGAAAATTTGATTGCTAAGGCTAAAGATTTTGATGTTTGCAATTCTATTATTTCCGACCTTAGAACTGAGAATGATATGTTACATGCTAAGGTTGTTGAATTAAAATCTTGCAAACCCTCTACATCTAATGTTGAGCATGTTTCTATTTGTACTAGATGTAGAGATGTTGATATCAATGCTATTCATGATCACATGTCTTTAATTAAACAACAAAATGATCATATAGCATTATTAGATGCAAAAATTGCCGAGCATAACTTGGAAAATGAAAAGTTTAAATTTGCTAGAAGTATGCTCTATAATGGGAGACGCCCGGGCATCAAGGATGGCATTGGCTTCCAAAGGGGAGACAATGTCAAACTTAATGCCCCTCCTAAGAACTTGTCTAACTTTGTGAAGGGCAAGGCTCCCATGCCTCAGGATAACGAGGGTTACATTTTGTACCCTGCCGGTTATCCTGAGAGCAAAATTAGGAAACTTCATTCTAGGAAGTCTCACTCTGGCCCTAATCATGCTTTTATGTATAAGGGTGAGACATCTAGCTCTAGGCAACCAACCCGTGCCAAGTTGCCTAGGAAGAAAACTCCTAATGCATCAAATAATCATGCTATTTCATTCAAAACTTTTGATGCATCATATGTGCTTACTAACAAATCCGGCAAGGTAGTTGCCAAGTTTGTTGGGGGCAAACACAAGGGCTCCAAGACTTGTGTTTGAGTGCCCAAAGTTCTTGTGTCTAATGCCAAAGGACCCAAAACCGTTTGGGTACCTAAATTCAAGAACTAAAATTGTTTTGTAGGTTTATGCATTCGGGGGCTCAAGTTGGATACTCGACAGCGGGTGCACAAACCACATGACAGGGGAGAAAAGGATGTTCTCCTCATATGAGAAAAACCAAGATCCCCAACGAGCTATCACATTCGGGGATGGAAATCAAGGTTTGGTAAAAGGTTTGGGTAAAATTGCTATATCTCCTGACCATTCCATTTCAAATGTTTTTCTTGTTGATTCATTAGATTACAATTTGCTTTCCGTATCCCAATTATGTCAAATGGGCTACAACTGTCTATTCACTGATGTAGGTGTCACTGTCTTTAGAAGAAGTGATGATTCAATAGCATTTAAGGGAGTGTTAGAGGGTCAGCTATACTTGGTAGATTTTGATAGAGCTGAACTCGACACTTGCTTAATTGCTAAGACTAACATGGGCTGGCTCTGGCACCGCCGACTAGCCCATGTTGGGATGAAGAATCTTCATAAGCTTCTAAAGGGAGAACACATTTTAGGATTAACAAATGTTCATTTTGAGAAAGACAGGATTTGTAGCACATGCCAAGCCGGGAAGCAAGTTGGAACCCAACATCCACACAAGAACATCATGACGACCGACAGGCCGCTTGAGCTACTCCACATGGATCTATTCGGCCCGATTGCTTACATAAGCATCGGCGGGAGTAAGTATTGTCTTGTAATAGTGGATGATTATTCTCGCTTCACTTGGGTGTTCTTCTTGCAGGAAAAATCTCAAACCCAAGAGACCTTAAAGGGATTCTTGAGACGGGCTCAAAATGAGTTTGGCTTAAGGATCAAGAAAATTAGAAGCGACAACGGGACGGAGTTCAAGAACTCTCAAATTGAAGGTTTCCTTGAGGAGGAGGGCATCAAGCATGAGTTCTCTTCTCCCTACACTCCACAACAAAATGGAGTAGTGGAGAGGAAGAATCGAACTCTATTGGACATGGCAAGAACCATGCTTGATGAGTACAAGACTTCGGATCGGTTTTGGGCCGAGGCGGTCAACACCGCTTGCTACGCCATCAACCGGTTGTATCTACACCGAATCCTCAAGAAGACATCCTATGAACTCCTAACCGGTAAAAAGCCAAATATTTCATATTTTAGAGTTTTTGGTAGCAAATGCTTTATTCTTGTTAAGAGAGGTAGAAAATCTAAATTTGCTCCTAAAACTGTAGAAGGCTTTTTACTAGGATATGACTCAAACACAAAGGCATATAGAGTCTTTAACAAGTCCTCAGGACTTGTTGAAGTTTCTTGTGACGTTGTGTTTGACGAGACTAACGGCTCTCAAGTAGAGCAAGTTGATCTTGATGAGATAGGTGAAGAACAGGCTCCATGCATAGTGCTAAGGAACATGTCCATTGGGGATGTGTGTCCTAAGGAATCCGAAGAGCCTCCACATGCACAAGATCAACCATCCTCCTCCACGCTAGCATCTCCACCGACTCAAAATAAGGATGAAGCTCAAGTTGATGAAGTAGAAGATCAAGCAAATGAGCCACCTCAAGATGACGGCAATGATCAAGGGGGAGATGCAAATGATCAAGACAAGGAGGATGAAGAGCAAAGGCCGCCACACCCAAGAGTCCACCAAGCAATCCAAAGAGATCACCCCGTCGACACCATCCTTGGCGACATTCATAAGGGGGTAACTACTAGATCTCGTATTGCACATTTTTGTGAACATTACTCGTTTGTTTCCTCTATTGAGCCACACAGGGTAGAGGAAGCACTACAAGATTCGGATTGGGTGGTGGCAATGCAAGAGGAGCTCAACAACTTCACTAGAAATGAGGTATGGCATTTGGTTCCACGTCCTAATCAAAATGTTGTAGGAACCAAATGGGTCTTCCGCAACAAGCAAGATGAGCATGGCGTGGTGACAAGGAACAAAGCTCGACTTGTGGCCAAGGGATACTCCCAAGTCGAAGGTTTGGATTTCGGTGAAACCTATGCACCCGTAGCTAGGCTTGAGTCAATTCGCATATTATTAGCCTATGCTACTTACCATGGCTTTAAGCTTTATCAAATGGACGTGAAAAGTGCCTTCCTCAATGGACCAATCAAGGAAGAGGTCTATGTTGAGCAACCTCCCGGCTTTGAAGACAGTGAGTATCCTAACCATGTCTATAAGCTCTCTAAGGCGCTTTATGGGCTCAAGCAAGCCCCAAGAGCATGGTATGAATGCCTTAGAGATTTTCTTATTGCTAATGGCTTCAAAGTCGGAAAAGCCGATCCTACACTCTTTACTAAAACTCTTGAAAATGACTTGTTTGTATGCCAAATTTATGTTGATGATATTATATTTGGGTCTACTAACGAGTCTACATGTGAAGAGTTTAGTAGGATTATGACACAGAAATTCGAGATGTCTATGATGGGGGAGTTGAAGTATTTCTTAGGATTCCAAGTAAAGCAACTCCAAGAGGGCACCTTCATTAGCCAAACGAAGTACACTCAAGACATTCTAAACAAGTTTGGGATGAAGGATGCCAAGCCCATCAAGACACCCATGGGAACCAATGGGCATCTCGACCTCGACACGGGAGGTAAGTCCGTGGATCAAAAGGTATACCGGTCGATGATTGGTTCATTGCTTTATTTATGTGCATCTCGACCGGACATTATGCTTTCCGTTTGCATGTGTGCAAGATTCCAAGCCGACCCTAAGGAATCACACCTTACGGCCGTAAAACGAATCTTGAGATATTTGGCTTATACACCTAAGTTTGGGCTTTGGTACCCTCGGGGATCCACATTTGATTTGATTGGTTATTCGGATGCCGATTGGGCAGGGTGTAAGATTAATAGAAAGAGCACATCGGGGACTTGCCAGTTCTTGGGAAGATCCTTGGTGTCTTGGACTTCAAAGAAGCAAAATTCGGTCGCTCTTTCTACCGCCGAAGCCGAATATATTGCCGCAGGCCATTGTTGCGCGCAATTGCTTTGGATGAGGCAAACCTTGCGGGACTACGGTTACAAATTAACCAAAGTCCCTTTGCTATGTGATAATGAGAGTGCAATTAAAATGGCCGACAATCCCGTCGAGCATAGCCGCACTAAACACATAGCCATTCGGTATCATTTTCTTAGGGATCACCAACAAAAGGGGGATATCGAGATTTCATACATTAACACTAAAGATCAATTAGCCGATATCTTTACCAAGCCACTTGATGAACAAACTTTTACCAAACTTAGGCATGAGCTCAATATTCTTGATTCTAGAAATTTCTTTTGCTAGTTTGCACACATAGCACACAAGTATACCTTTGATCATATCTCTTTTGTATATGCTATGACTAATGTGTTTTCAAGAGTATTTCAAACCAAGTCATAGGTATATTGAAAGGGAATTGGAGTCTTCGGCGAAGACAAAGGCTTCCACTCCACTCCACCACACATCCTTCGCCGTCACTCCGAGCATCTCTCCAACTTTGGTATACTCTTCATTCATTTATTTTATGACCAAAGGAGGAGAAAATACTTCGAAGGGCTCTAATGATTCCGTTTTTGGCGATTCATGCCAAAGGGGGAGAAAGGTTGAGCCCAAAGCAAAAGGACCGCACCACCACCAATTTCAAAAACTTAGTGTTTTCCAAGAGTATTTTTCAATTGGTATCTTATTGAGTTCAAAAGGGGGAGAAAATAGTTTTTCAATTTGAATCATCAAAACCCTCTTGAACACTAAGAGGATGATTTCATTTAGGGGGAGTTTTGTTTAGTCAAAGGAAAGGCATTTGAAACAGGGGGGGGGGGAATTTCAAAACTTGAAAATGCCTTGCAAACTCTTATTCATTTACCTTTGACTATTTGCAAAAGAACTTTGAAAAGATTTACAAAAGATTTTTGCAAAAACAAAACATGTGGTACAAACGTGGTCCAAAATGTTAAAAATGAAGAAACAATCCATGCATATCTTGTAAGTATTTATATTGGCTCAATTCCAAGCAACCTTTGCACTTACATCATACAAACTAGTTCAATTATGCACTTCTATATTTGCTTTGGTTTGTGTTGGCATCAATCACCAAAAAGGGGGAGATTGAAAGGGAATTAGGCTTACACCTAGTTCCTATATAATTTTGGTGGTTGAATTGCCCAACACAAATATTAGACTAACTAGTTTGCTCTAGTGAATAAGTTATACAGGTGCAAAATGTTCACACTTAGCCAATAAAAAGACCAAGTGTTGGGTTCAACACAAGAGCAAAGGAGCAACAGAAGGCTCCTCTGGTCTGGCGCACCGGACTGTCCGGTGTGCCACCGGACATGTCCGGTGCACCAGGGGACTCCAACTCCGAACTGCTCGCCTTCGGGAATTTCCGGAGACCACTCCGCTATAATTCACCGGACTGTCCGGTGCACACCGGACATGTCCGGTGCTCCAAGGAAGGGCGGCCTCCGGAACTCGCCAGCCTCGGGTTTTCACTTCAGCTGCTCCGCTAAAATTCACCGGACTGTCCGGTGTACACCGGACTGTCCGGTGCATCCTCAGAGCAACGGCTACTTCGCGCCAACGGCTACCTGCGACGGCATTTAATGCGCGCGTAGCGCGCGTAGAAGTCAGAGTCGCCCATGCCGGCGCACCGGACAGTGAACAGTGCATGTCCGGTGCGCCACCGGACATCAAGGCGGGCCCAGAAGTCAGAACTCCAACGGTCAATTTTCAACGGCACTGATGACGTGGCGGGGGCACCGGACATGTCCGGTGTGCACCGGACTGTCCGGTGCGCCATCGAACAGACGGCCTCCACCAACGGTCAAGTTGGTGGTTGGGGCTATAAATACCCCAACCACCCCACCATTCATTGCATCCAAGTTTTCCAACTTCCAACCACTATACAAGAGCTAGCATTCATTGCAAAGCACACCAAAAAGAGATCAAATTCTCTCCCAACTCCACACAAAGCCCTAGTGTTCATTTGAGCTCTTGCGCTTGGATCGCTTCTTTTTCTTTGGCATTCTTTCTTGCGATCAAACACTCACTTGTAATTGAGGCAAGAGACACCAATCGTGTAGTGGTCCTTGCGGGAAGTTTGATTCCCAAGTGATTTGAGAAAGAGAAGCTCACTCGGTCCAAGGGACCGTTTGAGAGAGAGAAGGGTTGAAAGAGACCCGGCCTTTGTGGCCTCCTCAACGGGGAGTAGGTTTGAGAGAACCGAACCTCGGTAAAACAAATCCGCGTGTCTCACTTCATTATTCGCTTGCGATTTGTTTTCTGCCCTCTCTCGTGGACTCGATTATATTTCTAACGCTAACCCGGCTTGTAGTTGTGATTATTTTTGAGAATTTCAGTTTCGCCCTATTCACCCCCTCTCTAGGCGACTTTCACTTCTGAGATGTAATATGAGTTATGCTTAAGGAATAAAAGTGTATTATATCGATGATACTATTATTATAATGATATAATGGTTTTGATGCATGAATAAATGATTGAGTTGGATCTTTGATTGAGTGCATTGGTCTTGTGGATTAATGATCACAAGGACATTAATAATATTGAACTCTTGTGCCTTGCATTCATAGGTAATCCCCCTAAATTTCCTATCAAATTACTTCTCATCTAAGACCTCATTTTCTATACCAGGGGTTAGAACCAAGGTCGAAATCAAGGATAGAACACAGGACAACACTTGCCACCCCCCTCCAAACCCTACAATGGAGCAGTTCATCGCAACCCCGATGCAGCTTCTGCAGAACCTCACAACTTATGTTCAACAACTACACCAACAAAATCAGAATCGCAACCTAGATGCACCTCAAGCTAGGGACAAACATAGGGAGTTCATGAGGCACCACCCACTCACCTTCTCTCACTCAATAGATCCGTTGGATGCTAATGACTGGCTTAAGGTCATTAGCAAGAAGTTGGACATCACTCATTACAACGACTGATAGAAGGTCTGAAAGTTCCCTTTTACTGAGAACAAAATCTAGATGTTTCCTAGAGGGGGTGAATAGGCAAAAAAATAATCCTGAAAACTTAGGAATCTTACTCTATTGGAAGACTGGATCGCAGTGGAATGAAGATCACTTCGAGTAGGTAGCAGCGGAATCAGAGTCCCTATCTCAAGATGGCATGCACTTCAAAAATAACTTATACCAAAGATAATTATAGAAGTTCAAAGAGTAAAGCAATCAAAGAGAGAGACAGATAATAACACATCGAGAGCACACATCACACAGTGATTTATCAGGTGGTTTGGCCAAGCCTGAAATCCTTGCCTAGTCCATGTTGGATTTAGCCAACCTCGCTTGGAGTCTATTTCAATCCTTCCTCTGTTTGCTCAAATATGTCACCAGGTGGCAAATCGAGGCTTCCACTATGTTGAGGTTGGTTACAGAAGAGCCGCGACTATCTACAATCTTCTCAATAGCACTCCAGCAGAGTAAAACCTTCGCCTGCTTAAGATCTGTCTCACTCTTATTTGCAGCAACACTCCTCTACTCTCTCTTGGCTTATGCCAACACACAACTTAGAGAGAAATGCACAATAAAGGGAGACAAAATTGATTTGTAATGTGTCTACAAATTGTTGCTGCACTTGGGAGCCTTGGACTACATAATATGGGTGTCTAGGGGGTCCTTCTATAGCCCCCAAAGGGCCCCTAGCCATTGCCCCTTCCTTGTAGAAAAGGCCGAGAATCTACAATCTTTATGGGGGCACTGGACCGGTCTGGTGAACACCGGACCGGGTCCTATAGCCCCCAATCCGAGATCCTGATTGGCCACCTTCCTTGGTTGACGGGCACCGGACCGGTCCGGAGCGCCACAGGACCGTCTTGTGACGTCAGCTAACCATTGATCACAGATGAGCCATAGGAGATAGACGTTGGAGAGGCAGTCCGATGCATCAGACCGATTACTATAAAAGGTTCGGTGAATGTTAGCCAAAATCCCCGAGACCGCAGTTCACTGTAGACGGTCTGGTGCACACCGGACTGACACTGTTCATGGTCTGGTGCGCCTGCCAGCAGCACACTAAATGCTTTTTCCTCCATTCTTTCTATGTTTGATTTCAACTCTTAGGGGACTTTCCTGTGACTTAGACAAACACATTTAGAGTATAATCCAATTAACTAAGTCCTAGAAAGATACATCTTTCCATTCTTTTCCTAGCTTTTCTGTTTCTCCTCAAACAGAACATGGAATGGCACTTTCTCTACACATTGAGTTAGAGAAGAAACCAAAGTACAAAACATGTAGTAAATGGTGTATGCAACATAGTTGAACACTCAACCTTGCATACTTAACCTTTTTTCAGCATTTAACCTATTTTGGCCTGTTTGAGGTCGATGTTAGTCCAAACCATCAAGTCGACTTGACTTCATCTAGATTGTCATCTGTGAGCTCTAACACCCTACAAAGGTCACATAGAACATATCCAAACACAGGAACACCCCAAACCAAAGGTTAAGATAAACTTAGCTCTTTTGGGTTGCTTTCAAGTTTTGGTTTGATACTACTCCTTCTTCTAGTGACCTTGTTCACTTCATGAGCTTGATCTTGAGCCTTATGATTTACACCATGTAACTATAGTTATCACCTCATTAGTTGTAACTTGTAAGTCATGTCCTTAAGTCAGGATCCTCGATGCACCGTAACTCTTCTCAACTCGATCAACCTTGACTTTGCAAGTCTTCTTCTTCACCCCTAGCTTTGGGTACCTCGGCCTCCTTGACGTTCTCCCGTGCACTTGGTACCTCGAAGCTCTTCTTGCCTCTATCCTTGGATTGACCAGTTGTCTCCGAGTTATGCAAACCAAGTCTCACTTAGATAAATTTCATCCATCACTTGTGATGTCCATTATCCATAATCATTTCACTCTTTGGACCATCACACTTTTACACTTGTGTTGAACCCTATAAGCTTTATACTAAGCACCCGTTCAACACTTAGCAATACATATCAGTCCTTTAATTGGGTTGTCATCCAAACCACCGAAACCCACAAGGGAGCTTTCAAGGTCCTGTATGCATCTAGAAGGCTTGAAGGAGCAACCTCACATTGGTGGGATGCATACACAACAGCTCACATTGATGCCAACAACAACACCTAGTAGGAGTTTCACAACAGCTTTTGTGATCACCACATCCCCTCAGGCATTATGAAGCTAAAGGAGTTCTTATCACTCACCTAGGGAAATATTTCTATTAGTGATTAAAAGGACAAATTCACTCAACTGTCTTGCTATGCTCTTGAGGAAGTGGACACTGATGAGAAGTGCAAAGAGCATTTCTTGGAAGGTTTGATTGGACCTCTCAATTATCAACTACAGAGCCACACGTTTCCAGATTTCAACACCCTTCTCAACAAAGCAATTGGCATGGAGAGTAAAAGGAAGGAGCTGACTAATCACAAGAGGAAGTCTCCGTCTTAGGGTCAGTCCAGCAGGAATGTCCGTTACCAGTAGAACATCCAAAGCTCTCAGTCTTGCTTCATAGGTCAGAGCGAGAATTACTAAAACCAGAATGAATGCTCAGGCCAGTAGACCTAGAGGTACCCACTTGATTGCAAATGGCCCTGAATGCTTCAGAGTCGAAATGAGTGATGTTGTCAACAATTAAGGACTTTGGGATTCCAAAGCGGTAGATGATGCTTTGCGAGTAAAACTTTTGAATTGCTATTGAAGTTATTGTAGCAAAAGCCTTTGTTTCGATCCACTTTGAGAAATATTCAATTGCTACCATGGCATATTTCAATTTTCCTTGAGCTACAGGCATTGGGCCAATTATATCCATACCCCATCATTGTAAGGGCCACGTTGGCTGGATTAACTTGGTTAGTGACGAAGGTTGTGTCGGGTCCGACTGACACGTGGTCAAGTGGGCCCGAACACTCAAGAAGGTAGGGTCACAAGTGCTCAACAGAACAGTAAGCAGGGAACTGCAACATCTTGATAAGCGTGTCCCATCAATGTACAGTGTGGGGCTATTTATAGGTAACCGAGTAGGTGGGTGTGCCCTCCTAAGTACTGTTATGCCCTCGGTTACCTGCTACAGCTCTGGAATATTCCCCCTCATGGGGTCATTACAGCGATGTTAAGTACAATATGATTAAACGTACTACAGATCCTACCCCATGGAGGGGCTTACAAATGGGCCCAAATGATAGCGGTAGGCGGTCTAGGCCCCGCCGTTGGGCGGCACGGCCATCGCCCGCATGCGGCACCCTTCGTCCTATGATGCCGGGTCTTCGACTTTGCCGAGGCTGTCTTTGTTGAGAACTGTCCAAGCCGGTGGGGACACCTTCACGATGCTACAAGGAGCCCCCTTTTAAACAGTGCGACTCTTTGCTTCGATGTCTCCTGCAGCTCTGGTCGAAGACATTGATTCTGATACCAGTCGAGGTACCCTTCGCTTCCTGTACCTGCGACAAAATATGTTCAATTGATGTTAAAGAAATCTGATGGGGGCAGGTTTTGCTCGGATAGAAATTGTTTTCGCACGTGTCTTGTGTGTATCCGGCTGTACCCATAGGCAACTTCTTGCTCAGATAGTTGTTGCATCTGTGGGATGAATTCACACCCTTAGGTGACTTCGTGCACTTTTTGTGCTAATTTGGCTACACCCTTAGGTGAATTTTGCCGAAGTTGTTACGTCTGTTGGACAACTTCGCACACTTTTTGTGCTGATTTGGCTGCACCCTTAGGTGACTTTTACCGAAGTTGTTTTCTTGTCGCACGAGACAGATGAATTGATTGCTTGCCGTTGCGGTGACTACATTGTTGTTGAATAGGGGAGGCCAGCTTTGTGGCCTATTTTCGACGTGCTCGGGTCATTCTCTTTTTTGTGTGTGGGGGAGGGGATTTCCCTGTTTATTTATTACATGGCACCGCCTCGTTAAAAACCTCACCCTCAGCGAGGAAAAGAGTGCGGGACTGTGGAGCAATGTATCGAATATTTTTACAAAGGCACGAAGGCTATGAATGTGTCTTGTGCTATAGGTTGAATTTTCTCATATTGTCTATGTTCCTAGAATGCTCGCGGTCTGCTCATGTTTGATCTACGAGCCTATATGAATTTGGGGACGTCTTCTTCTTGATAATGAAGGGTCCTTCCCACTTCGATTCGAGTTTGCCTCGTGACTTTATCCTTGGTGTTCTGATGAGGACGATGTCCCCCTCTTCAAATTCTTTGGGAATGACTGCTTTGTCTCTCCAGATCTTCGTTGCTGCTTGATATTTATTCAGTGTATTGAGGGCACCGACCCGGTCCCCGCCGAGGAGATCTTTTGTTGTTAACTCGTCGACGTTTGAGATGATGCCGGGGTTTGATCTCGATGAATTGTGCTTTAGCTCTTGCGGAGTCATGGCTTCCGCTCTGTATATTAGTTTGAATGTGGTGAAGCCTGTTGCCCTAGATCTAGTTGTGTCTAGTTGGTCTGCCCATTTGCCCTTCTTGTCCTTAAGGAATCTTTTTTTGATTGATGTCAAGATCTTTCCGTTTGCGCGCTCTATGACTCCGTTGGACTGTGGGTGACATACTGATGCAAAGACAACCTTTGTTTCTAGGGAGGCGTAGAAATCCCTAAAGTCTTGATTGTCGAACTGTTTTCCTTGTCCACTGTTTGCTCGGAGAGTACCCCCGAAATGACAGACAATGTTTTTCCAAATGAATTTTGAGTTGTTTTTGTTGTTATGGTGGAGATTGCCCTCGCTTCGATCCACTTGGTGAAGTATTCTACAGCAACAAAGACAAATTTGAGGTTGCCCTGAGCGGTGGGAAGCGACCTTACTATGTCGAGGCCCCAGCGCTGCAGATTCCATGTGTGGGAGATTAGCTTCGTGAGCTACGAAGGCGTCCTATTTTGAGGTGCAAATTTCTGGTAGGCTTCGCAGGATTTCACAACACGATTCACCGCACATACAATATTCGACTAGTAAAATCCTTGGCGCATGACTTTGGGCAAAGGTTGAGGGCTCTATGGCCCGAGTGGCAGTCTCATGTTCTTTTGTGTACTTCACGGAGGAGGTCTACGCCTTCGACAGTCGTGATACATTTGAGCAAAGTTTGACATATTCCTTTCTTGTACAGTTTCCCTTCTATTAGGGTGAAGCAACAGCTTCGGTACTTGAGTCTTTTGGCCTCATCTTGGTCTGTAGGGCGATAGTGTCCTTGTAGGTAAAGGGCGATGGGGGCCCTCCAGTCCTCGGTCATGATGAGACTTATAATTCTGTGCCCATCGGGATCCCTTACGACAGAGGCTTCGATTATCTGGAAGAAAACGTTCGATGGCATAGGGTCTCCTCTCACAGCAGCCTTCGCAAGTGCATCTGCCACCTCGTTTTTGCTTCTGTCCACATGTTGGATTGAAAAACCCATGAATTGTTTCTCCAGACTTCGCACGACCGACAGATACTAGAGGAGGACTAGCTCTCGGGTGTACAATCTTTTTCTATCTGTGGGCAATGACTTTGGAATCAGTCTTGACTATGCATGTCTTAACGCTGAGTGGTTTGAGCTTGCGGAGTCCGAGGATGACTGCTTTATACTATGCTATGTTGTTGGTACATTTGTCTGTCTCAAGAGCAAAACTTAGTTGATCGCCATATCTATACTTGGCTCCTGATGGGGCTGTGATTACGGTTGATGCATCGACCCCCGCATGACACCAGGCGCTGTCAAAGTGGATTGTCCAGTGTGTTTCTATGTCTGGATGGCGAGATGGCGAAGGCCCTGTCCAATCCACTATAAAGGCAGCGAGGACTTGTGACTTGATTGAATTTCTTGACTCGAAGACTATGTGGTACCTGAGAGCTCTGCTGCCCACTTGCCTATCCTGGTTGTAGCTTCTGGGTTGTTCAACAGATCGTTGAGGCTTCAGTTTGTTGCCACTCTTGTCTTGTGTGCTTCGAAGTAGTGACGCAGGTTTCGTGATGCCATGAGCACAACATATGCTATTTTATCCATTTCTGTCATATTGCATTTGGAGCTGATGAGGACCTCTGAGACGAAATATACTGGTTGTTGCTATAGTTTTCCGTCTTTGGCCTTCTCCTACACCAAAGCTGCGCTGACTGCGCTGTGGGATGCTCCGACGTACAAGAGTAGAGCGGAGGCAGGCTCCAAGCTTGTTAAGATTATCGTTTTGAGTGAATCGAAGTCCACTACCTGCTCGAGGCCCCATACGAAGTTTTTTGCTCCCCTCAGGGTCTTCAAGAATGGTAGGCTTTGCTATGAAGTGGTACGACCGATTGACAACGCGCACTACCCAATTGAACCAATCTATCTACATTATCATGCCTTAGGTGTAGACGTAACATAACTCTAGTTGTAATCCGACGCAGCATAACTCTAGTTGTAATTTCCCGACCTTAATCTTCACCTCTATTCGACTATACGTCATCTAGAGACGCTTTGGATGGCTTACGATCCCTCCTCCCCAACGGGTCCCTCTCAGGAGGCGAGATTTAGGTCAATACGAAGCCTTCTGCGCTGCGGACGGTCCACACCCTTGCAGGGAAGAGCGTAGTTATTTGCTCAGTGACCTACAATGGACGGTCCGATGACCTCTGTCCGATACCTTGTAGAGAGCTTCCCTAGGTCTCAATTCCTAGTGAACTGGATATAGGAATAATTGGTGTTTGACCAAAAAATGTGCCAACAGTTTTCCATTGCATTACACAGTTGACATGAGAGCTTGATGAAAGCCCGTGATTATTCTACTACGTACGCCCACAAATCACAAATGCTAACTAATAATGAAAATAAATGGTAAACATGTTCACCATGCATATGATTGATTATTACAAACACAATGCAAGCTATATCAGCATGCACGCACGCACGCACCTTATTCAAACTAACTTATTCCCTGCCCTCTCTCTCGATCCATCGATCGACTCTCATCCATCATGGGAAGACCTCGATGATCGACGGGATACCACGAGTGTGCGTGATCTTGTAGTCACGGAATCCAGCAGCTAGGAAGATCCTCCTCCACTCGTGCTCCTCTCGCTCGGCTCCGTTCACGAAGCTCAGTATTTGGAGATCCAAGACATACGTCTCCTTGCATGTCGCGTCGTCGTCTGGCCGAGATCCAAGCACTGTTTCTATTATAATCACCTTCCCTCCTCTCCCTTCCTTGCCACTGATCGCTTCCTTGCAGCGCTCCATTATCTTGACGCACTTGTCGTCATCCCAGTCGTGCAGAATCCAATCCACTGCAGAAAGGCGCATCATATTATCTTAATGCACTTGTTGGTTGAAATTAAATGGCATACTTTGATACCAGTTTGTATATATATATACCTTGAGCATAACTGCATCAGCCGACGGGATGTGCTCAAACATGTCGCCGCCGTGGAAGCACAGTCCGGTGCCGGCGGGAGCCTCGGCGACGATGTGGGGGAGGTCCATGACGGTGCACTTCTGGATGTGCGGGAAGGCGGCGACGACGGCCGCAGCGGCCGTGCCCCGGGCGCCGCCGACGTCGACGAGCGACGTGAGGCCGTCGTCGAAGACGGCAGGGCACTTGCGGATCACGGCCTGCATGACGAGGCGGGTGTCGGCGTCCATGCTTTCGTAGAAGCAGGCTCTGGTCGCGGCGTCGTCTTCTACGCACGCCCACATGCACTTGCGGTTCACCGTCTCGTAGAGCGACACGGAGAGCGCCTGCTCGTCCTTCATCCACTCGGCCATGCTGAACAGGAGGGAGACGTTTTTGGGACGGACGTGGCTGGAGATGTTGGGATGTATGCTCAGATTATTCTTCGAGGCGTCGTCGTCGTCGTCGCTGGTGGCGAGCAGGCGGGACGCCGGGGTGAGCCGGTAGGAGACGGCGGTCGCGTCGTCGTCTGCAGGGTCGTCGGCCTTGTCGGGACCGTGACCGTGGCCGACGACCGCGAAGATGCGCATGGCTGTCAGCGTGCGCATGACCCGTCGAAGGTAGCCGAGGTTGGACGCCGGGACCTCGCTGGCGGCGAGCAGCTGGCCTAGTGTGGCGCTTCCGCCGCAGCGTTGGATGATGTCGGGGATGCGCAGGTCCAAGGCGCATTTGAGCGCCATGGACTTGACGTAGCCCAGGGCATGGCACCACAGCTCGCGGTGCGCTGCCAGCAGCTCCTCGGTGTCGTCCGTGGCGTGCTGCGCCTGGTGCCCCATGGTTGTGAGTATTTGATTGATGTCCTTCTGCCCATATACATTCAGCATTATATACACTAGTAAGCACAGGTACGTAGGTACGCCGCCGCGCCGACAGACGCCAGTAGCGGGAAAAGGAATTTGCCGCGGTAAATATCGATCTATGCTTAAACGGTGTACAACACAGTAGGTAGTGCACAGTAGTTATGTTAAACAGTGGATGAAACAGAATGGGTTGGTAAAGCATGATGAAGAGCATCTGCTACAGGAGGTGGCCATTTATTTATATAATTTAATATGATGAGCGGCCACTCGATCTATTCCCGACAGCTCTCACATATATTGCATTACTATACATTCAGTGTTGTCATTTTCATCAATGGTGTCAGCAGGAAAAGATTCATGTGAATGTGATAGATATTTTCTCTTCTCCTATATTCCTGTGTTATATGTTGAGATTCCCTTTCCTTTCCAAGCCCTGCGCCTCCCACGTGATCGCTTATCTCCGACAGTTTACTCATTTGATTTTATCCTCATATTTAAATTTTACTCAACGAACAATACGGTATACAATATAAAACAATACAAAACAGTATTTTAGATAACTATATGGGTGAACTACAAGA
This sequence comes from Zea mays, assembly GCF_902167145.1. Taxonomy (NCBI): domain Eukaryota; kingdom Viridiplantae; phylum Streptophyta; class Magnoliopsida; order Poales; family Poaceae; genus Zea; species Zea mays. The sequence continues at coordinate 20,075,055 of NC_050099.1, read as the reverse complement.
TACAGACTTACAATACAGCTACATAGGGCTAATGCAGAGCCAGGGTGTGCAGCATATATATGCGGTCACTCAGAGTATTTGTCTGGTAGTGTAGTTCATGACAAAAACACTGAGCATCGGCTCGTGCACCTTGCCTTCATACAACCCATATAAAGATGCCAAGTCTCACTATTGCATTCGGTTTTAGTTGGTCCATGTAGATTTCATAATTTTTCAACACATCAGCAATCATCTTGCGCATCGGTAGCCGAAGGCCTGCCCGGAAGAAGCTCTTAAACCTAAGCCAACAAAATGGATTAAGTATCTATCCTCAATATACCTAAGCCTTCTCAAAACCTTTAGTTCACTACGATTTATAAGGGATCACCCATATCAATATAGCTCGATTTAGATAGTCGAAGATCACTTTCTTCTTCAACATTAGCGTCATCTTCGACATCAGAAGCTTTCAAGTTGTTTTGATATGACCTAATCATCTGAACGGATTAAGTATTTTTCCTCAATAAACCTAAGCCTCACATATGCACTACAAGATGTCTTGGGAGTGTCAAGTGTGCCTGTTGGGGACTTGTTCTCAAATGCTATGGATTAAGAACAAGGCAACATAAAATGTTAAATGTTAACGTCCTTCGCCCATGAAACAATATCCCCTTTAAGATAATGAACCATGGACGAAGGTTGATGAGAACATAATTACGAAGGTTAAGTCTTCGTAATTAAATTCTAATAGATGATATAAGATAACATGAAATAAAGGGTATGAAAAGATAAATGAATCATAAACGAATTAAATTATATTTACTTAATATATTGAATTACTGAATACAATTATACCTCTGCCTTGGCAAAGATAGGTTTCCGAAAGATGCGATTACAATTATCAGAATGCCTGTCCAGTAAAGGAATACTGTTCACTATTTATAGGCACAGGACACGGCCCGTGAGGAATTACAATTATGCCCCTCATAAAAGTTTACAACATTGACTCAGACCTTTATGGACTAAAAGGTCATTCTATCTTTAAGTCGGTTTGTAATACCGAAGCTTCATGAAGAGGAACCTTCGGCCATCTCACACAAGCAGCTTCAGCTGAAAGCCGCTTCTTCCTAGAAGACCTTCGGCGACGAAGCATAGACCCAACAGTAGCCCCTTTCGCGGCGCTAGATCGTTTTTCGTAACGAGCTTGATCCGTGAAAAAAGTCTCTTAAGCTTCGGGGAGCCGAAGGTCCAAAAAACACCTTCCCTGAGCTCGTTGTCGAGAAACGATTCAGTTTCCCAGCACATAGCGGTCCCACCTTGCAGAGTTACTGTTTGGTCTCTGCGGTCCACCACGCAGCGAGTGCGAGCGGGTGCCCGTCTGGTGTAAAAATCCTGGCGCTTCGCCTTCTTACCTGCAGTACTATATAAACAGACGAGTAGGTGTGAAGTTACCACAGCATTCATTGCTATTTGCACTGTTTTGCTGCCAAAATTTTTAACCATCGCCGAAGCTTAACTCTCGGAATCGAACGAAGCTCCAGTTTGAAGCCTGCTTCGTCAGAAGAAAAGACTTTGGGAAGAAAAAAGTATTAAATTTTTTCAAATTCAGAATTAAATGGCCAGAGTGCGTTCTACTGCTAGGGTTGAGCGTGAGGGGGGCGAAGCTGAAGGTTCGGAGACTGTTCCCATCTCCGAAGCGATGCAAAGGTCCGGACTGGTAACTTCGGAAAAGATCCCCAGTGATGATGCAGAACAGGCAGAACAAGCAATTGCCGAAGCAGAAGAAGAAGATATTGAGGAAACTGATCCCGAAGACGATTATCGTATTGCCATGCCAAGCAAGCCCAGCCACTTGGACTTCGGAAAGTCTACTGTTTCGAAGGCTGGTCTTTCCAAAATGGTAAAGTTGGGCTTTTTCAATGAGAATCAGAAGAAGCTATTACGCTTCGGGGGAGAAGAGACTATCCCAAAGTCGGAGAAGGATGAAATTGTCATTTTCAAGAGCTTTCTAAAGGCTGGATTAAGATTCCCCCTACATGGGATTATTGCAGAGGTACTGAAGAGGTTTGGTATCTACTTTCATCAGCTGACTCCTAACGCTATCGTTAGGCTTAGCGTTTATATCTGGGCCCTCCGAAGTCAAGCGGTGGAGCCGTTTGCGGACAGCTTTTGTCGAGTTCACGAACTGCACTATCAGACGAAGGCTAGAAAAGATGGATTGCATGACAATTTTGGTTGCTATAATTTTGCTTACTGGAAAACCACAAAGTTTCCTGTAATCAGCTACCGAAGCAAATGGGCAGCAGGCTGGAAGTCGGAGTGGTTCTATGTCAAGATTGATGACGACAAGGAGAAGCTTGTGCAAAGTCCACTTGAACTAATCTTCGGAGAAACCCGCCCCCATTGCAACATGACACCGGAGGGTCCAACTCAAAAAGCAATGAATGAATTCAGAATTATTGCAGAGCATATCAGTACAAGAGACCTTTTGGCTTTCAAGGTTTTTCCTAGTTTAAAAGAATGGGAAATGCCGAAGCTAAAGGGGGAAAAGAAAGAAGGTGAACTTGTGCGTTTACCTTACTATTTCAAGTTTAAGAAATACTTTAAAACTCCTTGCCAAGAGTGGCTGGATACAATTGAAGTAATGTGTAATGAAATACTTGGCAACTACTCCAAAAAAGAAGATCAATTGATGACTGCGGCCTTCGGCACCCGTCCGAAGCGAAGACTGAACCGAGTGCTGGACGCCTTGGGTTTTGAATACCCTGACTATGAAAATCTGAACAAAGGTGTCGGAGGCCAGAAAAGGAAAAGGATAACCGAAGCCTTAAATGAAGATGAAAAAGAACCACCAAAGAAGAAAATTCCGAAGAAGAGGAAAGCGTCTTCTCCGAAGCGAAAAATATCCGAAGAAGAAGAAACCCCCGCATCACCCTCTGCCACTGATGTGGAGGCAATTTTGAAGGTAATGACTGAATCCCTGCCTGTGAAGCTAAGTCCATTGGGGCCTCAACTGACAAAGTTTTTTCAGAAGGGAAAGGAGCCCGAAAAAATGAAGAAAACGACTAAAGTAAAGAGACAGAGAATCATCGGTGTGACAGAGGTAATTGACAAGACACCGCCAAGAGCTTCAGCTCAGAAGACACCAGCGGCTGAGGAAAGGACAGATATTGAAATCACACCTTCGGAGGTCGCAGCTGACGAAGCTGCCTCAGCTGAAGATTTAAACCTGGAGAGCACAATTGAACACATTGATAAAATACTGCTAGACATGGCCATAGAAGAAGCTACCACCGCTGCCGAAGAGGCCGCGGCCGCAGCGTCGGGGAAAGGAAAGGAAATTGCTGATGAAGCTTCAGAAAACGAAGCCTTTATATTTCAAAATTTAGTTGGAGAAAAATTATCAAAACCCGAAATAGAAGAGCTTAAAGAGTATGCCAAATCTTGCGGGTACAAGCCAGGAGCACTCCTCTTCGGAGGTATTGATGATGAGAAATTAGATTGTATCCGAAACCAAACTGGAGCCAAAGTTATCGGTACTCTGTCAAAGAGTATCGGTTTTCCGAAGCTAGAAACGGACATTAGCCGCTACCGACGACAACATATCGTTGGTAGTTTATTTTATTCCAATTTCAAGGTGAACTACTTTTCCTTTAACTTTTATTGTTTTTAATAATAAAAACATGTCTAACAAGGGTTGTTTTCGTGCAGAGTATGCTGTTGAGCAAAGCCTTGAAAATGCAGCAAGATTTTGAAGACAAGAAACACGAAGTTATAATTGAAAATTTAGAAAGCAAAATAAAGGAGCAATCAGATGCTATCGAGAAAAAGAACTTTGAGCTCCAGTCAACCGAAGGTTTATTGGCGGAAGCCGAAGCAAAAATAACAGAACTGAACACGAAGCTTCTCCGCCAATCTGAGCAATTTGAACAAGAAAAGCAAGAACTTAATATAAAACTTGAAGCCGAAGCTCAACAAAATTCAGATTTGAAAAAACTATTGACGGGCCTTCAAGAAAAATGTTTGGAATTTAGCAACAGATGCATTCAACGACTAAGAAAATTTTTTCACTCAGTTGGAGCCAGCAGTGAGAGATTCACCCCCTCAGCTGAAGATCTATCGAAGACCTTCGAACATATCGAGGGTGAAATTGACGAGCTCGACGAAGTTATAGCTGGGCACGGTGACTTCTGTGCCTGGGTAGCTTCTCGGGGCACTGCTGCAGCCTTCCTAAAAGCTGGCTGTGATCACGGAAAGATTGTCAATAGGCCTAATTTCACTTTATCACCATCTATCCTAGATGACATTCCTGATCTCGCCCGAAGTATTTCCAATAGATTTGTGAAAATGATATGGACAAAAGGCGGGCGAGAAAAGGCTGGAGACGAAGCTCGGAGTCATCTTGAACCAGTAAGAAATCATACCTTGTGCTTACCTCTTCCTTCAAGCTCAATTTTGACTTACAACAACTTAATTCATGTAGAATGACGAAGCCGAAGCCGTTGATTGAAGCCGAAGCCGATGATTAAGTAGGATTAGACTGTAGACAGACTCAGGAAACTTTTGAGATAACTTTTGTAAATGTAACTAAACTTGTCTTTAATGAGTTCTGTTCATACCTTGTATCATGCTCTTACCCTTCCATTAATGTATGTGAAGTGCTTTGTTGTGGACGAAATTATCTTTTTTGAGCCGAAAGCGAAAAAACACCTTCCCTTCTTTTCGTACACAGCAAAGCATAGAAAACAACATTTCCCTTTCTTCCGAAGCTCTTCTTTTTGTTCGCGAAGAAGTTCTTCTCTTATGCCGAAGCAATCACATGCCATGATAATGATTATCCTACATATGCCTGGATGAATGTTTATGAATGCAAATGCTATGATGTAATGTGATGTGCGAATGAATTGTCCAAACACATATCCGAAGCCATACTCTCAGCCATTATTTTCTTAGAAACAATCACACATCAGCTCTGCATTCCCTTAGGAACGACTTTGGAGCTTCTTCGCCTTTTACTTTCGGCGGAATCAGCGTTGACTTTTCGCTGTAAGCTCTGCATTCCCTTAGGAACGACTTTGGAGCTTCTTCGCCTTTTACTTTCGGCGGAATCAGCGTTGACTTTTCGCTGTAAGTTCTGCATTCCCTTAGGAACGACTTTGGAGCTTCTTCGCTTTTTACTTTTCGGCACTCGATGGTGCGTTCTCAGCTTTTACATTTACATTCTTTGGGGGATTTTGCTCTTATAGAACTAAAAAAGGTAATTACATATGATGGCCCCATTAAAAACCTTTCTCCCCCTTTAGAAAGGAAAAGGGTGCCATGAAAAAGAAAAAACATAAAAAAGTTACATCAAGTTACACATAATATCGCCGAAGCTCATCCGCATTCCAAGATCTAGGAATGTCGTTGCCGTCCATATCCTTCAATCTGTATGAACCGGGTCTTGACGAAGATGCTACTAAGAAAGGTCCCTCCCATTTCAACTGCAACTTGCCCACTGTGTCTGGGTTGGCCACTCTCCGAAGCACCAAATGTCCTGGCTCAATATTCTTTAGCTGAACCTTTCTATCTCGCCATTTGATTGTTTCGGCTTGATATTTATTGATATTCTCCACAGCTTGAAGCCTAATCCCTTCTAAAGCATCTTTTACCACAGAATAAGCATCTTCAGAACCTGATTCTGCCGAAGCTACTACTCTTATTGATCCAGTTTTAGCTTCCTCCGGAGTTATTGCTTCGTCACCGAATAATAACTTGAATGGAGTAAAGCCTGTAGACCTTGATGTTGTTGTGTTGTGGCTCCACACCACTTTGGTTAACTGATCTGGCCACTTTCCCCTGGGTTGATTGAAGATTAACTTCATTATTCCTGTCATTATAATGCCATTGGCTCTTTCAACGAGCCCATTTGACTCCGGATGTCTGACTGATGCAAAATGGATCTTCGTACCAATTTGATCACATAAATCCCTAAAAGCTTCGGAGTCGAACTGTGTTCCATTATCCACAGTGATGGCCTTTGGTACCCCGAAACGACAAACAATATTCTGCCAGAAAAACTTTTGAATGGTGGCCGAAGTTATTGTGGCTAAAGGCTTTGCCTCAATCCATTTGGAAAAATATTCCACAGCCACTACAACATATCTTAAGTTCCCTTGGGCCGGTGGTAATGGACCCAACAAGTCAAGGCCCCACCTTTGCAATGGTCAGATGGGTTGTATGAGCTGTGTTAAGGACGAAGGTTGTTTTTGATCTCTTGCACATTTCTGACAACCTTCGCACTTTTGAACTAATTCCGCTGCATCCGAAGCTGCCTTCGGCCAATAAAACCCTTGACGGAAAACTTTTCCAAGTAACGGCCTAGATCCAATGTGAGATCCACACAGGCCTGCATGTATTTCTTTCATCAACTCTATGCCTTCGGTTCTAGATAAACACTTAAGCAACGGAGCACAAACTCCATGCTTGTACAACTCCCCTTCTATCATGACATATGGACGAGCTCTTGCCTCTATCCTCCTGTTATAGGTTTCGTCATCTGAAAGGAATTTACCCTGAAGGTAAGAAATGATTTCAGTTCTCCAATCTTCGCTATAAACAGGAGATATATTGAGGACTGCTCTTTCAAGGAGTTCCACTGAAGGTGCCTTTATTGTTTCGAAGAACACATCCGAAGGTAAAGGCAGCCCCTGTGCTGCTGACTTAGCTAGCAAATCAGCATGCTCATTTTGTCCTCGAGGGATATTTTTGACAGATAATCCTTCGAAGGAAGCTTCGACTCTTCGAACCGTGTCCAGATATTTTTCAAGCTTCGGATCTTTGGCCTTGCAACTCTTGTCGATATGACCCGAAACAACCTGGGAATCAGTTTTAAGAATGGCCCTTCTGATTCCCATTGCTTTTAGCTTCCGAAGACCCAAAAGCAGGGCTTCGTACTCAGTAATATTGTTTGTACAACTGAAATCGAGTTTTGCCGCATAACAGGTTTTAACTTTGGACGGCGAGACCAACACAGCAGCTGCTCCTGCCCCGAAGGTTCCCCAAAACCCATCGCAAAACACTGTCCATACTTCGGCATCTTTATTTGTTTCTTCATCCTGAGCCCCTGGCGTCCAGTCAGCAATGAAGTCTGCTAACGCCTGGGACTGGATCGAAGATCTATGCACATAATCAATGTAAAATTCATTGAGGTCTGCAGCCCATTTTCCAATCCGCCCAGTAGCTTCTCTATTTCTCATAATATCCTTCAACGACTGCGAAGAAAGAACAACAATATTGTATGCTTGAAAGTAATGCCGAAGCTTCCTGGATGCCATCAAAACAGCATATAACACCTTCTCTAATTCTGTATAGTTTTTCTTTGATATACTAAGAACTTCAGATACAAAATATACTGGGACCTGCTTCTTGACTTGACCATCAAGCTTCTCCTGGACAAGTGCTGCACTTACCGCTGAGTGCGAAGCTGCCACATATAATAACAAAGGAGCCCCTGGCGTCGGTGGAGTTAATGTTGTTAAATCTATCAGATATTGCTTCAACTCCTCGAAGGCTTTTTGTTGGCTTGGTCCCCATTGAAAGACTTCGGCTGATTTCAGCACTTCGAAGAATGGTAGATTCCTTTCTGCTGATCTGGATATAAATCTATTAAGAGATGCCAACCTCCCTGTTAATCTTTGGGCCCCCTTTTTTGTGGTTGGTGGCTCCATCTGAAGTATGGCTTCAATTTTACTTGGATTAGCTTCAATTCCCTTTGTTGAAACCAAGCATCCAAGAAATTTCCCCTTCTTTACACCAAAGACACATTTTTCTGGATTCAACTTTAAGCCAGCTTGTCTAAAACTGGCGAAGGTCTCCTGCAAATCAGCAATATGATTTTCCTGTTTCGTGCTTTTTACAATGATGTCATCCACATAAGTTAGCACATTTCTGCCTATCTGTGATTGGAGAACCTTCGCAGTCATTCTGCTGAAACTTCCTCCAGCGTTTTTGAGCCCCTCAGGCATCCGAAGATAGCAATATGTGCCACTTGGGGTTATGAAGCTAGTCTTCGGCTCATCTTCCTTCTTCATCCAGATTTGGTGATAGCCTGAGTAACAGTCTAGCAGACTCATGAGCTCTGAAGAAGCTGCTGCATCAACTAAAGAGTCTATCCTTGGCAATGGGAATTCGTCCTTCGGACAAGCCTTGTTGAGATCTGTAAAATCAATACACATTCGCCACTTGCCATTGGCCTTTTTTACCATAACAGTGTTAGCTAGCCATTCTGGGTACTTTACTTCTCTGATAACTCTTGCACTGAGGAGTCTTTTGACTTCATTACGAGCACCTTCGGCCTTATCATCAGACATTTTCCGAAGCCTCTACTTTCTGGGTCTGAAGGATGGATCAACATTGAGCGAATGTTCAATAACATCCCTATTAACTCCGCAGAGATCATTGGCTGACCATGCAAAAACATCTTTGTTGTTGAACAAAAACCTTATCAAGGTTTTCTCCTGTTCTTCGGATAATTGAGAGCCCAACAACACCTTCTGCTCTACTATGTCCTCACATAAGAGCATGGGCTTCGGCTGATCTGCTGAAGCTGCTTTCTCCCTTCTGAATTTGTATTGTTCACAAGCTTCCGCTCCATCTATGTTATGGATTGCTTTTGAGTCAGTCCAGTTTCCTTCGGCCCTTCTGGCAGCTTCCTGACTTCCATGAATAGCGATGGGTCCTTGATCCGAAGGTATCTTCATGCAAAGATAAGCAGGATGAAGAATTGCTTCGAAAGCATTGAAGGTGCCACGACCAATAATTGCATTGTAAGGGTATTCCATGTCAATAATGTCAAACACAACTTGCTCAGTTCTAGTGTTGTTGATGAATCCGAAGGTCACTGACATGGTGATCTTACCCAGTGCTACAATCTGTCTTCCTCCAAAGCCACAGAGAGGATGTGTAGCATCATGAATCTTATCTTCTGGCTCTTGCATTTGTCTGAAGGCCTTAGCAAATATGATATCAGCTGCACTGCCTGTATCAACCAAGACATTGTGGACCAGAAATCCTTTGATAACACAAGAGATAACCATGGCATCGTTGTGTGGGTAATCCTTGAGCTGAAGGTCCTCTTGGGAGAAGGTAATAGGAATATGAGACCATCTTGACTTGATGAAGGGTCCTTGCACCCCAACATGCTGTACCCTTCTCTGTGCTTCCTTCTTCTGTTTCTTGTTGGCTGGCTCTGAGGACGAACCACCTGTAATCGGGAGCACCAGCTTCGGGTCCGAAGCAGCTCCAGCTTGATCGTTGAACGAAGCCATCAGCTCAAAAAGTGGAAGTGAGTTCACCGGAGGTGGGCGCCAATGTTGGGGACTTGTTCTCAAATGCTATGGATTAAGAACAAGGCAACATAAAATGTTAAATGTTAACGTCCTTCGCCCATGAAACAATATCCCCTTTAAGATAATGAACCATGGACGAAGGTTGATGAGAACATAATTACGAAGGTTAAGTCTTCGTAATTAAATTCTAATAGATGATATAAGATAACATGAAATAAAGGGTATGAAAAGATAAATGAATCATAAACGAATTAAATTATATTTACTTAATATATTGAATTACTGAATACAATTATACCTCTGCCTTGGCAAAGATAGGTTTCCAAAAGATGCGATTACAATTATCAGAATGCCTGTCCAGTAAAGGAATACTGTTCACTATTTATAGGCACAGGACACGGCCCGTGAGGAATTACAATTATGCCCCTCATAAAAGTTTACAACATTGACTCAGACCTTTATGGACTAAAAGGTCATTCTATCTTTAAGTCGGTTTGAAGAGGAACCTTCGGCCATCTCACACAAGCAGCTTCAGCTGAAAGCCGCTTCTTCCTAGAAGACCTTCGGCGACGAAGCATAGACCCAACAGTGCCTTAGCCGAAGGTCCTTGCACTAACAAGTTTAAGTTGTTTTGTGATTTGTTTCCAGATTACCTTCATTACAACATGCCTCATCCAAAGGTTGCTAACCGAAAGTGAAGGCTTCGACATCAACAGTTAGCCAAAGCTCTTCAGCGGACTTGGAACACCAACAGGGAGATGAAGAGGAGATCAGGTGATGTGCTTGTCATATCTTCGGGAGAAAAAAAGATGACACCCACAGTAGATCTTGTAGTTCATATGTATAGTACTAAAGGTCAATGATGTAAGTTTATACGAAGTTATGTATCGAGTCGTCACTATAAAAAGAAGTACAATGCTATCTGTAGTGAGATGGATTCTATTAATTGTAATGGGACATGGGAGCTTCTTGACCGACAAAATGGTTGCAAACATGTTGGTTGCAAATGGGTGTTCAAGAAGAAGCTTAATCCTGATGGTACTATTGACAAGTACAAGCATGACTTGTGCCCAAGGGTTATACTTAGAAAGAAGATGAAGATTTTTTTATACTTACTCTCCTATTGCTAGATTGACTATTATTCATGTTCTACGCTCCCTGGCTACCTTGTATGGTCTTCTCGTTCATCAGATGGACATTCAGATGACTTTCCTTAATGGAGAGATAGAAGAAGAAATCTACTTGACACAACCTAATCAGTTTGTAGCAAAGGGTTATGAGGACAAGGTTTGGAAGTTACAAAAATCTTTGTATGGCTTTAAATAAGAACCTAATCAAAGTGTGAAAGGGAAATGTGCCCTTGGGCCATTTCTAAGTATTTTGGTGATTGAGTGCAAACACAAGTGCTTAAACGTGAGAATGTGCCCATGGTTGAACAAAGTGCAAATCACAAGTAAAGGTATGTTTCTAAGCCTTAGTACATTGGTTTTGTGTACTAATATCTTGTCTAAGTGTTAGAAACAGAAAGAAGAAGAGAAGAGAAGACTTGGCTGTGTACAGCCAAGGGGCTGTTTCGGTCTGGGGCACCGGACTGTCCGGTGGTGCACCGGACAGTGTCCGGTGCGCCAGGCTGCCTCGGCCGAAGAGGCCGCTCTCGGGTTTTTCTCCGGCGACTTCAGCTAAAATTCACCGGACTGTCCGGTGTGCACCGGACTGTCCGGCGAGCCAACGGTCGGCCGGGCCAACGGTCGGTCGCGCGATCGGCGCGCGACACGTGGCCGAGCCAACGGTCGGGAAGGTACACCGGACTGTCCGGTGTGCACCGGATATGTCCGGTGCGCCAACTGTGCGCAGATCTGCATCAAAAAGCAACGGTCGGATGAGCTTTTTATGGAAACAAATCGGGCACCGGACAGTGTCCGGTGTGCACCGGACTGTCCGGTGCGCCCGACGACAGAAGGCAAGGATAGCCTTCCAGATGTGTTCTCAACGGCTCCTAGCTGCCGTGGGGCTATAAAAGGGACCCCTAGGCGCATGGAGGAGTACACCAAGCATTCCTACAACCTTTCTAAGCACCAAGACATTGATCTAGCGCATTCGATTCATTGTGATAGCATATAGAGCTCTTGTGGAGTTGTGTACTCTTTGAGTTGTGTTGCGAGCTCTTATTGCTGCTTGTGTGCGCGTTGCTCTGATCTTTTGAAGTCTTGTGTGCGTTGCTCATTCCCTCCCTTGCTCCGTGATTCTCTGTGAACATCTTTTGTAAGGGCGAGAGGCTCCAAGTTGTGGAGATTCCTCGCAAACGGGATTGAGAAAAGAAAAGCAAGAACACCGTGGTATTCAAGTTGATCATTGGATCACTTGAGAGGAGTTGAGTGCAACTCTCGTCCGTTGGGACGCCACAACGTGGAGTAGGCAAGTTTTGTACTTGGCCGAACCACGGGATAACCACCGTGTCATCTCTGTGATTGATTTCTTGTGGTTATTGTGTTTTGACTCCTCTCTAGCCACTTGGCCATAATTGTGCTAACACTTAACAAGTTTTTGTGGCTTAAGTTTTGAAGTTTTACAGGATCACCTATTCACCCCCCCTCTAGGTGCTCTCAATTGGTATCGGAGCCGTTCTCTTCACAAAGGGACTTACCGCCCGAAGAGATGGATCCTAAGGGGAAGGGAATAGTGATCAACGACAAGGAAAAGGAGTTCTTCATCAACGACCCAAAAGATGACAAATCCAACGACTCCGGCTCGGGGCATAAACGGAAGGAAGGGAAGAAGAAGAAGACAAGGCGCATCAAGGAGATCATCTACTACGACGATAGTGATGAGTCTACTTCTTCCCAAAAGGATGATGACAACGACTACAAAAAGACGGTCAATTCGAACTTTTCATTTGATTATTCTCGTATTCCACATAGTTCGAATTCGCATTTGCTTTCCATTCCTCTTGGTAAACCTCCACACTTTGATGGGGAGGACTACGGATTTTGGAGTCACAAAATGCGTAGTCATTTATTCTCTCTCCATCCAAGCATATGGGAGATTGTAGAGAATGGAATGAAATTTGATAGCTCGGATAGCCCTATGTTTATCAATGAACAAATTCATAAAAATGCACAAGCTACTACTGTTCTCTTAGCATCTTTGTGCAGGGAAGAGTACAATAAGGTGAGCGGCTTGGACAATGCCAAGCAGATATGGGACACCCTCAAGATCTCTCACGAGGGAAACGACATCACCATGCTCACCAAGATGGAGTTGGTGGAGGGCGAGCTTGGACGATTCGCCATGATAAGGGGAGAAGAGCCAACTCAAACTTACAACCGGCTCAAGACCCTTATCAACAAGATAAGGAGCTACGGAAGCACGCGTTGGACGGATCACGACGTCGTCCGCCTAATGCTCAGGTCATTTACCGTTCTTGATCCTCATCTCGTGAACAATATTCGTGAGAATCCCAGGTACACGATGATGACGCCCGAAGAAGTACTTGGAAAATTCGTGAGCGGGCGGATGATGATCAAGGAAGCAAGATACGTCGACGACGCGTTGAACGGTCCACTCCACGAGTCTCAACCCATTGCTCTAAAGGCAACAAGGAGCAAGGAGTCGCTACCCAGCAAGGTGGCGCAAATTGAGGCGGCCGGTCTTAATGATGAAGAAATGGCCCTCATTATCAAGAGATTCAAGACGGTGCTAAAGGGTCGCAATGGACAGCCGAGCAAGACTAAGACCAAGGGGAAGCGATCATGCTTCAAATGCGGTAAGCTTGGTCATTTTATTGCTAACTGTCCTGATAATGAAAGTGACCAGGAAAAGGGGAACAAAAGGGAGAAGAAGAAGCACTACAAGAAAGCCAAGGGCGAGGCGCATATAGGCAAGGAGTGGGATTCGGATTGCTCCTCCTCCGACTCCGACAATGAGGGACTCGCCGCCACCGCCTTCAACAAATCGGCCCTCTTCCCCAACGAGCGTCACACGTGTCTCATGGCTAAGGAGAAGAAAGTAAGTACTCGAAACTCTACTTATGCTTCTTCTAGTGGTGATGATTCTAGTGACGATGATGAAATAGACTATTCTAGTTTATTTAAAGGTCTAGATAGAATTACGATTGGCAAAATTAATGAATTAATTGATGCATTGAATGAGAAGGATAAACTCTTAGAGAAACAAGAGGATTTATTGTATGAAGAGCATGATAAATTTTTAGAAGCTCAAAAATCTCATGCTCTAGAAGTTAAAAGAAATGAAATGCTTACTTGTGAATTATCTTCATGCCATGAGACAATTTCAAAATTAAAGAGCATTAACGATGAGTTGAATGCTAAGATAGAAACAGCTAGTAAATCAACAACTTGTGTAGAAAATGTTGTTATTTGCAATAGATGTAAAGACTTTGATATCGATGCTTGTAGTGAACACATAGCTTCTATTGCAAAGTTAAATAATGAAGTGGCTAGTCTTAATGCCCAACTTAAGACTAGCAAAAGTGAATTTGATAAGTTAAAATTTGCAAGGGATGCCTACACAGTGGGTAGACACCCCTCAATTAAGGATGGTCTTGGCTTCAAGAGAGAGGCCAAGAACTTAACAAGCCATAAGGCTCCCATCTTCGTCAAGGAGAAAGGGAAGGCCCCTATGGCTAGTAGTACTAAAAGGAACCATGCTTTCTTGTACTATGATAGGAAACATGCTAGAAATGCTTATAATGATTTTGAGTCACATGCTTATGATTCTTATGCTATGACTGCTTCTAGTTCTCATGATGTGCATATGCCTAGGAGAAATTTTGCTCATGTTCCTAGAAAAGTTGTGAACAAACCTTCTACCATTTATTATGCTTGCAATGCTCCCTTTGCTATTTGTAGAAAGGGTAAGAAGGTAATTGCTAGGAAATTAGGGGCAAAATGCAAGGGAGACAAAACTTGCATTTGGGTCCCTAAGGATATTTGCACTAACCTTGTAGGACCCAACATGAGTTGGGTACCTAAGACCCAAGCCTAAATTTGCCTTGCAGGTTTATGCATCCGGGGGATCAAGCTGGATTATCGACAGCGGATGCACAAACCATATGACGGGGGAGAAGAAGGTGTTCACTTCCTACGTCAAGAATAAGGATTCCCAGGATTCAATTATATTCGGTGATGGGAATGTAATATCCCAAAAAAATGTTGACCAAAAGTTAATCTCTGGTGCGTGGATGAGGTAAAGGGTTGTGGGCCATTGGATGCAAAGATAGAAGTCATCTGAGGCGTCGTTTCTTTCTCCCACAAAAACCCTAGGTGGCCACCCCTTTTTTTTCCCTTCACCCCCCTCTTGGCCGCCACCCCCTTTTCTCCCCCTTGGCTGGACGCCCCCTCCCCCTATGGCAGCCATCATCCATTGCTTCCTCCCCCAAGATCTCCCCCTACGCAGCAAGGATCGAGAAAAGGAGGGGCACGTTGAATTGAAGAGGAAGAGAGGATCAAGGAGATGTTCTTCCCCATCTCTTCTTGAAGATTTCTTGGGGAAACCCTAGGTATGGATGAGATCCTTGTTCCTCCCTGTAATTATAGGCTTTTGGAGGTTGTGGATCATGGGAATTAAAGGATTAGAGGTTGGATTTGATGTGGGGTTAGGTTTTGATCCCGAATTTAGTTTTCTGCAGAATGGCAGATTCGACAGTTTCTGTTCATGCCAGTTTTCCGTGGTCTTAGTGGCCTCAAAAAATGAAAAGTCTATGTATGAGTCGTAGATTATTTGTAGATCTTTCCGTGGCCGCGAAGAACACCTCAATCGGACATCCGACCAGAAAGTTATTGCAGTTTTACTATAGCAGTTTTTCAGTCTCATAATTCTGTGCAGAATCTGTTCTCTTAAGATTTAGGAAATTTTATCAACAGAATTAAACTGTGGTTTGGTAAAAGAAGTTGTAGATAATTTTATAAGCTTTCCATATTGTTAAAGAGTGCATTCATATGATTTGTGAAACTCCAGTTATGTTTGTTTTACTGTGGCTGTTTCTGTTTACCTGACAAAAATGAGTGGGTCTGTTCACTGGTGGGTTTCATCTAGTAAATGGCCGAATTGGCTCTTCCAACTATGGAGACTTTTGTAGAGGGATAAAAGTTCTTACTTCCAGCAGAATTTCATAATTTTTGGTTCAGTAGTTTGGGAGATATCGAATTTTAAAGTTAACCATACTGCTGTCTAAAACAGATTCAGTCAGTTATCTTGTCAGATGTTTTAGAACTTGTAGATGGCAGAATTTAATTATCTATTGAATACTGAAGTTGTAGAGTATTTTGTGTAGATACTCCTAGAGTATTTGTTTGATATCACCGCTGTTTTAATTTTAAAGATACAAAATTAACAAACAGCGTTGCTGCTGTATGGCATGTGGTTCAGGGTGGGAGTCTTTCCACTGGGTCTTGGTTTCAAGTGTAGGAGTGTTTTGTTGATTGATGGCAAATGTTTGTGAAATATTTGTACTAAGTTTTATGCCCACTAGCAGGTGGCTACACTCCAGATCATGTCTAGTACATTTCTTCTTCTTCGATGAAGGCAAGTGAATGTAGCGGTGGTTGCTTCCGTTCTGACCTGTTATTTCTATTGCCTACACTCTAATATTCAGAAGTATCAGATTCTTTCATAATTGGACTCTATGGTGATTCTTTACTTGCTTGCATTATACTGATGCTCAATCATATATTGATGATGATTATGATTTGAGTATGACTCACGAGATTAATTCACATATCTGAAGGTAAATGAAGTATTATTTGAGGTTGGTATTGTATCTGAAGATAAATGAAGTATTATTTGAGGTTTGTGTTGTATCTGAAGGAAGTGAAGTTTATTGATAAATGTAGCATGCCATATACATTGCATGACTCATTTGCATATGAAGTTTTGTCGTGACCTATGGTCCGACCGTACCGGTACAACTTAGCATCGTACGTTGCCCGAGAAGGGGTACGATGCGGCTTCATACCCTTAGAGGTATGAAGGCAGAGGACATATACATTGCATTCATATGCATTCATTGAAGTGATATTTGCAGATGATGTGGTTTTATACCCCCAGAGGTATGAAGATAGAGTACCTACACATTGCATTCCTATGCATACATTGAAGTGATATTTGCAGGTATTGTTGACGCAGGGAAGTGTTATAGAACCTATTGTGGTTGTTCGAGGAAATGAGATGGTATTGGTTATAGTGGGACTACTGTGTTCTATATCTACAAGTATTTCTGATTTTTTATTGTGTCTCTTTTAAAATGTTGATGAATTCAATTTGTGGTTTAAATATCTCGTCAGAACAATTAGCTTGCTGAGATGTTTCATCTCACTCTTGCATTACTCAATGCAGGTGCTTGTTGCTCATCAAGGGGAGTGGGAAGTAGCAGCACATCCACCTTCACTCTCATAATAATGCTGCCCAGACACAGCCATGATTTAATTAGAAACTTCTTGTCAAAGGATGTTTGTTTTTAACTAGTCGTGCGCACTGATTAATTCAGTTCATTGTTGTTATGGTTGTCTTCCCATTGCTAGCAGATTATTAATGTCTTATATGTTTTCTTATCATGATATCTATTTATACTTTGTTGCTTCCCCCGTTTATGCAATTTTCAAAGGAGATGCTGTCGAAATTTTATATATGAATGTTAGATGTGTAGTTTAGTAGCATTCTGGGGTGTTTGTGGATCCCGGGGTGTTACAGTTGGTATCAGAGGATAGGCTTTAGATTCTTGGCAATTTGAAGATAAATTTGACACACTTGCACATATAGGAAGGGTATGGGTTCAAATATCTTTGATATATATTAATGTCTTTGGAGTGCAGATGACAATAGTTTCACCCCTCCCTATTCCTTTACGGTGATGTGGTAAGTTGTTTATGGCTTAATGCTTGATATAATTTATTTCTGAAATTTTGATATTGTTTTATTAATGCGGTAGATATCACTGGTCATTGGTGAGAATGAAGTTGTTATTATGCTTGTGATATACAAGTATGCCTATGTCGTTTTCACCATGTTTTTCATGGTTGAGTTTTATTACAATAATATTGTTATATATGCTTGATTGTGGATGTTTCTAAGAGGAGTGTGAATTGCGTGTTTTGGGGTACAAGGTAATCATCAATTTGAATTTAAGTTGTTGAGCGGTTGGTGGATAGCTCCAACTATCATTGCAAAGAATGATTGTTTATGTTGAGAAACCAGTTTTGAAAGAAATGAATATTGGTACTTTATATGGATTTTTGGGGGAAGTCTTTTCATAGCCAGAATGGCTTACATCTCTCTCTCATATTGTGTGTTCTAGTTGCCACAAAGCCTAGATGTGGTTTAAAGTGGTTGCCTATTAGTCATACTAATTGTAGAATAAATCTTTGATTCTCTTGATCCATTGATTATGTATTGATACATTGAGGATCTGATGGTTCCCTTTTCGATGCATGCTTGTGGAGCCATTTTTTTAGACCACCTATCTATTGGTTTGAAGGAAGTCCTTGCCTAGCCTAGAGTTGGTTGGGTGTGGCTAGTCACCTACTCCTAGATGATGTGGTGTTTACATCAGCTTAATATGTTTGCCAAATGTGTGAAGGATTAGGAGTTATTATTATTGACTTTGTATGTCTGGTACTTTGAGTGCATCGTATGATAGAATGAAATGTAAGTTTCTGAACTACAGTAGATGAAGACTTATATTATGTGTAGGTTATCCTTACTAGTTGGATATTTTTCTTAGTTGAGATGTTGAATGAAGTATAGTGACATGGGTTAAGCAAGTATTGTGTTGTTGTTGGGCTATCAGTGCTCTATGTAGAGTTTTTGGCATTTCTTCGATGAACTATGCCGCACAAGATGTTATTGGCTTCTTTTGGCTTTATTGCTCCATTAGTTCTATAGATTTTCTCCCTTTTGGTGGGGTGTAAGGAATGTTAGATTACATGATTATCTTTTCATGATGGCAAGAATAAGGTTTAGAAAGATTAGGAGTTTTGTTCCAATAGAACTACTTGTTTCATGGTGCTTTAAGGTGAGGTGTTTGATCTTCTTATACATTCGTCGGGTGTAGATGTTTCACCATTTAATTAAAATTAATGGTTGAAGTTGGCAAGGGTTGTGCTTGGTCCATATTACCCCTTCATAAAAGAGTGTTGTCTTAAGACATTGATGTTGATGTATAGCTGCATCCAAATTTGATGGTGTGAAATTGTAGTGTTGATTGCAACTATGACATGCTTTGAGCTTCATTACATGTTGTTTCATGCTTGATGTCAGGTCGTGTAGTTTCCTTAGACAATTAGTCCAAGGTAGAAGTTCTTGTGTTAATTAAGACCAATAATGGATCCATGTTTTGAATTGTGGTGCTATATGGGGTACCTTGGGTGTTTTGCTTGGAGTGGCCGAATTCGAGGTCGAATTCTTTTTAAGGGGGGTAGAGTGTAATATCCCAAAAAAATGTTGACCAAAAGTTAATCTCTGGTGCGTGGATGAGGTAAAGGGTTGTGGGCCATTGGATGCAAAGATAGAAGTCATCTGAGGCGTCGTTTCTTTCTCCCACAAAAACCCTAGGTGGCCACCCCTTTTTTTTCCCTTCACCCCCCCTCTTGGCCGCCACCCCCTTTTCTCCCCCTTGGCTGGACGCCCCCTCCCCCTATGGCAGCCATCATCCATTGCTTCCTCCCCCAAGATCTCCCCCTACGCAGCAAGGATCGAGAAAAGGAGGGGCACGTTGAATTGAAGAGGAAGAGAGGATCAAGGAGATGTTCTTCCCCATCTCTTCTTGAAGATTTCTTGGGGAAACCCTAGGTATGGATGAGATCCTTGTTCCTCCCTGTAATTATAGGCTTTTGGAGGTTGTGGATCATGGGAATTAAAGGATTAGAGGTTGGATTTGATGTGGGGTTAGGTTTTGATCCCGAATTTAGTTTTCTGCAGAATGGCAGATTCGACAGTTTCTGTTCATGCCAGTTTTCCGTGGTCTTAGTGGCCTCAAAAAATGAAAAGTCTATGTATGAGTCGTAGATTATTTGTAGATCTTTCCGTGGCCGCGAAGAACACCTCAATCGGACATCCGACCAGAAAGTTATTGCAGTTTTACTATAGCAGTTTTTCAGTCTCATAATTCTGTGCAGAATCTGTTCTCTTAAGATTTAGGAAATTTTATCAACAGAATTAAACTGTGGTTTGGTAAAAGAAGTTGTAGATAATTTTATAAGCTTTCCATATTGTTAAAGAGTGCATTCATATGATTTGTGAAACTCCAGTTATGTTTGTTTTACTGTGGCTGTTTCTGTTTACCTGACAAAAATGAGTGGGTCTGTTCACTGGTGGGTTTCATCTAGTAAATGGCCGAATTGGCTCTTCCAACTATGGAGACTTTTGTAGAGGGATAAAAGTTCTTACTTCCAGCAGAATTTCATAATTTTTGGTTCAGTAGTTTGGGAGATATCGAATTTTAAAGTTAACCATACTGCTGTCTAAAACAGATTCAGTCAGTTATCTTGTCAGATGTTTTAGAACTTGTAGATGGCAGAATTTAATTATCTATTGAATACTGAAGTTGTAGAGTATTTTGTGTAGATACTCCTAGAGTATTTGTTTGATATCACCGCTGTTTTAATTTTAAAGATACAAAATTAACAAACAGCGTTGCTGTTGTATGGCATGTGGTTCAGGGTGGGAGTCTTTCCACTGGGTCTTGGTTTCAAGTGTAGGAGTGTTTTGTTGATTGATGGCAAATGTTTGTGAAATATTTGTACTAAGTTTTATGCCCACTAGCAGGTGGCTACACTCCAGATCATGTCTAGTACATTTCTTCTTCTTCGATGAAGGCAAGTGAATGTAGCGGTGGTTGCTTCCGTTCTAACCTGTTATTTCTATTGCCTACACTCTAATATTCAGAAGTATCAGATTCTTTCATAATTGGACTCTATGGTGATTCTTTACTTGCTTGCATTATACTGATGCTCAATCATATATTGATGATGATTATGATTTGAGTATGACTCACGAGATTAATTCACATATCTGAAGGTAAATGAAGTATTATTTGAGGTTGGTATTGTATCTGAAGATAAATGAAGTATTATTTGAGGTTTGTGTTGTATCTGAAGGAAGTGAAGTTTATTGATAAATGTAGCATGCCATATACATTGCATGACTCATTTGCATATGAAGTTTTGTCGTGACCTATGGTCCGACCGTACCGGTACAACTTAGCATCGTACGTTGCCCGAGAAGGGGTACGATGCGGCTTCATACCCTTAGAGGTATGAAGGCAGAGGACATATGCATTGCATTCATATGCATTCATTGAAGTGATATTTGCAGATGATGTGGTTTTATACCCCCAGAGGTATGAAGATAGAGTACCTACACATTGCATTCCTATGCATACATTGAAGTGATATTTGCAGGTATTGTTGACGCAGGGAAGTGTTATAGAACCTATTGTGGTTGTTCGAGGAAATGAGATGGTATTGGTTATAGTGGGACTACTGTGTTCTATATCTACAAGTATTTCTGATTTTTTATTGTGTCTCTTTTAAAATGTTGATGAATTCAATTTGTGGTTTAAATATCTCGTCAGAACAATTAGCTTGCTGAGATGTTTCATCTCACTCTTGCATTACTCAATGCAGGTGCTTGTTGCTCACCAAGGGGAGTGGGAAGTAGCAGCACATCCACCTTCACTCTCATAATAATGCTGCCCAGACACAGCCATGATTTAATTAGAAACTTCTTGTCAAAGGATGTTTGTTTTTAACTAGTCGTGCGCACTGATTAATTCAGTTCATTGTTGTTATGGTTGTCTTCCCATTGCTAGCAGATTATTAATGTCTTATATGTTTTCTTATCATGATATCTATTTATACTTTGTTGCTTCCCCCGTTTATGCAATTTTCAAAGGAGATGCTGTCGAAATTTTATATATGAATGTTAGATGTGTAGTTTAGTAGCATTCTGGGGTGTTTGTGGATCCCGGGGTGTTACAGGGAATGTAACACCCGGATTTTAGGGGTCCAAAACCCGGGGTTAACATAAACACCAGGTATGCTGGGACCAAGTCTCACACATATGATGTATAGTGGCACAGGATCGAATGTCACAACATTATATATCACAGGAGTTCTATACAAAATAAATAATTACATTATAAGGAGACAACGGTCCAGCAACCCAAAGTTGACTGGGAGACGACGACCTAGACCTCTCACGAACTCATCACAACATCCTCCATGAGCATCATCCTGCAGTACCTGGTCTTGACCTGTGGGGTGTGTGAGACAGCAAGAGTGAGCTCACATACGTTCATCGCTCAACAAGTTGTGGGGAATAATGTGCATGAACTCGCCAAAGGTGGGAGCTCACGTGAAGTGTAAGGCTTACCAAAGGAGATGGTTAGAGCTGAGCATTGCTTTTAAAGTTGGTCAAAATTTTATTAGCAGTTACTAAGTATAAGTAAATACCAACCCAGTTAAATAGTAGAACAAAAGTAACAACTTCACCTGCGATGCAATGCATATGACAAATTGAGTTTAAGTTCCATAATTTAATCATGTGAGGGTCCGAGCTGCTCATGACCGTGAGCACGGCTAGTATACCAGTTTTACACTCTGCAGAGGTGGCGCATCTTTACCCACAAGTCATGTTACCCATCTGCCAAGGGATCGCGACTTCCCATACACCTCTACCGAGGAGGCGAGGCAGGGTAACACTACGAGGCCTTTACAAAGTTCCACTAGCTTCAGAAAACCCGCTACAGTTTATAGGAAGCTCCAATGCAGGAATCCCTTGCAGGACCGCCATCACAGCAAAATCCTCCCGAGGGCCTCCCCAGGAATCCCTTGCAGGACCGCCATCACAGCAAAATCCTCCCGAGGGCTTCCCTAGGAATCCCTTGCAGGACCGCCATGACAGCAAAATCCTCCCGAGGGCCTCCCTACATTGACCACTCCCCTACTGCCCTTGCCCCTTTCGGGTAAGGTAGTCTTCCACTAGCTTTCCTAATTAATCAGCCAAGGGCGTCCCATTAAACCCTTGTGGTAGCACTGTTTTCCCGGGTGGTCGCTCCATGTTCCAATTAACATAATGATCTCATCATGAACAATAAATAACAACTGATAACCAAAGTATAATCATGAATAATGTAATCTTCATACCCAAAACCACATATAGCACTAGCAAGTACTACCCAGAAAGTTCAGTGGTAAACAAGGTATAAAGATAATCAAACTAGGGTAACCTATTGGGTCCCATCAAAATTAACCTATGCAGATCATTATGATTAATTAGAACATGAGTGGGTAAAAAGAAGTGATCAAGGGCACAACTTGCCTGGGCCTTGAGAATCCAGGTACCAGGATGATCCTTCAGATGACACGTGTCCTCACTGCTAGTCGTAGCATTACAAACAAACAGTGTATAGGCAGAATTAACATTACACCAAACATATATGCAAAATACATATCTACATGATGAAATATGATCACAGGAACAAGAATTATTAATTTTGGAGTTATAGATTTTAAGTTATGGATTTCCAAAGATTCTATGTGCTTAGTACAAGATTAATCAAGATAACAATTTTAATGTGACTTTTATGTAAAACCAGTGGCACTAATTGATAAACAATAATATTACAAAATTATAGGAAGTGGAATGGATTAATTTGGAGTTCATATGCATTTTCTATGAATTATATAAATTCTAGGAATTATTTTTATATTAAAAACTCATTTTCTAATTCATTTTCCTGATTTTATAACTCTCTGGACTGGGCCTCAATTAAACAGAAGTACAGGGGGCTCGGCGCAAAAATCCCGAGACACAGGGAACAGGGTCCCTGGACGGCGGGTTTATTTAAGTAAAACACAAGGTCTCTTTTACAAAACGCACGAGGCCGAAGGGTTACGGTTAACTCTCATCCACTCGATCTGCTACGGACGACCCAGATTAGATTGAATCTCATCTGAACCGGTACGCAATTGTAGCCCTCGGATCTAAATCCGACGGTCGCGGTTTAATGAAGTGAGATTGAACCAGGGTCACGGGATCCCGATCGGACGGTCCACACAATCCCAACCCAACCGGTACGCGACGACTTAATCCGGGCCACACATCGGAGATCCAACAGCCACAGCGTTCCCCAACCAAATTCGCGCCGGTGATGAGCTCGCACCGCCGCGACGCCATTGCCGTGATTCGCCCGAGCTCGATTCCGCGCCTATGGCGATCCAAACTCAAATTCGTCGCTGCTACACAATGCGCGATGCACTACGAAGACAAGGATAGGCTTATTACCTGTGTTCGATGCCACGGCGACCCTGGCCGCGACGAAGAGCGGACCGCGGCGGAGAATCGCAGTGCGACGAGCGATTGCTCGAGTCCTGGCGGCGTTCAACTCAAATTGATGGCACACACGGCTTCCCCAGGTGAATGCGACACTCCACGACCCGATTTCAAGAGCCGAGACCCCCCCAACGACGGCGATCCACGGCGGCGGCGCTCATTGGTGCTTTTCGCTCGATGTCACGGACGAGAGGAGGTGGCCGGTCTTTATAGGTAGTCCCGCGAGGATCTCGGCGGGGTTGGAGCCTTGGAGGTCGGGTCGCGGACTCCGTTGCCCGGACCAGCGTGATTCCCGCGCGGAGTCCGCCGTTGTCGCGCGGTCTGTTGCGCGAGCGCGACGGGGAAGGCCAACCAGACAGAGTGGTCCCACACGTAAGCGACAGAGCGGTGAGGAGCGCGCGCGCGTGAGACTGCCCGGTGGGGCCCTTCTGTCGGCGCGCGTCGAGCGCCTGCGAGCGTGGAGTTGGGCCGCGCGTGGTGAAAGCGTAATTGGGCCAGATGCGGAGGAGCCGGCCCAGGTAAGATTTTTAATCTTTTTCTTTTTATTTTCTTTCCTAATTTCCATTCCATTTATCCAACTCATTTCAATTTTAAATTCCAGTTTAAATCCAAAGTTTGTGGCAAATTTGTCTTCATTTAAATGTTCAATGTGAACATAGCATGGACAAATTTTATTTATTTATAGATTTATTTTGCTTTACATAGTATTTTCTCTTGCCTTATATATTATTTCCCTTTTCCTAAAGTGCACCCCTTTTGGGTTAACTTCAAATTCTCAATTTCCATTATTATATTTTATCATTATTTTAAATGCACATATAATTAAAACTCCATCATGAGTGCCAAATATGGTTCTATTTATTATGTATTCATTTAAGCAAATGCTTTTAAATAGGGAGATGAGTCTTCAAATGTTATGAGAGTTCTAAAGAGAGAGAAAAAGAAATTTTCTAATGCAAGATCTTTGAAAATTTTTACTATTTTCTCAAAATGAGATTTAAGGTGTTACAAATCCTACCCCCCTTAAAAATAATCTCGTCCTCGAGATTTGTAAGAAAAGGGTTACAGAGAAATTGGTTTGAAATCTATATTAAGTGGTTTTAGTACCAAAAGATTTTTTTTTTGGTCTAAACCCAAATTGGCAGGTGATTAGGAAAGCATGGGTGTATATATGTATGTCTACTTTATTATGTAGGATAGAAGATGTCTTTAAAGCATAGATAGGTTTGGGTAAGAAAGTGTAGGGTAAGGAAAGACTTCATTCCAAGATTGTGGATCTTGACTCCGTTGGCGATTCAGCTTGATCTTTGAAGTCTTGAGCTGATGCTTATCCTTCTTTGACGTGGTTGGTCTCCCTTGGCCTTTCTTCTTGGAGTTGCCATCCGAGTTAAGGACATATGGTTAAGATATATGTGTTAGGATAGACTACATGATATAGGTCAAAACCTTGGCTTGATGTCAGGTGGTGGTTGATAGATTATGCAATCCATTAAGACTTTATTGATTGGGTAAGTTATATAACTTGTTATATAGATCGAGTTGTTGTGTATGGCCAAGTTGATATAAGTCTCCAAATTAGGCTTAAGTGATTTAGGAGTATGGCCTTATCCTTTGTACCAGCATTAAGTAACACACACTAGATTAGATCGTATTAGATTAAGTAGGAGCTAGATTAGATTGAATATGACTAGATTAGACTAGCTTAGGTTAAATAGATCTACTAGGGTAGGATAAATATTATTAGGATATGTTAGAATCTTTAGAAGTTAGTTAGATTTATTAGGACCAGATAAAATCTTTTTAAGGTAAGATGAATCTATTAAGGTAATAGAATATCCTTTAATATAAGATGGATCTATTACACAAGATTGAATCTAGGTTAGATTGGTATTACTAGTTTGACTAAATAAGATCTAATTAAGTTGCATTAGATCATGGCTGTTTAATCTAGGGTGGATAAGTATGCTTATTAGGATAAGATGAATCTTTTGAGGTCAGTTAGATCTATTAGGCTGAGATAAAATCTTTTCAAGATAAGATGAGTATCTTTTTAGGATAAGATGGATTATATGATGTAGGTAGGTTAAAATCTCCTCAAGATAAGATAAATCTATTAAGATAAGAGAAAACCTCTTAAGATAAGATGGATCTATTTACATTAGGATAAGTTAAGACCTTTTGAGATAAGATAGATCTATGAGTGTAGGATAGAATTTCTTTAAGATGAGATGAATCTATTAAGATAGGGGAGAATCTTTTAGGATAAGATGAATTGGTTAGAATGAGATCTTTTAGGATAAGATAAATCTCTTTAAGCTAGATATGTTCCAATGGGATTATCTAAGTTGTCTAGTTATTTTATAAATATATTTTTATACCTATGTGTATATGCAGATGCAATTGTGGACATTACTCCACAACCCATCACATTCAATCAAAGATCCAAATCAGACAAGTATCATAAAAACAAACATTCAAGTGCACAGATAACCATAAAAATAGTTTTGTTTTTGTTTCTAAGAATAGGTCTCCTATTCCTAGAGGTCACTTTAGGCATGGGATTTCAAAGTGTAAAATCCACATTTGTCTTTTAGAAAGAAAAGATAAGAATAATCAGAGTAAGCGGAAATAGATGAGAAAAAGATTAAGATAAGTTTTAGAAAAGAATCAGAGTAGCAAAGGTAAGGTTAATCAGAGTAGAACAGTAGAAGGTGAGACAGGATCAAGGAAAGTATAGAAAGAATCAGAGTAAGGTAAGTAGATAATGGTTGTCCAGTTCTATCTAGGTTTCGTCCTACAGTCAACATTCCTCTGATACCACTTCTGTAACACCCGGATTTTAGGGGTCCAAAACCCGGGGTTAACATAAACACCAGGTATGCTGGGACCAAGTCTCACACATATGATGTATAGTGGCACAGGATCGAATGTCACAACATTATATATCACAGGAGTTCTATACAAAATAAATAATTACATTATAAGGAGACAACGGTCCAGCAACCCAAAGTTGACTGGGAGACGACGACCTAGACCTCTCACGAACTCATCACAGCATCCTCCATGAGCATCATCCTGCAGTACCTGGTCTTGACCTGTGGGGTGTGTGAGACAGCAAGAGTGAGCTCACATACGTTCATCGCTCAACAAGTTGTGGGGAATAATGTGCATGAACTCGCCAAAGGTGGGAGCTCACGTGAAGTGTAAGGCTTACCAAAGGAGATGGTTAGAGCTGAGCATTGCTTTTAAAGTTGGTCAAAATTTTATTAGCAGTTACTAAGTATAAGTAAATACCAACCCAGTTAAATAGTAGAACAAAAGTAACAACTTCACCTGCGATGCAATGCATATGACAAATTGAGTTTAAGTTCCATAATTTAATCATGTGAGGGTCCGAGCTGCTCATGACCGTGAGCACGGCTAGTATACCAGTTTTACACTCTGCAGAGGTGGCGCATCTTTACCCACAAGTCATGTTACCCATCTGCCAAGGGATCGCGACTTCCCATACACCTCTACCGAGGAGGCGAGGCAGGGTAACACTACGAGGCCTTTACAAAGTTCCACTAGCTTCAGAAAACCCGCTACAGTTTATAGGAAGCTCCAATGCAGGAATCCCTTGCAGGACCGCCATCACAGCAAAATCCTCCCGAGGGCCTCCCCAGGAATCCCTTGTAGGACCGCCATCACAGCAAAATCCTCCCGAGGGCTTCCCTAGGAATCCCTTGCAGGACCGCCATGACAGCAAAATCCTCCCGAGGGCCTCCCTACATTGACCACTCCCCTACTGCCCTTGCCCCTTTCGGGTAAGGTAGTCTTCCACTAGCTTTCCTAATTAATCAGCCAAGGGCGTCCCATTAAACCCTTGTGGTAGCACTGTTTTCCCGGGTGGTCGCTCCATGTTCCAATTAACATAATGATCTCATCATGAACAATAAATAACAACTGATAACCAAAGTATAATCATGAATAATGTAATCTTCATACCCAAAACCACATATAGCACTAGCAAGTACTACCCAGAAAGTTCAGTGGTAAACAAGGTATAAAGATAATCAAACTAGGGTAACCTATTGGGTCCCATCAAAATTAACCTATGCAGATCATTATGATTAATTAGAACATGAGTGGGTAAAAAGAAGTGATCAAGGGCACAACTTGCCTGGGCCTTGAGAATCCAGGTACCAGGATGATCCTTCAGATGACACGTGTCCTCACTGCTAGTCGTAGCATTACAAACAAACAGTGTATAGGCAGAATTAACATTACACCAAACATATATGCAAAATACATATCTACATGATGAAATATGATCACAGGAACAAGAATTATTAATTTTGGAGTTATAGATTTTAAGTTATGGATTTCCAAAGATTCTATGTGCTTAGTACAAGATTAATCAAGATAACAATTTTAATGTGACTTTTATGTAAAACCAGTGGCACTAATTGATAAACAATAATATTACAAAATTATAGGAAGTGGAATGGATTAATTTGGAGTTCATATGCATTTTCTATGAATTATATAAATTCTAGGAATTATTTTTATATTAAAAACTCATTTTCTAATTCATTTTCCTGATTTTATAACTCTCTGGACTGGGCCTCAATTAAACAGAAGTACAGGGGGCTCGGCGCAAAAATCCCGAGACACAGGGAACAGGGTCCCTGGACGGCGGGTTTATTTAAGTAAAACACAAGGTCTCTTTTACAAAACGCACGAGGCCGAAGGGTTACGGTTAACTCTCATCCACTCGATCTGCTACGGACGACCCAGATTAGATTGAATCTCATCTGAACCGGTACGCAATTGTAGCCCTCGGATCTAAATCCGACGGTCGCGGTTTAATGAAGTGAGATTGAACCAGGGTCACGGGATCCCGATCGGACGGTCCACACAATCCCAACCCAACCGGTACGCGACGACTTAATCCGGGCCACACATCGGAGATCCAACAGCCACAGCGTTCCCCAACCAAATTCGCGCCGGTGATGAGCTCGCACCGCCGCGACGCCATTGCCGTGATTCGCCCGAGCTCGATTCCGCGCCTATGGCGATCCAAACTCAAATTCGTCGCTGCTACACAATGCGCGATGCACTACGAAGACAAGGATAGGCTTATTACCTGTGTTCGATGCCACGGCGACCCTGGCCGCGACGAAGAGCGGACCGCGGCGGAGAATCGCAGTGCGACGAGCGATTGCTCGAGTCCTGGCGGCGTTCAACTCAAATTGATGGCACACACGGCTTCCCCAGGTGAATGCGACACTCCACGACCCGATTTCAAGAGCCGAGACCCCCCCAACGACGGCGATCCACGGCGGCGGCGCTCATTGGTGCTTTTCGCTCGATGTCACGGACGAGAGGAGGTGGCCGGTCTTTATAGGTAGTCCCGCGAGGATCTCGGCGGGGTTGGAGCCTTGGAGGTCGGGTCGCGGACTCCGTTGCCCGGACCAGCGTGATTCCCGCGCGGAGTCCGCCGTTGTCGCGCGGTCTGTTGCGCGAGCGCGACGGGGAAGGCCAACCAGACAGAGCGGTCCCACACGTAAGCGACAGAGCGGTGAGGAGCGCGCGCGCGTGAGACTGCCCGGTGGGGCCCTTCTGTCGGCGCGCGTCGAGCGCCTGCGAGCGTGGAGTTGGGCCGCGCGTGGTGAAAGCGTAATTGGGCCAGATGCGGAGGAGCCGGCCCAGGTAAGATTTTTAATCTTTTTCTTTTTATTTTCTTTCCTAATTTCCATTCCATTTATCCAACTCATTTCAATTTTAAATTCCAGTTTAAATCCAAAGTTTGTGGCAAATTTGTCTTCATTTAAATGTTCAATGTGAACATAGCATGGACAAATTTTATTTATTTATAGATTTATTTTGCTTTACATAGTATTTTCTCTTGCCTTATATATTATTTCCCTTTTCCTAAAGTGCACCCCTTTTGGGTTAACTTCAAATTCTCAATTTCCATTATTATATTTTATCATTATTTTAAATGCACATATAATTAAAACTCCATCATGAGTGCCAAATATGGTTCTATTTATTATGTATTCATTTAAGCAAATGCTTTTAAATAGGGAGATGAGTCTTCAAATGTTATGAGAGTTCTAAAGAGAGAGAAAAAGAAATTTTCTAATGCAAGATCTTTGAAAATTTTTACTATTTTCTCAAAATGAGATTTAAGGTGTTACAGGGAATCAAGGCAAGGTAAAAGGGTTAGGTAAAATTGCAATTTCTAATGAGCATTCTATATCTAATGTATTTTTAGTAGAGAGTCTTGGATATAATTTGCTATCTGTTAGTCAATTATGTCATATGGGGTATAACTGTCTATTTACAAATGTAGATGTGTCTGTCTTTAGAAGAAGTGATGGTTCACTAGCTTTTAAGGGTGTATTAGACGGCAAACTTTATTTAGTTGATTTTGCAAAAGAAGAGGCCGGTCTAGATGCATGTTTAATAGCTAAGACTAGCATGGGCTGGCTGTGGCATCGCCGCTTAGCACATGTGGGGATGAAGAACCTTCACAAGCTTCTAAAGGGAGAACACGTGATAGGTTTGACTAACGTGCATTTCGAAAAGGATAGACCTTGTGCAGCTTGTCAAGCAGGTAAACAAGTGAGAGGAGCGCATCACGGCAAGAACGTGATGACCACTTCAAGACCCCTGGAGCTGCTTCATATGGACCTCTTCGGACCTGTCGCCTATCTGAGCATAGGAGGAAGTAAGTATGGTTTAGTTATTGTTGATGATTTTTCTCGCTTCACTTGGGTGTTCTTCTTGCAGGATAAGTCTGAAACCCAAGGGACCCTCAAGCGCTTCCTCAGGAGAGCTCAAAATGAGTTTGAGCTCAAGGTGAAGAAGATAAGGAGCGACAACGGGTCCGAATTCAAGAACCTTCAAGTGGAGAAATTTCTTGAGGAGGAAGGGATCAAGCACGAGTTCTCCGCTCCCTACACACCACAGCAAAATGGTGTGGTAGAGAGGAAGAACAGGACGCTAATCGATATGGCGAGGACAATGCTTGGAGAATTCAAGACCCCCGAGTGTTTCTGGTCGGAAGCCGTGAACACGGCTTGCCACGCCATCAACAGGGTCTACCTTCATCGCCTCCTCAAGAAGACTTCGTATGAGCTACTAACCGATGAAGAAGATGTTCCGACGGCCGCTATACGAACCATGGCGATTGGAGAAGTGCGGCCACAGGAACAAGATGAACGAGATCAACCTTCTTCCTCAACTATGGTGCATCCCCCAATCGAAGATGACGTACAGGTACCTCAAGTGGAGGCACTTGATCAAGGGGGAGCACAAGATGATCAAGTGATGGAGGAAGAAGCGCAACCGGGACCTCCAACCCAAGTTCGAGCGATGATTCAAAGGGATCATCCCGTCGATCAAATTCTGGGTGACATTAGCAAGGGAGTAACTACTCGGTCTCGATTAGTTAATTTTTGTGAGCATTACTCCTTTGTCTCTTCTATTGAGCCTTTCAGGGTAGAGGAGGCCTTGCTAGATCCGGACTGGGTGTTGGCCATGCAGGAGGAGCTCAACAACTTCAAGCGCAATGAAGTTTGGACACTGGTGCCTCGTCCGAAGCAAAATGTTGTGGGAACCAAGTGGGTGTTCCGCAACAAACAGGACGAGCACGGGGTGGTGACGAGGAACAAGGCTCGACTTGTGGCAAAAGGTTATGCCCAAGTCGCAGGTTTGGACTTTGAGGAGACTTTCGCTCCTGTGGCTAGGCTAGAGTCCATTCATATCTTGCTAGCATATGCCGCTCACCATTCTTTCAGGTTGTACCAAATGGATGTGAAGAGCGCTTTCCTCAACGGGCCAATCAAGGAGGAGGTGTACGTGGAGCAACCCCCTGGCTTCGAGGATGAACGGTACCCCGACCACGTGTGTAAGCTCTCTAAGGCGCTCTATGGACTTAAGCAAGCCCCAAGAGCATGGTATGAATGCCTTAGAGACTTTTTAATTGCTAATGCTTTCAAGGTTGGGAAAGCCGATCCAACTCTTTTTACAAAGACATGTGATGGTGATTTGTTTGTGTGCCAAATTTATGTCGATGACATAATATTTGGCTCTACTAACCAAAAGTCTTGTGAAGAGTTTAGCAGGGTGATGACGCAGAAATTCGAGATGTCGATGATGGGCGAGTTGAACTACTTCCTTGGGTTCCAAGTGAAGCAACTCAAGGACGGCACCTTCATCTCCCAAACGAAGTACACGCAAGATCTGCTAAAGCGGTTTGGGATGAAGGACGCCAAGCCCGCAAAGACTCCGATGGGAACTGACGGACACACCGACCTCAACAAAGGAGGTAAGTCCGTTGATCAAAAAGCATACCGGTCCATGATAGGTTCTTTGCTTTATTTATGTGCTAGTAGACCGGATATTATGCTTAGTGTATGCATGTGTGCTAGATTTCAATCCGATCCTAAGGAATGTCACTTAGTGGCGGTGAAGCGAATCCTTAGATATTTAGTTGCTACGCCTTGCTTCGGGCTCTGGTATCCAAAGGGGTCTACCTTTGACTTAGTTGGATACTCAGACTCCGACTATGCCGGATGTAAGGTCGATAGGAAGAGTACATCGGGGACGTGCCAATTCTTAGGAAGGTCCCTGGTGTCATGGAACTCTAAGAAACAAACCTCCGTTGCCCTATCCACCGCTGAGGCCGAGTACGTTGCCGCAGGTCAGTGTTGCGCGCAACTACTTTGGATGAGGCAAACCCTCCGGGACTTTGGCTACAATCTGAGCAAAGTCCCACTCCTATGTGACAATGAGAGTGCTATCCGCATGGCGGAGAATCCTGTTGAGCACAGCCGCACAAAGCACATAGACATCCGGCATCACTTTTTGAGAGACCACCAGCAAAAGGGAGATATCGAAGTGTTTCATGTTAGCACCGAGAACCAGCTAGCCGATATCTTCACTAAGCCTCTAGATGAGAAGACCTTTTGCAGGTTGCGTAGTGAGCTAAATGTCTTAGATTCGCGGAACTTGGATTGAATTGTAGCATACATGTGTTTATGCCTATGATCAGGTTCATTCTGCATATTGTTGCTTATTGTGGTGCTCAAGTTGTCCAAACACTCCCTGGACCTCACAAGTCCGTTGCAAAGTGATGCACATGTTTAGGGGGAGATGTGTTACAACTTGACCCTTTGAGACTAACCATTTGCTTGAGTTTGCTTGATTTAGTCTCGAAAGTGGATTGAAAGGGAAAGGTGGACTTGGACCATGAAAGACTTCCACTGCACTCCGATGAGAGGGTAACTTATTCCAAGTTCATCTCATGACATCTTATTGCCATTTGCTCTTAATTGAAGAATTTGGTGAGGCAATGGGGTTAAAAGGCCAAGATTAATCCCGTTTTGGTGCTTGATGCCAAAGGGGGAGAAAATAAAGGCCAAAGTGATAAATGGATCAGCTACCACTTGAGAGATTTTGAAAATAGTAGAATAGAGTTTTTGTTTTGTCAAAAGCTTTCGTCTCTTATTGTCTCTTTTGTGAAAAGTTGGCTTCTTGTGGGGAGAAGTATTGATTATGGGATTTAGGGGGAGTTTTTGAAATCTTTGATCAATCTCGTTTGGAATGACTCTCTTTATGCCTCAACATGTGTGGTTGACATAGAAATAGAGATTTGAGTTTGATTTGCAAAAACAAACCAAGTGGTGGCAAAGGATGATCCATATATGCCAAAATTGAATCAAAACCAATTTGAGTTTTATTTGAAGTGATTTTGCACTTGTTCTAGTTGCTTTATGTTGTGTTGGCATAAATCACCAAAAAGGGGGAGATTGAAAGGGAAATGTGCCCTTGGGCCATTTCTAAGTATTTTGGTGATTGAGTGCAAACACAAGTGCTTAAACGTGAGAATGTGCCCATGGTTGAACAAAGTGCAAATCACAAGTAAAGGTATGTTTCTAAGCCTTAGTACATTGGTTTTGTGTACTAATATCTTGTCTAAGTGTTAGAAACAGAAAGAAGAAGAGAAGAGAAGACTTGGCTGTGTACAGCCAAGGGGCTGTTTCGGTCTGGGGCACCGGACTGTCCGGTGGTGCACCGGACAGTGTCCGGTGGTGCACCGGACAGTGTCCGGTGCGCCAGGCTGCCTCGGCCGAAGAGGCTGCTCTCGGGTTTTTCTCCGGCGACTTTAGCTAAAATTCACCGGACTGTCCGGTGTGCACCGGACTGTCCGGCGAGCCAACGGTCGGCCGGGCCAACGGTCGGTCGCGCGATCGGCGCGCGACACGTGGCCGAGCCAACGGTCGGGAAGGTACACCGGACTGTCCGGTGTGCACCGGATATGTCCGGTGCGCCAACTGTGCGCAGATCTGCATCAAAAAGCAACGGTCGGATGAGCTTTTTATGGAAACAAATCGGGCACCGGACAGTGTCCGGTGTGCACCGGACTGTCCGGTGCGCCCGACGACAGAAGGCAAGGATAGCCTTCCAGATGTGTTCTCAACGGCTCCTAGCTGCCGTGGGGCTATAAAAGGGACCCCTAGGCGCATGGAGGAGTACACCAAGCATTCCTACAACCTTTCTAAGCACCAAGACATTGATCTAGCGCATTCGATTCATTGTGATAGCATATAGAGCTCTTGTGGAGTTGTGTACTCTTTGAGTTGTGTTGCGAGCTCTTATTGCTGCTTGTGTGCGCGTTGCTCTGATCTTTTGAAGTCTTGTGTGCGTTGCTCATTCCCTCCCTTGCTCCGTGATTCTCTGTGAACATCTTTTGTAAGGGCGAGAGGCTCCAAGTTGTGGAGATTCCTCGCAAACGGGATTGAGAAAAGAAAAGCAAGAACACCGTGGTATTCAAGTTGATCATTGGATCACTTGAGAGGAGTTGAGTGCAACTCTCGTCCGTTGGGACGCCACAACGTGGAGTAGGCAAGTTTTGTACTTGGCCGAACCACGGGATAACCACCGTGTCATCTCTGTGATTGATTTCTTGTGGTTATTGTGTTTTGACTCCTCTCTAGCCACTTGGCCATAATTGTGCTAACACTTAACAAGTTTTTGTGGCTTAAGTTTTGAAGTTTTACAGGATCACCTATTCACCCCCCCCCCTCTAGGTGCTCTCAAAGTGTCAATGAGGCAGATGGATATGTCTACTATCATCATGGTGGGGGTCAAGGAGTCATATGGTGCTTGTATGTTGATGGCATACTGATCTTTGAAACAAGTCTTGATGTGATCGACGAGGTGACTTCTTTCGTGTGCCAAAGTTTTAAAATGAAGGATATAGGTGAGGCTGATGTTATTATTACATCAAGCTCATTAAGGGAGAGAATGGGATTACTGATACAATCTCATTGTGTGGAGAAAAATGTTGAGTCATTTTGGCTATAAGATAGCAAACCATCTCCAATACCTTGTGATCCTAGTTTGATCTTTCATAAGAATAAGAGAATTGGTAGGGTCCAATTAAGATATTCATAGATCATTGGGTCACTCATGTGTCTTGTTGCTGCTATGAGGCCTAACATCTCTTTTGTTGTTAGCAAATTGAGACGACTTACTAGTAATCCAGAAGGTGATCATTGGCGTGCACTAGAGCATGTAATAAACTACTTGGTGGGTACTATGGATTATGTAATTCATTGTTCTAGCTATCCTGCAATACTAGAATGATACAATGATGCCAATTGGATATCTAGTGTGGATGAGCTATATGCCACAAGCAGATACGTTTTCACTCTTGGAGGTGCTACTATTTCAGGAGATCATTCAAACAGACCATATTGATGAGATCTACTATGGAAGTAGAACTCACGTCACTAGACACAACTATAGTCGAGGTCGTCTGGCTTCGTGAGCTATTGATGGATTTGCCTATTGTTGAGAAACCATTATCGACAATTATTAAGAATTATGCCAATCAAATGGTGATGACCAAGGTAGACAGTTCTAAGGAATATGAAGTCATCAAGACACATCAAGAGACGATTAAAGTCAGTCAGAAAAATGAGAAACTCCAGAGTTATTACCATGGATTATATCCACACTAAGAAAAATCTTGCTGGTCTGTTCACTAAGGGGCTATCATGTAATGTGATAGACACAACATCTAAGGAGATGGGTTCAAGACACATATAAGCTAGAGGTTAGCCCGAGAGTAACCTATTTAACTCACACAAGAAGGATGCAATAGTATCAATTCATGTATAACAGGTTGGAAATAGCCTTAATGTATTTGAATGGCTTTAAGTAGCAAAGATGTTGAAAAATGTTCTTGAAAGAAAACACCTATGTGAGCCTGACTATTGTATGCATGGTCGCAGTCTATGAGACTTGGGTGATCTACTAGAGGAGAACTTAGTGTAATCTTCAATTGAAATCAATTGACACTCCTTTTTATGCCAATGGTATTTTAAATTACAAATGAGTAATCCCAATAGCTATCAATTGAAATCATACATATGTGTGCACTAAAACTTGAGGAGGACTTAGTGTAATGTGCAATTAGTGATCTGCTTATCTATCAAATTGTATCAATTGGTGGTTTTCAATTGGTATTTTTCATACATGATCACTAGTTGTAGAATCCATACTTGTGCAATTTTCATGTTGTCTCTTGTTGTGATAAGAAAATGCTAGGTGACATCTAGAATCCAGGTATCAAGATTTATCTTCGAATTAGTATGACTGAGAGCACCTAGAGGGGGGGTGAATAGGTGATCCTGTGAAAATCAAATACTATAGCCACAAAACTTGGTTAAGTGTTAGTATGGCTAAGTAGCAAGCTCTTGCGAACACAAGTAATCACAAGAAAAATAAGCACAAGAGACACGGTGGTTTATCCTGTGGTTCGGCATAGTATAACACTTGCCTACTCCACGTTGTGGCGTCCCAATGGACGAGGGTTGCACTCAACCCCTTTCAAGTGATCTGATGATCAACTTGAATACCACGGTTTTTCTTTTCTTAGACTTTCTTTCTTTTGCGAGGAATCTCCACAACTTGGAGCCTCTCGCCCTTACAAAGATGATCACACAAGAAGCACGGAAGTAAGGGAAGGGCAAAGCAACACACACAAGACAACACGATCACACACACAAGTCACAACTTGAGCTCAAAACACAACCCACAGCGTTCTCAACTCAAATGGAGCTCAAGTCACTATCACAAAGAATCAAATGCGCGAAGTTGGAGTCTTGGTGCTTAGGAATGATCAAAGAATTCTTGGGTGACTCCTCCATGTGCCTAGGGGTCCCTTTTATAGCCCCAAGGCAGCTAGGAGCCGTTGGAAGCCAACAAGGAAGACAATTCTTGCCTTCTGTCGGGTGGCACACCGAACAGTCTGGTGCACCACCGGACAGGCACTGTAGCATGTCTGGTACGGATCTCCTTCCTAAATTGGTGCAGCCAACCGTTGCAACTCCGGGCTAGTTGGCGCACCGGACACTGTCCGGTGCACATCGAACAGTCCGGTGCCCCCAGCCGATCGTTGGCGTGGGCCACGCGTCGCCCGCGGATTGCGCGGCCGACCATTGCGCTGGTGGCCGTTGGCTCATCGGACAGTCCGGTGCACCACCAGACAGTCCGGTGAATTATAGTTGTACGCCGCCAGAAACTCCTGAGAGCGGCCAGTTCACCGGAAGCCAGCCTGGCGCACCGGACAGTCCGGTGTGCCAGACCGAGCTGATTCTTGGCTGCTCCAGCCAAGTCCTTTTCTTCTTCTCTTTTCTCTGATTCTAGCACTTAGACAAATATATTAGTACACACAAAAGCCAATGTACAAAGTCTAGAACCATACCTTTGCCTTGATTATCACTTCTCTCTTTGTTTAGCACATTAGAGCTTGTTTAAATGTGTTGGACACTTAATCACCAAAACATAATAGAAATTGCCCAAAGGCACATTTCCCTTTCAATCTCCCCCTTTTTGGTGATTTATGCCAACACATTCAAAAGCAATGCAACATTGATTCAAATTGAAGACCAAATTGTTTTTGACTCAAATTTGGCATATTTGGATCATTCTTTGCCACCACTTGGTTTGTTTTTGCAAATGAAATTCATTTTCCTATCTCTAAGTCAAACTCACTTGTTTGGACATAAAGAGATATATTCCAAATAAAAAAATGAGCGAGTACCAAAAACTCCCCCTTTTTTTCTCATAATCATAAATTCTCCCCACAAGAGACCAAATTTTGACAATAAGAGTATTTTGACAAATCAAAAGGTCTAACTCTACTATTTTCAAAATTCTAAAGTGGTAGCTAATCCATTTGCTTTGGCCTTAATTTCTCCCCCTTTGTCATTAAGCACCAAAACGGGATCATTATTGGCCCTTTTAACCCCATTGCCTCACCAAAATTGTCAGTTAAGAGCAAAAAGGCAATTGGAGCTTAAGAATGAACTTGGAGGTAGTACACTAATACCAGAGTGCAGTGGAAGTCTTTGCATGGTCCAAGTTCACCTTTCCTTTTCAATTCACCTTTGAGACTACATCAAGTAAACTCAAGCACAAATGTTAGTCTCAAAGGGTCAAGTTGTAGCACTTCTCCCCCTAAATATGTGCATCATTCACACATGGACTTGTGAGGTCCGGGGATCCTTTGCACAACTTGAGCACTATAAATAAACAACAAGTCTCATAAATGCATAAAGTAATTTGATCAATGGCATAAGACACATGTATGCTATAAATCAATCCAAGTTACGTGAATCTAAGACATTTAGCTCACTACGCAGCCTGCAAAAGGTTTTCTCATCTAAAGGCTTGGTAAAGATATCGGCTAACTGGTTCTCGGTGCTAATATAGAACACTTCGATATCTCCCTTTTGCTGGTGGTCTCTCAAAAAGTGATGCCGGATGTCTATGTGCTTAGTACGGCTGTGTTCAACAGGATTATCCGCCATGCGGATTGCACTCTCATTGTCACATAGGAGTGGGACTTTGCTCATATTGTAGCCAAAGTCCCTGAGGGTTTGCCTCATCCAAAGTAGTTGCGCACAACACTGTCCTGCGGCAACATACTCGGCCTCAGCGGTGGATAGGGCAACAGAGGTTTGTTTCTTAGAACTCCACGACACTAGGGACCTTCCTAGAAATTGGCACGTCCCTGATGTACTCTTTCTATCAACCTTGCATCCAGCATAATCGAAGTCTAAGTATCCAATCAAGTCAAAGGTAGACCCCTTTGGATACCAGATCCCGAAGCAAGGCGTAGCAACTAAATAACTGAGAATTCGCTTAACGGCCACAAGGTGACACTCCCTTGGATCGGATTGAAATCTAGCACACATGCATACGCTTAGCATAATATCCGGTCTACTAGAACATAAATAAAGTAAAGAACCTATCATAGACAGGTATGCCTTTTGATCAACGGACTTACCTCCTTTGTTGAGGTCAACATGTCCGTCGGTGCCCATTGGTGTCTTCGCGGGCTTGGCGTCCTTCATCCCGAACCGCTTGAGCAAGTCTTGCGTGTACTTCATTTGGGAGATGAAGGTGCCATCCTTGAGTTGCTTCACTTGGAACCCAAGGAAGTAGTTCAACTCGCCCATCATCGACATCTCAAATTTCTGTGTCATCACCCTGCTAAACTCCTCACAAGACTTTTGGTTAGTAGAACCAAATATTATGTCATCGACATAAATTTGGCACACAAATAGGTCACCATCAAAAGTTGAAAGGGAATTAGGCTTACACCTAGTTCCTAAATAATTTTGGTGGTTGAATTGCCCAACACAAATAATTGGACTAACTAGTTTGCTCTAGTGTATAAGTTATACAGGTGTCAAAGGTTCACAACAAGCCAATAAAAAGATCAAGTATTGGATTCAACAAAGGAGCAAAGAGGCAACCGAAGGCACCTCTGGTCTGGGGGCACCGGACTGTCCGGTGTACACCGGACAGTGTCCGGTGCACCAGAGGACTCCAACTCCAACTTACCACCTTCGGGAAATTCCAGAGGCAACTCCGCTATAATTCACCGGACTGTCCGGTGTACACCGGACATGTCCGGTGCTCCAAGGAAGAGCGGCCTCAGGAACTCGCCAGCTTCGGGAATTCATTTCAACTGCTTCGCTATAATTCACCGGACTGTCCGGTGTACACCGGACTGTCCGGTGTAACAGCAGGGCAACAGCTATTTCGGCGCCAACGGCTACCTGCGACGCATTAAATGCGTGCGCTGCGCGCGCAGAAGTCAGGCGTGCCCATACTGGCGCACCAGACACTAAACAGTTCATGTCTGGTGCGCCACCGGACATCCAGGCGGGCCCAGAAGTCAGAACTCCAACGGTCGGAATCCAACGGCATTGGTGACGTGGCTGGGGCACCGGACATGTCCGGTGTGCACCGTACTGTCCGGTGCGCCATCGAACAGACAGCCTCCACCAACGGTCAAGTTTGGTGGTTGGGGCTATAAATACCCCAACCACCCCCACATTCAAGGCAATCCAAGTTTTCCAGCTTCCAACCACTTTACAAGAGCTAGCATTCATTGCAAAGCACACCAAAAGAGATCAAATCCTCTCCCAACTCAACACAAAGCCTTAGTGACTAGAGAGAGTGATTTGTAGTGTTCATTTGAGCTCTTGCGCTTGGATCGCTTCTTTTCTTTCGCATTCTTTCTTGTGATCAAACACTCACTTGTATTTGAGGCAAGAGACACCAATTGTGTGGTGGTCCTTGCGGGAAGTTTGATTCCCAAGTGATTTGAGAAGAGAAGCTCACTCGGTCCGTGGGATCATTTGAGAGAGGGAAGGGTTGAAAGAGACCCGGCCTTTGTGGCCTCCTCAATGGGGAGTAGGTTTGCGAGAACCGAACCTCGGTAAAACAAATCCGTGTGTCTCACCGCTTTACTCCTTGCGATTTGTTTTTCACCCTCTCTCGTGGACTCGTTTATATTTCTAACGCTAACCCGGCTTGTAGTTGTGTTTATATTTGTAAATTTCAGTTTCGCCCTATTCACCCCCACCCTCTAGGCGACTATCAATTGGTATCAGAGCCCGGTGCTTCATTAGAGCCTAACCGCTCGAAGTGATGTCGAGAGATCACGCCAAGAAGGAGATGGAGACCGGCGAAAAGCCCACTACAAGCCATGGGAGCACTTCATCGGAAGAGTCCCGCATCAAGAGAAAGGAGAAGAAGAACTCCTCCAAAGGGAAGGAGAAGAAGTCTTCTTCACATCAAAAGGAGAAGGAGAAATCCTCTTC
This sequence comes from Zea mays, assembly GCF_902167145.1. Taxonomy (NCBI): domain Eukaryota; kingdom Viridiplantae; phylum Streptophyta; class Magnoliopsida; order Poales; family Poaceae; genus Zea; species Zea mays. The sequence continues at coordinate 20,034,215 of NC_050099.1, read as the reverse complement.
GCACAAGACGCGTCGGAGTGGGGACAAGAAAAAGAGGATGAGGAAAGTGGTCTACTACGAGACCGATTCTTCATCGCCATCCACCTCCGGCTCCGACGTGGCATCCATCACTTCTAAGCGCCAAGAGCGCAAGAAGTATAGTAAGATCCCCCTACACTACCCTCGCATTTCTAAACATGCACCTTTACTTTCCGTCCCATTAGGCAAACCACCAACTTTTGATGGTGAAGATTATGCTAGGTGGAGTGATTTAATGCGATTTCATCTAACCTCACTCCACAAAAGTATATGGGATGTTGTTGAGTTTGGTGCACAGGTACCATCCGTAGGGGATATAGACTATGATGAGGATGAGGTGGCCCAAATCGAGCACTTCAACTCTCAAGCAACAACAATACTCCTCACCTCTTTAAGTAAAGAGGAGTATAACAAAGTGCAAGGGTTGAAGAGCGCTAAGGAGGTTTGGGATGTACTCAAAACCGCTCACGAAGGAGATGAGCTCACAAAGATCACCAAGCGGGAGACGATCGAGGGGGAGCTCGGTCGGTTCCGGCTTCGCAAAGGGGAGGAGCCACAAAACATGTACAACCGGCTCAAGACCTTGGTGAATCAAGTGCGCAATCTCGGGAGCAAAAAGTGGGATGACCACGAGGTGGTTAAGGTTATTCTAAGATCTCTTATTTTCCTTAACCCTACTCAAGTTCAATTAATCCGTGGCAACCCAAGATATACACTAATGACCCCCGAGGAAGTAATCGGGAATTTTGTAAGTTTTGAGTGCATGATCGAAGGCTCGAGGAAGATCAACGAGCTTGATGATCCCTCCACATCCGAAGCTCAACCCGTCGCATTCAAGGCGACGGAGGAAAAGAAGGAGGAGTCTACATCAAGTAGACAACCTATCGACGCCTCCAAGCTCGACAATGAGGAAATGGCGCTCGTCATCAAGAGCTTCCGCCAAATCCTCAAGCAACGGAAGGGGAAGGATTACAAATCCCATTCCAAGAAGCCCGGTCACTTTATAGCTAAATGTCCATTATCAAGTGACAGTGACAGGGATAACGACAAGAAGGGCAAGAGGAGAGAAAAGAAGAGGTACTACAAGAAGAGGGGCGGCGATGCTCACATGTGCCGCGAGTGGGACTCCGACGAGAGCTCCACCGACTCCTCCAACGACGAGGACGCCGCCAACATCGCCGTCACCAAGGGACTCCTCTTCCCCAACGTCGGCCACAAGTGCCTCATGGCAAAGGACGGCAAAAAGAAGGTTAAATCTAAATCCTCCACTAGATATGAATCCTCTAGTGATGATAATGCTAGTGATGAGGAAGATAATTTGCGTACCCTTTTTGCCAACCTTAACATGGAACAAAAAGAAAAATTAAATGAATTGATTAGTGCTATTCATGAAAAGGATGACCTTTTGGATTCTCAAGAGGACTTCCTTATTAAAGAAAAAAAGAAGCATGTTAAGGTTAAAAATGCTTATGCTCTAGAAATTGAGAAATGTGAAAAATTATCTAGTGAGCTAAGCACTTGCCATGAGACAATAGACAACCTTAGAAATGAAAATGCTAATTTGGTAGCTAAGGTTGATTCTCATGTTTGTAATGTTTCAACTTCCAATCCTAGAGATGTTAATGATGATTTGCTTGCTAGGATTGAAGAGTTGAACATTTCCCTTGCTAGCCTTAGAAATGAAAATGAAAAATTGCTTGCTAAGGCTAAAGATTTTGATGTTTGCAATGCTACTATTTCCGACCTTAGAAGTAAAAATGAAATATTGCATGCTAAGGTTGTAGAATTAAAATCTTGCAAACCCTCTACATCTATTGTTGAGCATGTATCCATTTGTACTAGATGTAGAGATGTTAACATTGATGCTATACATGATCACATGGCTTTAATTAAACAACAAAATGATCATATAGCTAAATTAGATGCTAAAATTGCCGAGCATAACTTAGAAAATGAAAAATTTAAATTTGCTAGAAGTATGCTCTATAATGGGAGACGCCCTGGCATCAAGGATGGCATTGGCTTCCAAAAGGGAGACAATGTCAAACTTAATGCCCCTCCTAAAAGATTGTCTAATTTTGTAAAGGGCAAGGCTCCCATGCCTCAGGATAACGAGGGTTACATTTTATACCCTACCGGTTATCCCGAGAGCAAAATTAGGAGGATTCACTCTAGGAAGTCTCACTCTGGCCCTAACCATGCTTTTATGTATAAGGGTGAGACATCTAGCTCTAGGCAACCAACCCGTGCTAAGTTGCCTAAGAAGAGAACTCCTAATGCATCAAATGATCATGACATTTCATTTAACACTTTTGATGCATCATATGCTTTGACTAACAAATCCGGCAAGGTAGTTGCCAAGTATGTTGGGGGCAAGCACAAGGGGTCCAAGACTTGTGTTTGGGTACCCAAAGTTCTTGTGTCTAATGCCAAAGGACCCAAAACCATTTGGGTACCTAAAGTCAAGAACTAAACTTGTTTTGTAGGTTTATGCATCCGGGGGCTCAAGTTGGATACTCGACAGCGGGTGCACAAACCACATGACAGGGGAGAAGAAAATGTTCTCCTCCTACGAGAAAAACCAAGATCCCCAACGAGCTATTACATTCGGGGATGGAAATCAAGGTTTGGTCAAAGGTCTTGGTAAAATTGCTATATCTCCTGACCATTCTATTTCAAATGTTTTTCTTGTAGATTCATTAGACTACAATTTGCTTTCTGTATCTCAATTATGCAAAATGGGCTACAACTGTCTTTTCACTGATGTAGGTGTCACTGTCTTTAGAAGAAGTGATGATTCAATAGCATTTAAGGGAGTGTTAGAGGGTCAGCTATACTTGGTAGATTTTGATAGAGCTGAACTCGACACTTGCTTAATTGCTAAGACTAACATGGGTTGGCTCAGGCACCGCCGACTAGCCCATGTTGGAATGAAGAATCTTCATAAGCTTCTAAAGGGAGAGCACATTTTAGGACTTACAAATGTTCATTTTGAGAAAGACAGGATTTGTAGCGCATGTCAAGCAGGAAAGCAAGTTGGAGCCCATCATCCACACAAGAACATCATGACGACCGACAGGCCGCTTGAGCTACTCCACATGGATTTATTCGGCCCAATTGCTTACATAAGCATCGGCGGGAGTAAGTATTGTCTTGTAATAGTGGATGATTATTCTCGCTTCACTTGGGTATTCTTTTTGCAGGAAAAATCTCAAACCCAAGAGACCTTAAAGGGATTTTAGAGACGGGCTCAAAATGAGTTCGGCTTAAGGATCAAGAAAATTAGAAGCGACAACGGGACGGAGTTCAAGAACTCACAAATTGAAGGCTTCCTTGAGGAGGAGGGCATCAAGCATGAGTTCTCTTCTCCCTACACGCCACAACAAAATGGTGTAGTGGAGAGGAAGAATCGAACTCTATTGGACATGGCAAGGACCATGCTTGATGAGTACAAGACTTCGGATCGGTTTTGGGCCGAGGCGGTCAACACCGCTTGCTACGCCATCAACCGGTTATATCTTCACCGAATCCTCAAGAAGACATCTTATGAACTCCTAACCAGTAAAAAGCCCAATATTTCATATTTTAGAGTCTTTGGTAGCAAATGCTTTATTCTTGTTAAAAGAGGTAGAAAATCTAAATTTGCTCCTAAGACTGTAGAAGGCTTTTTACTAGGATATGATTCAAACACAAGGGCATATAGAGTCTTTAACAAGTCCTCTGGACAAGTTGAAGTTTCTTGTGACGTTGTGTTTGATGAGACTAACGGCTCTCAAGTAGAGCAAGTTGATCTTGATGAGATAGGTGATGAGGAGGCTCCGTGCATCGCGCTAAGGAACATGTCCATTGGGGATGTGTGTCCTAAGGAATCCGAAGAGCCTCCAAATGCACAAGATCAACCGTCCTCCTCCACGCAAGCATCTCCACCGACACAAAATGAGGATGAAGATCAAGTTGATGAAATAGAAGATCAAGCAAATGAGCCACCTCAAGATGACGGCAATGATCAAGGGGGAGATGCAAATGATCAAGACAAGGAGGATGAAGAACCAAGGCCGCCACACCCAAGAGTCCACCAAGCAGTCCAACGAGACCACCCCGTCGACACCATCCTCGGCGACATTCATAAGGGGGTAACTACTAGATCTCGTGTTGCACATTTCTGTGAGCATTACTCTTTTGTTTCCTCTATTGAGCCACACAGGGTGGAGGAAGCACTCCAAGATTCGGATTGGGTGGTGGCGATGCAAGAGGAGCTCAACAACTTCACTAGGAATGAGGTATGGCATTTAGTTCCACGTCCTAACCAAAATGTTGTAGGAACCAAATGGGTCTTCCGCAACAAACAAGATGAGCATGGTGTGGTGACAAGGAACAAAGCTCGACTTGTGGCCAAAGGATACTCTCAAGTCGAAGGTTTGGATTTCGGTGAAACCTATGCACCCGTAGCTAGGCTTGAGTCAATTCGCATATTATTGGCCTATGCTACTTACCATGGCTTTAAGCTTTATCAAATGGACGTGAAAAGTGCTTTCCTCAATGGACCAATCAAGGAAGAGGTCTATGTTGAGCAACCTCCCGGCTTTGAAGATAGTGAGTACCCTAACCATGTCTATAAGCTCTCTAAGGCGCTTTATGGGCTCAAGCAAGCCCCAAGAGCATGGTATGAATGCCTTACAGATTTCCTTATTGCTAATGGCTTCAAAGTCGGAAAGGCCGATCCTACCTTATTTACTAAAACTCTTGAAAATGACTTGTTTGTATGCCAAATTTATGTTGATGATATTATATTTGGGTCTACTAACGAGTCTACATGTGAAGAATTTAGTAGGATCATGACACAAAAATTCGAGATGTCTATGATGGGGGAGTTGAAGTACTTTTTGAGATTTCAAGTGAAGCAACTCCAAGAGGGCACCTTCATTAGCCAAACAAAGTATACTCAAGACATTTTAAACAAGTTTGGGATGAAGGATGCCAAGCCCATCAAGACACCCATGGGAACTAATGGGCATCTCGACCTCGACACGGGAGGTAAGTCCGTGGATCAAAAGGTATACTGGTCGATGATAGGATCTCTACTCTATTTATGTGCATCTCGACCGGATATTATGCTTTCCGTATGCATGTGTGCAAGATTCCAAGCCGACCCTAAGGAAGCTCACCTTACGGCCGTAAAACGAATATTGAGATATTTGGCTTATACACCTAAGTTTGGGCTTTGGTACCCCAGGAGATCCACATTTGATTTGATTGGTTATTCGGATGCCGATTGGGCAGGGTGTAAAATCAATAGGAAGAGCACATCGGGGACTTGCCAGTTCTTGGGAAGATCCTTGGTGTCTTGGGCTTCAAAGAAGCAAAATTCGGTCGCTCTTTCCACCGCCGAAGCCGAGTACATTGCCGCAGGCCATTGTTGCGCGCAATTGCTTTGAATGAGGCAAACCCTGTGGGACTACGGTTACAAATTAACCAAAGTCCCTTTGCTATGTGATAATGAGAGTGCAATCAAGATGGCGGATAATCCCGTCGAGCATAGCCGCACTAAACACATAGCCATTCGGTATCATTTTCTTAGGGATCACCAACAAAAGGGAGATATCGAGATTTCATATATTAATACTAAAGATCAATTAGCTGATATCTTTACCAAGCCACTTGATGAACAAACTTTTAACAAACTTAGGCATGAGCTCAATATTCTTGATTCGCGCAATTTCTTTTGCTAGATTGTACACATAGCTCATTTATATACCTTTGATCATATCTCTTTCATATGCTATGACTAATGTGTTTTCAAGTCTATTTCAAACCAAGTCATAGGTATATTGAAAGGGAATTGAAGTCTTCGGCGACGACAAAGGCTTCCACTCCGTAACTCATCCCTCGCCGTCGCTCTGTGCCACTCTCTATCTTTGGGGGAGAGAGCAAAGGGACTTCGTCTTTGGTATAATCTTCACTCATTTATTTATGACCAAAGGGGAAGAAAGTAATGTAAGGGCTCTAATGATTTCGTGTTTGGCGATTCATGCCAAAGGGGGAGAGAGTATGAGCCCAAAGCAAAAGGACCGCACCACCACCAATTTCAAAAACTTAGTTTTTCAAAGAGTATTTTCAATTGGTATCTTATTATGTTCAAAAGGGGGAGAAAGTAGTATTTCAAAAAGGATATATCAAAACCCTCTTGAACACTAAGAGGTGGATCTCATTTAGGGGGAGTTTTTGTCTAGTCAAAGGAAAAGCATTTGAAACAGGGGGAGAAAATTTCAAATCTTGAAAATGCTTTGCAAAATCTTATTCATTTACCTTTGACTATTTGCAAAAGAACTTTGAAAAGGATTTAAAAAATTGTTTGCAAAAACTAAACATGTGGTGTAAGCGTGGTCCAAAATGTTGAAAACGAAGAAACGATCCATGCATATCTTGTAAGTATTTATATTGGCTCAATTCCAAGCAACCTTTGCACTTACATTATGCAAACTAGTTCAATTATGCACTTCTATATTTGCTTTGTTTTGTGTTGGCATCAATCACCAAAAAGGGGGAGATTGAAAGGGAATTAGGCTTACACCTAGTTCCTAAATAATTTTGGTGGTTGAATTGCCCAACACAAATAATTGGACTAACTAGTTTGCTCTAGTGTATAAGTTATACAGGTGTCAAAGGTTCACAACAAGCCAATAAAAAGATCAAGTATTGGATTCAACAAAGGAGCAAAGAGGCAACCGAAGGCACCTCTGGTCTGGGGGCACCGGACAGTGTCCGGTGCACCAGAGGACTCCAACTCCAACTTGCCACCTTCGGGAAATTCCAGAGGCAACTCCACTATAATTCACCGGACTGTTCGGTGTACACCGGACATGTCCGGTGCTCCAAGGAAGAGCGGCCTCAGGAACTCGCCAGCCTCGGGAATTCATTTCAACTGCTTCGCTATAATTCACCGGACTGTCCGGTGTACACCGGACTGTCCGGTGTAACAGCGGGGCAACGACTATTTCGGCGCCAACGGCTACCTGCGACACATTAAATGCGCGCGCTGCGCACGTAGAAGTCAGGCGTGCCCATACTGGCGCACCGGACACTCAACAGTTCATGTCTGGTGCGCCTCCGGACATCCAGGCGGGCCCAGAAGTCAGAACTCCAACGGTTGGAATCCAACGGCATTGGTGACGTGGCTGGGGCACCGGACATGTCCGGTGTGCACCGGACTGTCCGGTGCGCCATCGAACAGACAGCCTCCACCAATGGTCAAGTTTGGTGGTTGGGGCTATAAATACCCCAACCACCCCCACATTCAAGGCAATCCAAGTTTTCCAGCTTCCAACCACTTTACAAGAGCTAGCATTCATTGCAAAGCACACCAAAAGAGATCAAATCCTCTCCCAACTCCACACAAAGCCTTAGTGACTAGAGAGAGTGATTTGTAGTGTTCATTTGAGCTCTTGCGCTTGGATCACTTCTTTTCTTTCGCATTCTTTCTTGTGATCAAACACTCACTTGTATTTGAGGCAAGAGACACCAATTGTGTGGTGGTCCTTGCGGGAAGTTTGATTCCCAAGTGATTTGAGAAGAGAAGCTCACTCGGTCTGTGGGATCGTTTGAGAGAGGGAAGGGTTGAAAGAGACCTGGCCTTTGTGGCCTCCTCAACGGGGAGTAGGTTTGCGAGAACCGAACCTCGGTAAAACAAATCCGTGTGTCTCACCGCTTTACTCCTTGCGATTTGTTTTTCACCCTCTCTCGTGGACTCGTTTATATTTCTAACGCTAACCCGGCTTGTAGTTGTGTTTATATTTGTAAATTTCAGTTTCGCCCTATTCACCCCCCCTCTAGGCGACTATCAAAAGTCTTAGTGAAAAGAGTTGGATCGTCTTTCCCAACCTTGAAAGCATTAGCAATTAGGAAATCTCTAAGGCATTCATACCATGCTCTTGGGGCTTGCTTAAGTCTATAGAGCGCCTTAGAGAGCTTACACACATGGTCGGGGTACCATTCATCCTCAAAGCTAGGGGGTTGCTCCACGTATACCTCCTCCTTGATTGGCCTGTTGAGGAAAGCGCTTTTCACATCCATTTGGAACAACCTGAAAGAGTGGTGAGCGGCATAGGCTAATAGAATGCGAATAGACTCTAGCCTAGGCATAGGAGCAAAAGTCTCCTCGCAATCCAAACCTGTGACTTGGGCATAACATTTTGCCACAAGTCGAGCCTTGTTCCTTATCACCACCCCGTGCTCGTCTTGCTTGTTGCGGAACACCCACTTGGTTCCCACAACGTTTTGCTTGGGACGTGGCACCAGGCTCCAAACTTCATTCCTCTTGAAGTTGTTGAGCTCTTCCTGCATGGCCAACACCCAGTCCGGATCTTGCAAGGCCTCTTCTACCCTGAAAGGCTCAATAGAAGAGACAAACGAGTAATGCTCACAAAAGTTAGCTAATCTTGAGCGAGTAGTTACTCCCTTGCTTATATCACCCAGAATCTGGTCGATGGGATGATTCCTTTGAATCGTCGCTCGTACTTGAGTTTGAGGGGCCCGTGGTGCTTCTTCCTCTATCACTTGTTCTTCTTGTGCTCCCCCTTGATCACATGCCTCTTCTTGATGAACCTGTTCATCATCTTGAGTTGGGGGTGCACCATCCTTGAGGAAGAAGGTTGATCTTACTCTTGTTGTTCCTGTGGTCGCACATCTCCAATCGCCATGGTGCGTATTGCGGCCGTCGGAACATCATCTTCATCTATATCATCAAGATCAACTTGCTCTCTTGGAGAGCCATTAGTCTCATCAAATACAATGTCGCTAGAGACTTCAACCAAACCCGATGATTTGTTGAAGACTCTATACGCCTTTGTATTTGAGTCATAACCTAATAAAAACTTTTCTACATCTTTGGGAGCAAATTTGGAATTTCTACCTTTCTTCACCAAAATGTAACATTTGCTCCCAAATACACGAAAGTATGAGACGTTGGGTTTGTTACCAGTAAGAAGTTCATATGAGGTCTTCTTGAGGAGGCGATGAAGGTAGAGCCGGTTTATGGCATGGCAAGCTGTGTTCATAGCTTTCGACCAAAACCGCTCGAGCGTCTTGAATTCTCCAAGCATCGTCCTCGTCATGTCTATAAGCGTTTTGTTCTTCCTATCTACCACACCGTTTTGCTGTGGTGTGTAGGGAGCGAATAACTCGTGCTTGATTCCTTCCTCCTCAAGGTACTCCTCCACTTACAAGTTCTTGAACTCGGACCCATTGTCGCTTCTTATCTTTTTCACCTTGAGCTCAAATTCGTTTTGAGCTCTCCTTAGAAAGCGCTTTAGGGTCCCTTGGGTTTCTGATTTATCCTGCAAAAAGAATACCCAAGTGAAGCGGGAAAAATCATCAACAATAACAAGACCATACTTACTTCCCCCGATGCTGAGGTAGGCGACGGGTCCGAAGAGGTCCATATGAAGTAGCTCCAGAGGTCTTGATGTGGTCATCACATTCTTGTTGTGATGAGTGCTTCCCACTTGTTTTCCTGCCTAACAAGCTGCACAAAGTCTATCCTTTTCGAAGCATACATTGGTTAGTCCTAACACATGCTCTCCCTTTAGAAGTTTGTGAAGGTTCTTCATCCCAACATGAGCTAGACGACGATGCCACAGCCAACCCATACTAGTCTTAGCGATTAAGCATGCATCTAGATCGGCCTCCTCTTTCGAAAAATCAACTAAGTAGAGTTTGCCATCTAGTACACCCTTAAACGCTAATGAACCATCACTCCTTCTAAAGACAAATACATCAACATTTGTAAACAAACAATTGTAGCCCATGCGTCACAATTGACTAACAGATAGGAGATTATAGCCTAGTGACTCTACTAAAAATACATTATAAAAAGAGTGCTCATTTGTTATGGCAATCTTTCCCAAGCCTTTGACCTTGCCTTGGTTCCCATCTCCAAAGATAATCGTGTCTTGGGAATCCTTGTTCTTGACGTAGGGGGTGAACATCTTCTTCTCCCCCGTCATGTGGTTTGTGCATCCGCTGTCGATAATCCAGCTTGAGCCCCCGGATGCATAAACCTGCAAGACAATTTACGCTTGGGTTTTAGGTACCCAACTGAAAGTTCCCTTTGACCCAGGAACAGGATCTGGATGTCGCCTAGAGGGGGGGTGAATAGGCGAATAAAAACTTATTACTTTAAAACTTAAATTCTTACTCTACTCGAAGACTTAGTACGCAGTGGAGTGAGAAGACTCTTCGAGTAGGTTGCAGCGGAATAGAAGATCCTATCTCAAAAAGTCCTGCACTTCAAATAAAGCTTATACCACATATAAGTATTGAAGTGCAGATATAAAGACGAGTAAGACAGAGAGTCAGGATACAATACAGAACAGAGCACACAGACGCAAGGATTTATCCCGAGGTTCGGCCAAGCCTGAAATGCTTGCCTAGTCCTCGTTGGAGTTAGCCACACCTGGGCTTGGAGTCTATTTCAACTCCTTCCTCCGTTTGCTCAGATCTGTCAGTATGACAGATAGAGCCTTTCACTATTGAGTGGGGTTACAACAGAACCGTGGCTGCTTACAAACTTCTTGGCAGCACCCCGGCAGAGTAACGATACGCTCAAGACCTTGCTCTAGCTCTTAGCAGCACTACTCCTCTCTCTAAAGGCTTATAGCTGTGCCTTCTACACAACCTATAGAGTTACACACAAGAGGGAGAGCGAGAATTGATTCCAGTGAAGTCTACACTTGTTGGCTGCACTTGTATTTTGTTGGAGGCGCCTAGGGGTCCCTTTTATAGGCACAAGGAACCTAGGAGCCGTTGGAAGCAATCTAGGAAGGCAAATCTTGCCTTCTGTCGGGTGGTGCACCGGACAGTCCGGTGCACACCGGACACTGTCCGGTGCCCGATTTTTTTCCTTCTATGGCGAAGCCGACCGTTGGCAGTCTTGGAGCCGTTGGCGCACCGGACATATCCGGTGCACACCGGACAGTCCGGTGCCTCCATCTAGCCGTTGGCTCGGCCACGTGTCCCGCGCAGATCGCACGGCCGACCGTTGGCCCGGCCGACCGTTGGCTCACCGGACAGTCCGGTGCACACCGGACAGTCCGGTGAATTATAGCCGTATGTCGCCGGTGAATTCCCGAGAGCGGCCACTTCGCTCGAGCCAGCCTGGCGCACCGGACACTGTCCGGTGAGCCACCGGACAGTCCGGTGCACCCAGACTGAGCAGAGTCTTGGCTGTACACAGCCAAGCCTTTTGCACCTCTTTCCTTTTCTTCTTCTTTCTGTTTCTAACACTTAGACAAGTATATTAGTACACTAAAACCAATGTACTAAGTCTAGAAACATACCTTCTCTTAATTATTACATCTATAGCATTTCACAAGCATGAGTTTCGATGTTGGACTCATAAATCATCAAGTCTGCTTGACTTGATCTAGATTGACATTTCTTGGCTCCAACATCCTGCAAAGATCACATAGAACATCTCCAAACCTAGGAACAACCCAAACTAAAGATCAAGGTGAACTTAGCTCTTTTAGGCTGCTTCCAGTTCTGGTTTTGACACTTGTTCTCCTTCTAGTGACCTTGATCTCCTTCTTAGAGCTTGGTCTTGAGCCTTATGACTTACACCACATAACTGTAGCTGTTACCTCATTGGTTGTAAGTCACGTCCTTATGTAGTGATCCTTGATGTGCCGTAGCTGTTCTCAACTCGATCACCCTTGACTTTGCAAGCCTTCTTCTTCACCCTTGGCTTTGGGTTCCTCAGCCTCCTTGACCTTCTCCCGTGCACTTGGTACCTCGAAGCTTTTCTTGCCTCCGTCCTTGGCTTGATCAGTTGTCTCCGAGCTACGCACCCGAGTATCACTTTTGCAATGTCCAACTTACTTGTGATGTCCATTATGTATCCATAATCCAGTTTTTTGACCATCACATTTGTTCATTTGTGTTGAACCCTGTAGGCTTTACCTTAAGCACCTGTTCAACACTTAGTACACTTGTTAGTCCTTTAATTGAGTTGTCATCCAAACACCAAAACTCACAAGAGAGCTTTCAATCTCCCCCTTTTTGCTGATTGATGGCAACACAATTAAAGCTTACATAAGAATAAGATTTGAAGCACAAATTTTGAATTAGAATGCTCCCCCTAAATATGTGCTTACTTCAAGAACCTAATTTTGGCCTCAGACGCCAATTTGCACATACTTAGGCAATTCGAAACATTTCTCCACCTTAGCACTTTTTAGGATGCAATGTGTCAAGATTCAAACCATGATGCTATAACACACAAATGCGCATAATCAGAGTTAAACACCACACAGGAATATCAACCTACCACTATTCATCATTAAGATACCAATTCAAACTAATACCAATTTAAACTAAGACACTAATTTAAGACAATCTTAAAGCACCATTAACCACATGACTATCTATTACACTATAGAAGCCAAATAATTCATCGCAGCGGAAACACTAGTCCATATGAGCAACACATATAATATTGCAAGAAACATACGATTATCACACTTGGCAAAGCTCAAACTAACACATCACCCATTAGGATAAGCTTTCCTCTCAGGTTGAGATAAGCTTTAATGCACAACTTCTCCCCCTTTGACATCAAACACCAAAAACTATACTCAAGCAAGAACATAGGATGATGTCAAGGGACAACAGGGTGTTAAGGAGGAAGAACGACTATCAAGACTCCCCCTTACTTATTGAACATATGCCCTATCAACATTTAGGTGAGATACATATATGCAAAAAGATTAATACTTCCTTTTGTACCTTTACCATGTTGTAGTGTACTTCCCATCTTGAAAGTAGTTAATCTCTCAAGAGCTTCTCCACACTTGTGCCTGATTCTTTCTCCTAACTTTTTCTTGTTGCTAAGACACCAAACTTAGAACAAGTTATAGTATTGGGCATAAGAAGAAACTTCTATTCTCATGATTATCAAAAGATGTCAATTGAAGCGAACTATTACGGCTACCAATTGAAAGATACCATTTGCAAAGTTCATTTATTATCATGACTCCATGATATTTAAGAATAAGCATCTATTATCACCAGATATTATAGAGCATGAGCAATCTAAAAATATGCACTTAGTCACAACTTGAGATACCAATTTCTTGACTTACAGAGGTACCCAAGTCCTGATTGCTCCATTTCTTGCTTATCTTCTCTTTTCCACCTAGAGACTATACAAGATTGCTCAAGAAACAGTTAGTCTCAAAAGACACAAGTTATGTGTGCTCCCCCTCAAGTTGTGCATCAAGTATTTGAATGACTTGCACTTTGCACATTCTAGCTTCCTTAGAACTAGAGGGGATCACAACATACCTTGGTCAAGGCATACTCTACCACTTTCATCACCCAAAGATGCCAATTTGAATATCAAATGAAACACCACTTAACACCAATTGAAGGCTAAATGAAAGGTTGACTAAATACAACAATGCACGCCTCAGTGGCACCTAAGCCAATTGAATACTCACAGAAAGTCTAACATTTACGCAACTTGTACATGCTTCATATTTAACTATCATTGCATATACCAATTGAAGATCAACACAATCATGTATATAAAGCGAAATATCTAAGCATGTCATAATTAAGAAGGTTTCTTAGGTGCACAAAAGAAACAACATTTTAAAGGCATAAATTACCTAAGCCAAGATATTACCAATTGAAAGATAAGAACATAGCTATGATCACAATGAATGGAATTTCAAGAATATTTAATGAAATTGCATAGCTCCATTTTCCATACCTTTGCCTTTATGAGAGCCCTTGTTATCGCCATTTCAGGGCTCCTTTTGCTTACGCACCTCATAGCTCAAAAGGGCACGACATGGATTTGAAATTCACATAGTACCAAACTAGGGTAATCATGTGAACATGGATTAAACAATAATGTCATAATTGCACATAGCATGACTTACAAAAAGTTACAGGTTTATCTATATACACCAAGAGAGTTAATCGTTGTGGATATAACAAATGAAATAGCTACCCATGAATGATTCAAAAGATATATCCTATATAGCATCAGGCATGATTAAGCAAACATCATTATGATACTTTTAACACAGGCAATCATAAAGCATAACTACTCCAAAGACAGGAAGCACAACAAGCCAATTTAAGAGCAATACTAAATTGCAATTATGTACTTAAAATACACGGGGTACCGTCCTTTGGAGAGCTAGTTGTAGATTCTCATCAAAGTCCTTTTACTTGATTCACCAATAATGATTAAGGAACTATACACCTTATTTTACTTGAGATGAACATGGGATTAGTGTCTCACAATAATTCAACCTTGGGACAATAAACACCAAAACAATTAACAGCTTAAGCATAGAGTTTTAGATAAACGTCTTAAGCTCTCCCATGGTCTCCAGTCCATCTCAAGGCACCTGCATGGTCTAGTTAGCACAGTTTGGTACCCATCTCGGGATGGGTCCATAATGATCATCTAAATGTGCCTTTGGTACCCAAATGGCCTTTGTGCTAGTTCTAGGTGATCTCATTATAGATCTAGCACAAGTGTATGATTTGGGTCTCCTAAGCGAATGAGATTGACACACATTCACTTCTTTAGGAATCTTACCTTTATAACATACCTTTGATATATGACCCTGCTCACCACATTTGTAGCAGAAGCGTCGCTCAACCTGACATGACACTTGCTGTTCGTCATTTTCTTTGGTGAGGGTCATCTTGGAGGATGCACATCCTTGATTCTTCATGACCAGACATGAAGTGATAATGTGGTCCTTATTTTTGCATCCAAAGCAACTTCTTGTCCCTTCATCCTTGTCCTTGTACGGACAGGATGCGATGAGGTGGCCTATCTCCTTGCATTTGAAACACCTCCTTTTTCCTCTTCCCTTTTTGTGCTTGAAGGTCATGGAGAGATGATTAGTACAAACAACATGACTAATTGAATTTTTACCTTTTTCCTCGTTCATGTTGATTTCTTCATTTATAGCTTTGGGAACATTCTTCTTATTGAGCTTAACACTTGCTGCAATTTTTCCTTTCTCAAGCTTCTTCACCACGCGCCCGTGGATATCTTGAGAGAGTTGAGCTAAGCGTCTTCTCCTCAGTTGTCGTTGCTTCTTATTCCCACAGAATTTCTTTTGTGACCCTAAAACTTGTTGCTCAATCAATGATTGGCTTTCTTTTGAGCAACAGGGGTTAGCACATGATGATATACAATTCAAATGCGCACACGTGCGAGAATGGGGTTCACATGAATTTAAGTTTGAAATTACAACCTCATGAGCAATATTAAGCATGATATGGTCATCAACTAATTCATTATGAGAATAAGATAGCATATCATATTTTTCACTTAGAGCAAGTTTTTCTAAATTTATCATTTCTACTTGACTCTTAAGCATAGAATTTTCAGTTTTAAGTTGAGCAACATCAGATAATACATCATGATTATTTCTTTGCTCAAATAAAATAGATTCATACCGTTGGACCAAATTATCATGAGAGCACTTTAGCTCCTCATGTTCTTTGGTCATCTTCTCCAGGCTGTCGTTGGTTTTGATGAGAGTCTCCTCTAGCCTGAGAAGCGTCTCGCCTTGTTCCTTGTTCCTCCTCAACAATTTAACCAAGAGCACTTTGTCTTCTTTGTTGAGATGGGTGTAGAACCGGCGAATCTCCTCTTCTTCCACATCACCGGTCTTATTTTCCCTGTCATTATTATTAGTGGAAGCAGTACAGGAAAATGTACCTTGTGGTGATGGAGACTCATCCTCACTATCATCCTCATATTCCTCCTCATCATCGCTTTCGTCTCCATCATCATTGTTAGCAATAAGACATTTATAACTAGTGGAAGACAAACCTGTCGACGAGGTGGATTCAACGTTGGGTGCCCATCGTTCTTGATCTTCTCCTTTTGAAAGGTTAGTATCACAAGCAATATGGGGAGTAGAAGCAGTACAATTTGCCACACAATATTTTACTTTAATTCTATTCCATAAATCATGAGCATCAACAATTAAATCATTACCACTACTCATGATGGCAAAATAAGCACCTCTAGAAAGAGAATCAACTAAGATGCTGCAAGCACGGTGATTGAGAGAAAAACATCTTAGTTCATCATTAGAGGGATTTTTACTAATATCAGATGGAAAAATACTTCTCCTAAAGATCTGTCTCAAATCAGGATCAACACTCATGAAAGCATTATAAATAGAGACAGACCAAGATTTGTAATTAGAGCCATCGCCTAAAAGAAGTTCTACAGTTACCTCTTGTGACGACATCGTTATCTCCGGACGGCTAAGCCCACACTGGAGAGGCCTAGCTTTGATACCAATTGAAAGTTCCCTTTGACCCGGGAACAGGATCTGGATGTCGCCTAGAGGGGGGGTGAATAGGCGAATAAAAACTTATTACTTTAAAACTTAAATTCTTACTCTACTCGAAGACTTAGTACGCAGTGGAGTGAGAAGACTCTTCGAGTAGGTTGCAGCGGAATAGAAGATCCTGTCTCAAAAAGTCCTGCACTTCAAATAAAGCTTATACCACAGATAAGTATTGAAGTGCAGATATAAAGACGAGTAAGACAGAGAGTCAGGATACAATACAGAACAGAGCACACAGACGCAAGGATTTATCCCGAGGTTCGGCCAAGCCTAAAATGCTTGCCTAGTCCTCGTTGGAGTTAGCCACACCTGGGCTTGGAGTCTATTTCAACTCCTTCCTCCGTTTGCTCAGATCTGTTAGTATGACAGATAGAGCCTTTCACTATTGAGTGGGGTTACAACAGAACCGTGGCTGCTTACAAACTTCTTGGCAGCACCCCGGCAGAGTAACGATACGCTCAAGACCTTGCTCTAACTCTTAGCAGCACTACTCCTCTCTCTAAAGGCTTATAGCTGTGCCTTCTACACAACCTATAGAGTTACACACAAGAGGGAGAGCGAGAATTGATTCCAGTGAAGTCTACACTTGTTGGCTGCACTTGTATTTTGCTGGAGGCGCCTAGGGGTCCCTTTTATAGGCACAAGGAGCCTAGGAGCCGTTGGAAGCAATCTAGGAAGGCAAATCTTACCTTCTGTCGGGTGGTGCACCGGACAGTCCGGTGCACACCGGACACTGTCCGGTGCCCGATTTCTTTCCTTCTATGGCGAAGCCGACCGTTGGCAGTCTTGGAGCCGTTGGCGCACCGGACATGTCCGGTGCACACCGGACAGTCCGGTGCCTCCATCTAGCCGTTGGCTCGGCCACGTGTCCCGCTCAGATCGCGAGGCCGACCGTTGGCCCGGCCGACCGTTGGCTCACCGGACAGTCCGGTGCACACCGGACAGTCCGGTGAATTATAGCCGTACGTCGCCGGTGAATTCCCGAGAGCGGCCACTTCGCTCGAGCCAGCCTAGCGCACCGGACACTGTCCGGTGCACCACCGGACAGTCCGGTGCACCCAGACTGAGCAGAGTCTTGGCTGTACACAGCCAAGCCTTTTGCACCTCTTTCCTTTTCTTCTTCTTTCTGTTTCTAACACTTAGACAAGTATATTAGTACACTAAAACCAATGTACTAAGTCTAGAAACATACCTTCTCTTAATTATTACATCTATAGCATTTCACAAGCATGAGTTTCGATGTTGGACTCATAAATCATCAAGTCTGCTTGACTTGATCTAGATTGACATTTCTTGGCTCCAACATCCTGCAAAGATCACATAGAACATCTCCAAACCTAGGAACAACCCAAACTAAAGATCAAGGTGAACTTAGCTCTTTTAGGCTGCTTCCAGTTCTGGTTTTGACACTTGTTCTCCTTCTAGTGACCTTGATCTCCTTCTTAGAGCTTGGTCTTGAGCCTTATGACTTACACCACATAACTGTAGTTGTTACCTCATTTGTTGTAAGTCACGTCCTTATGTAGTGATCCTTGATGTGCCGTAGCTGTTCTCAACTCGATCACCCTTGACTTTGCAAGCCTTCTTCTTCACCCTTGGCTTTGGGTTCCTCAGCCTCCTTGACCTTCTCCCGTGCACTTGGTACCTCGAAGCTTTTCTTGCCTCCGTCCTTGGCTTGATCAGTTGTCTCCGAGCTACGTACCCGAGTACACTTTTGCAATGTCCAACTTACTTGTGATGTCCATTATGTATCCATAATCCAGTTTTTTGACCATCACATTTGTTCATTTGTGTTGAACCCTGTAGGCTTTACCTTAAGCACCTGTTCAACACTTAGTACACTTGTTAGTCCTTTAATTGAGTTGTCATCCAAACACCAAAACTCACAAGAGAGCTTTCACCAACTCTTGTTGGGTCCTACAAGGTTAGTTACAATAGCTCTTGGTACCCAAATGCAAGCCTTGTCTCCTTTGCATTTGGGTCCCGATTTTTTAGCAACCACTTTTTCATTTTTACATGAAAGTACAAACTTAGT
Organism: Zea mays; assembly: GCF_902167145.1. NCBI lineage: Eukaryota > Viridiplantae > Streptophyta > Magnoliopsida > Poales > Poaceae > Zea > Zea mays. Next base: position 20,015,768 of record NC_050099.1, on the reverse strand, counting down.
GTTGCAAGCATGAAAGACGGTAGTAAGTTTATTACACATTTTTCTAGGAGTATGAGACACAAAATTCTTCCTAGGTCTACCATTAGAACTTGAAGCGAACATAGCATGTGAATCATAAGCATCATAATCAACATAACTTCTATTATAATGCGCATTTCTAGAACACTTTCTATCATAAATAAAAGCATGATTCCTTTGAATGCTACTAGCCATAGGGGCATTTCCTTTCTCCTTGTTGGAAATGGGAGCCCTTTGGCTTGTTAAGTTCTTGGCTTCCTTTTGAAAGCCAAGTTCATCCTTAATTGAGGGGTGTCTACCAATGGTGTAGGCATCCCTAGCAAATTTTAGTTTGTCAAAATTATCTTTGCAAGTCTTAAGTTGAGCATTAAGACTTGCCACCTCATCATTTAACTTATCAATAGAAGCAAGATGTTCATCACAAGCATTGATATCAAAATTCTTGCATCTATTGCAAATAACAACATGTTCAACACATGAACTTGATCTATTAACTACTTCTAGCTTAGCACTTAAATCATCATTAAAAGTCTTTAAACTAGAGATAGATTCATTGCAAGTAGATAACTCAGAAGATAGTAATTCATTTCTTTTAATTTCTAAGGCAAGAGACTTTTGAACACTAACAAATTTGTCATGTTCCTCATACAAAATGTCTTTTTGCCTCTCTAGTAGTCTATCTTTTTCACTTAAGGCATCAATCAATTCATTAATCTTTTCTACTTTAGCTCTATCTAATCCTTTGAACAAGCTAGTATAATCTACTTCATCATCACTAGAATCCTCATCACTAGAAGTAGAGTAGTTAGGGGTTTCTTGAACACTTACCTTTTTCTCCTTTGCCATGAGGCAAGTGTGGCGTTCGTTGGGGAAGAGAGAAGATTTGTTGAAGGCCGAGGCTGCCAATCCTTCATCATCGGAGTCAGATGACGAGCAGTCCGAGTCCCATTCCTTGCCAAGATGCGCCTCGCCTAAAGCCTTCCTATAGCTTTTCTTCTTCTCCTTCTTCCCATGTCTTTCTTCTCCCTGGTCATTTTCATTATCGGGACATTGAGCAATAAAATGACCTTTGCTTTACTCTTATTGGGGTAGTCCTTGCGTCCTTTCAATGTAGTCTTGAAGCGCTTGATGATGAGAGCCATCTCATCTTCGTTTTGCCCGGCCGCCTCTACTTGTGTCACCTTGCTTGGTAGCGCCTCCCTGTTACTTGTTGCTTTGAGAGCAACGGGTTGAGGCTCGTAGACGGGCATGGGGCCGTTCAATGCATCATCAACATATCGTGCTTCCTTGACCATCATGCGCCCGCTCACAAACTTTCCGAGTATCTCCTCGGGCGTCATCTTTGTGTACCTAGGATTTTCATGGATAAGGTTCACAAGATGAGGGTCAATAACAGTGAAAGACCTAAGCATAAGTCGGACGACGTCGTGGTCCGTCCATCTCGTGCTTCCATAGCTCCTGATCTTGTTGACCAGGGTCTTGAGCCTGTTGTACGTTTGTGTTGGCTCCTCTCCCCTGATCATGGCAAACCTTCCTAGCTCGCCTTCCACCAACTCCATTTTGGTGATCATGGTGGCGTCGTTCCCCTCATGCGATATCTTGAGGGTGTCCCATATTTGCTTGGCGTTGTCCAAGCCGCTCACCTTGTTGTACTCGTCCCTGCACAAGGATGCTAGCAAAACAGTGGTAGTTTATGCATTTTTATGAATTTGCTCGTTAATGAAAACGGGGTTGTCAGTACTATCAAAATGCATTCCGTTTTCAACTATCTCCCAAATACTTGGATGGAGAGAAAATAGGTGACTGCACATTTTGTGACTCCAAAAGGTGTAGTCCTCTCCATCAAAGTGTGGAGGTTTACCGAGGGGAATAGAAAGTAAATGAGCATTGGAATTAAAAGGAATACGAGAATAATCAAATGAATAATTTGAGTTAACCGGTTTCTTTTTCTCGTCGTCGTCGTCTCTTGGTGAAGAAGATGACTCATCGTTGTCGTAGTAGACGATCTTCTTGATGCACCTCTTCTTCTTCCCATCCTTTCTCTTGTGACTCGAGCCAGAGTCCGAGGGCTTATCATCTCTAGGCTCGTTGAGGAAGGACTCCTTATCCTTGTCGTTGACCACCATCCCCTTTCCCTTAGGATCCATCTCTTCGGGCGATTAGTCCCTTGCGTGAAGAGAACGGCTCTGATACCAATTGAGAGCACCTAGAGGGGGGTGAATAGGTGATCCTGTGAAAATCAAATACTAATAGCCAAAAAACTTGGTTAAGTGTTAGTACGGCTAAGTAGCAAGCTCTTGCGAACACAAGTAATCACAAGAAAAACAAGCACAAGAGACACGATGGTTTATCCCGTGGTTCGGCTAAGTATAACACTTGCCTACTCCACGTTGTGGCGTCCCAATGGACGAGGGTTGCACTCAACCCCTTTCAAGTGATCCGATGATCAACTTGAATACCATGGTTTTTCTTTTCTTAGACTTTCTTCTTTTTGCGAGGAATCTCCACAACTTGGAGCCTCTCGCCCTTACAAAGATGATCACACAAGAAGCACGGAAGTAAGGGAAGGGAAAAGCAACACACACAAGACAGCACGATCACACACACACAAGTCACAACTTGAGCTCAAAACACAACCCACGGAGTTCTCAACTCACTATCACAAAGAATCAAATGCGCGAAGTTGGAGTCTTGGTGCTTAGGAATGATCAAAGAATGCTTGGGTGACTCCTCCATGCGCCTAGGGTCCCTTTTATAGCCCCAAGGCAGCTAGGAGCCGTTGGAAGCCAACAAGGAAGGCAATTCTTGCCTTCTGTCGGGTGGTGCACCGGACAGTCCGGTGCACCACCGGACAGGCACTGTAGCATGTCCGGTGCGGATCTCCTTCCTAAATTGGCGCAGCCGACCATTGCAACTCCGGGCTGATTGGCGCACCGGACACTGTCCGGTGCACACCGGACAGTCCGGTGCCCCCAGCCGACCGTTGGCGCGGGCCACGCGTCGCCTGTGGATTGCGCGGCCGACCGTTGCGCTGGTGGCCGTTGGCTCACCGGACAGTCCGGTGCACCACCGGACAGTCCGGTGAATTGTAGTCGTACGCCGCCAGAAACTCCCGAGAGCGACCAGTTCACCGGAAGCCAGCCTGGCGCACCGGACACTGTCCGGTGCACCACCGGATAGTCCGGTGTGCCAGACTGAGCTGATTCTTGGCTGCTCCAGCCAAGTCCTTTTCTTCTTCTCTTTTCTCTGATTCTAGCACTTAGACAAATATATTAGTACACACAAAAACCAATGTACTAAGTCTAGAACCATACCTTTGCCTTGATTATCACTTCTCTCTTTGTTTAGCACATTAGAGCTTGTTTAAATGTGTTGGACACTTAATCACCAAAACATAATAGAAATTTCCCAAAGGCACATTTCCCTTTCAATGACAATCTTCATTTGATATCTTGGACCTATATCACAACTATACCAACAAGAGCTTGCAAATGAATTCTAAATCCAATACAAGTCTGTAACCCCCTAGAAAAGATACGAGAAAGTGCATCACTTCATGTCACTTCTCCATTACCTTTGTGCATCTAAGGACCCTAGTCATGATAGTGTGTTCAAATCTTGCTTAATCAAAATTTCTTTCCTTTATATCCTTTTTGGAGTTTTATGATAAAGGGGGAGAAATTATGCATTAAAGCTTACTTTTCAATCTTATGTAACTAAGTGTAAGAAGAATTGTGAAAAAGAGGACAAATAATTAACCAAGGGGAGAATTTTAAGTAAAAAGTAAAAAATGTGGGGAATTGATGAGTGCATAGTATGTCATGAGCATCATGTTTATTTTATGACACAGTGCACCCCATGAATAGTATGATATAAGTTGTCTCCACACTTTGACTCTAATATGTGCTTTTGGCATTTGAGGCCAAAACTGGTATTTTCTTAAATGCACATATTTAGGGGGAGGTAACGATATGCACCCCACGAATAGTATGATATAAGTTGTCTCCACACTTTGACTCTAGTATGTGCTTTTGGTATTTGAGGCTAAAATTGGTATTTTGTTAAATGCACATATTTAGGGGGAGGTAACGATATCATAGGATTCAAAATCTTATTTATCAAATCTTATGTAAGATTTAAATGTGTTGTCATCGATCATCAAAAAGGATGATATTGAAAGTGCATTCATCCCTTTTGTGGTTTTGGTGATTTGGATAAAAACCCATTTATAGGCCTAACAAGTTTGCTAAGTGTTGAACAGGAAATTCAGTATGATGAACATACTTGAATAGTGCATAATGATCAGTGAACAAAGGTTCAACACACGGTTAAATAACCAATGATACAATGCAAATGGATATAATATGGTCTCTATATTGGTTTGAATATGTGGACAAGACCGGAGAAATCACTATGCATAAATATGATCAGAATAGAGATTGAAGTGATTGAGAGGATTGGTCAAGCCAAAATGAATAAGATATGAGGAATCGTGAATTGGCTTGACCATATTACTATTAATCCATATATGCTTCTGTGAGAATCAAACTAGAGCTTGATTGTTACTAGCGTCTATATCTAAATGACATTCAAGCAAGGTTCACAATATTGAAGAAATGATTCTCTCAATATATGGTCAATATGATGACTCAAGAATGGCTTGATAGGATGAAGATATCAAGGAAAGGGCTTCGAGGGACTAAGAGAAGGTGGAGGCCAAGCGACGGCTTGTGGACCGAGGTACCATGGCTAAGGTGACGAAGAGAGTACTTGCACTAACTCGATGAACTAATCAACTATGAAGAGTTATATTGTGTTGATGCATCAGTAAAGTGACTTGAAGCCATAAGTTGAACTCATATATGGTGAAATGGTTCAAGTCATAGGCTCGTTTTGTGTTGCTTCAAAAGGTGAGACAAAGATGTTTGTGATCCTTATGAAGCAACACCATGGAGAAACCACACATGAGACACCAATGACTCAAGTAGTTTACTTAATTATATTTTATTTAACTTGAGTATAGGAATTGTTGTACTATCAAGGTGAACCAAAAATAAGGTTGTTGTTGGTACTAAAGCTCAAATTCTTGGTTCAAAACTTCTATTTTACCCTTATTAATCCTTAGTGGAAGTATATAGTACAACCTTTTTAAGTTTATCTTGGCTAAAATTGCTCTCTAGAAAATCCTGGTTCAGTCGGGATTCAAGCTGGTTCGGCCGAGATTGAAATCCTGGTTTAGCCGGGATTCAGGCTGGCTCAACCAAGATTTTCGTGGTCCACCTGGCTACTCATCCGAGAAGTCGACCGGATCCTCTCTGCTAAATACTGGATCAGTCGGTTCCTCATTGCTCAGCTCCCTGCTCAGCCATGCAGTCAGCCAGTTTCAGCCCCAGCTCAGCCGGTTTCTCTCCCAGCTCACCTTGCTGCTTAGCCGGTGGTTGGACCAGTTTCTTCTCTGCTCGATACCAGCTCAACCGGATTCAATACCGGCTCAACCGGTATTTGAGTAGAAAGGTCAAATTGTTAGCTACCTTTTGGGGGCTCCTATATATACTCACTCCTACCTCTCTCCTCCATAGAAGAGCATGCACAAAACTCCATTCCTAACCTGAGAAACACTCCCCACTCTCTATCACACATCTCTTGCCTCTCCCATTTTAAATCTTTGTTGAGAAATCTTTGAGTGAGATTGAGAGTTGTGGTTTTTGTGCTTCATCTCCATATCCTTCTTGCTCTTCTTGATTCGAGCTTTGGTACTACATCGAGTTCTTTGTGGATTCATTACTCTTGGAGCTAATAGCTACTAGACGACTAGGTGTCGCTTGTGAGTCTCCAAATCTTGTGGAAGACCACAAGAAAGTTTGTATTACCCGCTCGTGTGAGCAAATATTAGTGTGACCTTCGTGGTCGGCAAAGGAAGGATTAGGTTTGAAAGAGACCCGACTCTTTGTCGGCATCTCAACGAGGAAGTATGACACCTTTGTGGTGTGACCGAACCTCAGGATAAATCTTGTGTCTCTTGTGTTCTTGCTCATTGTATTTGTTTATGTTCTTCGTTCTCTCACCATTCCATGGAAGAATTATTCATATCGTTTTGGTGTGCGGATTTTGAGAAGTGCCCTTCATAGATCTACTACTTTAAACCCTGTGGATCATCTAGGACATCCCATTTACAAAGTTAACTAGGTGAATTTCGAGATCAATTCAGTTTTATATCTCATTCTTTAGTTGAGCTCGTGCACACCGGTTGAACCGATTTTGACAGTTCATTTCTAGTTTTGTTGAAAAATAATTCTGCTTACCTATTCACCCCCTCTAGACAACTTTTAGATAAGTTTATTTTGGAGTCCTTACCTGATAAAGATTATCACATTGTGGACCGAATCAGCTGGTTCTTATCTGGTATAATTCTTAACTGATGTGGATCACGGATCCTTATCGGTTACTGATTTTTTGGTATCCGAACATTGTTTTCTACTATAAATACCTACGTGCGGGTGTTGCCATCAAAAACCCCAGTGGAAAACAAATCTAGTCTCGTATCTTCCTGTCTGATGTGTAGTTGCGTACGCTACATCATCTTTATCGTTGGCGTGCATCGCCGAATGGGAGAGTAAGTCTTCGGAACTGTCGTCCTCTAGCGATCCTGCATCGGGAGAGGATGAATAAGGTTTTTGGGAAGCGTTCTACATGACTGCACGATCGCTTACTCGACGTCTTCAAATTCGTCCCAATGGCTCGGTTGCCTCCTTGTTGTGTGGGTGTTTCACGTCGTCGGCAACAACAAGATGGTGCTGAACATCGATGTCATCTTCTCTATCCCATCGTTAGCAAGAAACAAACGCACAACCATCTTTCTCTCGTCATGTTTTTCATACTGTTCTGTCTGATCTATTTAGACATGGTTTCGTCGGTTCAAGTTTTAATCTTAATTTGGCACAATACACATATTTATATATGTTCGCTTTCTGTACATGTTTGTCATTATGGTCACTCTTTATTTTCACATCAAATTAAAACCAAATATTATATTTTTTTCAACAACAGTCGTCAAACAACTCTCTAAATTAATTAACAGAGGTAGACATCTTTTCATTTTTAATTTGTAAATATCCTTCATCCTAAATAATAAGACATTATGACTTTTTACGTACATAGATTTTTCTATATAGTTAGATATACAATAGAAGTAATAGAGATTGAGCGAGATAGAGAAACCAAAATATCTTATGATTTAAAACGGTGGAGTATAATTTACATAGCTAATTGTTTTTTTATTTGGGCCATCTCTAAAAGTTACAAGTATTTTGGACAGTAGGGCATAGGCATCTTTGAACTTCCCTTGTACCAGCTGATGCACTAGCACCATGATTGTGGTCCACCGCATACACACTACATGTTTTTTTTTATATTATCATCATTTATCATGTAGCTCCATAGATTGCCTGGTTCACCTATATTCGGAATGGGCTGCTCAGGCCGCACGATGTTGATTTTGTCGGATATGATGGTCCACCAATTATAGAGGGTAATCTGAATCTCTCATGATCACTTAAATTATACAAACTTGTACAGTCTAGTACGCTCTCATGATCACTTAAATTAGACAAACTTGTACAGTCTAGTACGCGACCAAATAAATAGTACTAATAGGACACATTTGAATCAGTTACTGCTAGTTAATTTATTAAGATTATAGATTTGTCCAGATTAGCCGGGTTGACTATCTAATTAGGTCGCGCACAGCGGCATTTACTTTGCCGTCTGTAACTAGCCATCACATCTATGATTAAGAGGTGTTTGAATGCATTAAAACTAATAATTAGTTGGCTAAAAATTGTTAGTGAAATTAGCTAGCTAACAAATAGCTACATAACTATTAACTAATTTACTAAAAATATCTAATAACTAAATTATTAGCTAGGATGTTTGAATGTCTCAACTAATTTTAGCCACTAACTATTAGCTCTATTATATTCAAACACCCCTTAAATACTCCCTTCGTCCAAAATTAAAATTCGTTTTAAATTTTTAATAAATTCATACAATACTTGATGTATCAAGTATGTGTTTTACATATGTATCTAGTTTTATCTGTATTTATTTAAATATAGACATAAAAATCAAAAGCTAAAACACACTATTATTTTAGAACCCATGGAGTAATAAAATCCTACATACACTGTAATTAGTGAAGAAAGAGAATCACGCCGTTGTCGTCTCACCAGACGCCGACTATGGCTCACGCTCCGAGAACGAACAAAAACAAAACAACCACTGTATGCCGGAGTCGACGTTGTTGTGGATCCCATACAAGACATTAATTAGTTTGCAGACAACAAACATTGTATACATTGTCTATTTTATGGTTTCATATGACATGGCGTATTCTTGCAGACGGTAGCCGTCTGAGAGCTGTACATGCCTTTAGCTAACTGCTAATCGAAGGTTTACCCAGATTAGCCCATCTATTAGGGCATGTACAGTGGAGAGATACCAAAACGGTTCTCCAAGCATAAGAGACAACTAAGAGACTCTATTATACAATGAAGTGTCTATAAATGTAGTCTACTAATAAATACAGAATTAAATGCATTTGTACAGCAGCAGATCGATAGAACAGACGACAAATTCGTACAGTAGGAAGTGAGGCGTCTGTTACTACTTGGTTTACGAGCCAGAGACGTCTCTTCACGGAGAGACGGCTCTAAGATTATTTTGCAAATACACCCCTTAAACACCTTAAGAGTCTCCACATTAAACATCATTGTACATGCCCTTAGCTCCGAGTGAAGATAGCATGGACTAATTTAGATTAACTTTTATCGAGCTAAAAATAACAATTATCCGTATTCCTCAACAACGAACATGATCGTTGTCATCCGGATCTAGATATGTCAATGGGGACCAGATATCCGCTAAGCCGTGGGAAATTCTCCTATTAGAGTATGGGTATGGGACAAAAAATGTTTCCATTCGGTAAATGGGTATGTGTTTGGGAAGCAATAATCCAAACTCGATTACCCATGGGTATTTCATACGTGTACATCTGTCCTGTTTATATGAATGAGTTGAGGCCGAGCCGGCAACCAAGCCCAGCACGGCAGCGCGCCAGGCCCCATGTCCTAGCCCAACAAGACAACACGACAAGGCAACTAGAAGACTAGAAAAAAACAAAACTCTGAAATAATCAGCCATACGCTACGCCCTGCCTAGCCGCCAGCTCTGTCTTCTGCGCGGCACTATTGTTCACTGTAGCTTCTGTCAGAGTCGACCGTTGGCGCAAATAGCCGTTGCTCCGCTGGCACACCGGACAGTCCACTCCATCTCTTAGCTTTCAAGAGAGTTTTGAGATAGATATCAATTTGAAATTTTACTTTCACCAATCAAGTGAAACAAAGGTACCAACTGATATTAAAAACTAATTTAAGAATACATTAATTGAAATAAATACCAATTGAAGAATACCAATTAAAATTTCATTTCGAAAAATGTTGAAATAGTGGTGGTGCGGTCCTTTTGCTTTGGGCTTAATACTTTCTCCCCCTTTGGCATTAATCGCCAAAAACGGAGACTTTGAGAGCCCTATGCATCTTTCTCCCAAATGGTAATATAAATATGAGTGAAGGGTTATACCATTGAGAGTTTGTGGAGTAACGGCAAAGGGTAAATGATACCGTCAGAGATGGAGTGGAAGCCTTGTCTTTGCCGAAGACTCCATTTCCCTTTCAATCTACGACTTAGTATAGAAATACACTTGAAAACACATTAGTCGTAGCCTTGGTACAAGAATAATAAGAAATATGCATTTGCACCAAATGAAAAAAGATATGATCAAAGGTATATAAATGAGCTATGTGTGCAATGTTTCAATCAAAGTTCCGAGAATCAAGTATATTTAGCTCATTCCTAAGTTTGCTAAAGGTTTTCTCATCTAGTGGCTTGGTAAAGATATCGGCTAATTGGTTTTGGGTATTAACATAAGCAATTTCGATATCTCCCTTTTGTTGGTGATCCCTCAGAAAGTGATACCGAATGTCTATGTGCTTAGTGTGGCTGTGTTCAATGGGATTATCCGCCATGCGGATTGCACTCTTATTATCACATAGAAGAGGGACTTTGCTCAATTTGTAGCCATAGTCCCTGAGGGTTTGCCTCATCCAATGTAATTGCGCACAACAATGGCCTATGGCAATGTACTCGGCTTCGGCGGTGGAAAGAGCTATGGAGTTTTGTTTCTTTGAAGCCCATGACACCAGGGATCTACCCAGAAATTGACAAGTCCCTGATGTGCTCTTCCTATCTATTTTACACCCTGCCCAATCAGCATCAGAATATCCTATTAAGTCAAAAGTGGATCCCTTGGGGTATCAAAGCCCAAGCTTAGGAGTGTAAACTAAGTATCTCATGATTCTCTTTACGGCCCTAAGGTGAACTTCCTTAGGATTTGCCTGGAACCTTGCACACATGCATACAAAAAGCATAATATCCGGTCGAGATGCACATAGATAGAGTAAAGATCCTATCATCGACCGGTATACCTTTTGATCTACGGATTTACCTCCCGTGTCAAGGTCGAGATGCCCATTGGTTCCCATGGGTGTCTTGATGAGTTTGCCATCCTTCATTCCAAACTTCTTAAGTATGTCTTGAATGTACTTTGTTTGGCTGATGAAGGTGCCATATTGGAGTTGCTTGATTTGAAATCCTAGGAAATACTTCAACTCCCCCATCATAGACATCTCGAATTTCTGTATCATGATCCTACTAAACTCTTCACAAGTTGATTTGTTAGTAGACCCAAATATAATATCATCAACATAAATTTGGCATACAAACAAATCTCTTGCAATAGTCTTAGTAAAGAGAGTAGGATCGACTTTTCTAACTTTGAAGCCATTAGTGATAAGAAAATCTCGCAGGCATTCATACCATGATCTTGGGGCTTGCTTGAGCCCATAAAGCGCCTTTGAGAGTTTATAAACATGGTTAGGGTACTCACTATCTTCAAAGCCGGGAGGTTGCTCAACATAGACCTCTTCCTTGATGGGTCCATTGAGGAAGGCACTTTTCACGTCCATTTGATAATGCTTGAAGCCATGGTAAGTAGCATAGGCAAGTAATATATGAATTGACTCAAACCTAGCTACGGGTGCATAAGTTTCATCAAAGTCCAAACCTTTGACTTGTGAATAACCTTTGGCCACAGGTCGGGCTTTGTTCCTTGTCACCACACCATGCTCATCTTGTTTGTTGTGGAATACCCATTTGGTACCTACAACATTTTGATTAGGACATGGAACTAAATGTCATACCTCATTCCTTGTGAAGTTGTTGAGCTCCTCTTGTAAAGCCACCACCCAATCTGGATCTCTTAGTGCATCCTCCACCCTGTATGGCTCAATAGAGGACACAAAAGAGTAATGTTCACAGAAATGAGCAACTCGAGATCTAGTGGTTACCCCCTTGTGAATGTCACCGAGTATCGAGTTGACGGGGTGATGTCTTTGAATTGCTTGGTGGACTCTTGGGTGTGGCGGCCTTTGACCCTAAATTTCTTGATCATCTTCCTTGTTTACATTATCTTCATCCCCCCCTTGATCATTATCCTTCTCTTGAGGTGGATCATCCTCTTGATCTTCATCTTCATCTTAAGCCTGATCCTCGTCTTGAGTTGGTGGAGATGCTTGGTTGGAAGATAATGGTTGATCTTGTTGTCACACCCGGTTTTAGAAGGCAAACCGAATGCGAACCATGTACGTGCCAGGATCAGCAATTCACGTACACATCAGTTACATAACATGGACATCATCACACAGTGCTCAAATAGTATTAAAAAGGGAAATAATAGTCGATTACATCATATGTCTGAGACATCCACATAGTCTTTACAATAATCAAAGTGAGAAAACGAAACGTAGATAAACGCGCCTTCACAGGCAGCCGACTGGGGGTTACCGCTAACCCACGCCTAGAACTCGTCGTAGTCTTGGAACTCCTGGAAGTCTCCTTCCACGGCTTCATCTTCTCCTGAGCAGTGGTTGCAATGCTGACAACCTGGGGATGGGGGGGGTTTGGTGTGTAGAGCAAGGGTGAGTACACATCAACATACTCAGCAAGTATCCTGTCTGGCTGTAGTGGACTAGCTTTATGTGGGGTAAGTCAAGCAGTTGCTTTTAGTTGGTCAGATTATTATTACTAGTAGAGAAAGCCAAGTTTTAGATTTAACCCACGTTATTACCCAAACGTACTCCTTTCCAAACGGAAAGAGTACCACTTACCATTACCAGAGCCAATACCAAGAACCATCAATCTCATTGCCACCTGCAAACCGAACATCTCTGATCAAGTACCACTAATCACTGGAGCTCCCTTGGCCGCTCATAACCGCGAGCATGGCTGATATATTAGTTTTCAGACACTCTGCAGAGGTTGTGCACTTTACCCACAAGCTGTGATTCCCTTTCTGCCCGGAGAGAGGTACTCCCCATTGACCACGACCTAGGTGGCCCAGCAGGGCATCACTACGTAGCCTTTACAAAGATTCCCTGAGGCTGTAGCCGCCCGTTAGGTTTCCTAAATGCACCGCACTCCTCCCCAAGGGGCGAACCCAAGCTTGGCAGAGCGAGCCGCATACACCGAGCCCCATTAACAGCACGACGGCTAAGCGAACTACACCCCGGATCCTCTAATTATTCAGCTAAGGGCACCCCATTCCACCCTCATGGTTGCACTGTTTTCTCGGGCGGTCATCCAACGAACAGGTCCATACGGAGAGGCACTCGAGAAACCGCTCGAGCCCCCTTGAAGACCACAAGTATAACATCATAATAAAAGAGAGGAAAACAACGTATCATTTTGCTAATTCTCATCATGTTCATTGATTAGAGTTGAGCAATAACATAAGACTAAGCAATAATAATCCAACCCAGATAGGTAACAAGGACATGGATACAAAAGCTAGTCAATCCTTAGGTATAAATGTGTAATGCGGGAGGTGAATTAAAGAATGTATTGGACAGAGATAGGTCAAGGGACACTTGCCTCCACCAACCGACTGCTGCTCAGGGGCTTCTCCTGCGAGTTCTTCGGGCTCCTCAACCGGATCATTCTCTATGCGAGTGCAAACATACATACATCCATCCATTCGAATTAGGAAACAAACAGTACACCATACAAGAGAACAAATAGATTAAATATGCATAGAGTATAACATACGATATTGCATTTGCCATGGCTAGAAAAAGAAGAAAGAAGGTCTCACAGGGGTTAAAGCTATACTCGAGGCGTAGTACGGGTAGACGCATAACTAATCGTTATGTGCTCTGGTTCCACTTAGTTCCAATAATGAGGATTAGTCACATGCGCTAATAGAATCATAACCATCTTCAATTGATCAACATTAAATAAGGTAGATGATTAACTACATGAATTAACTAATGTAACCAATTTCCAAATTGAGTTTCCATTTATTAATTACATAACACGATCACTATGCACGGAATGCACGGGGGGTAGACGGACATGTCTAGGGGGTAGACGAGCGTGCCGAGGGCACGGCGAGCCGTGCCAAGGCACTGTGCGCAAGGCCGCACTGACGCGTCGCGCACACGCCGGGGCCAAGCGCCACGGCCGCGAACCGCGGGTGCAGCGAGCTCGCCGGGGGCACCGCGCGCTGCACGAGCCGCGCCGGGAACGGGCGCCACGGCCACGCTGCGCCGAGCCGCAAGCCGCGCGAGCGCGCCGGCGAGCGTGCCGGGCGGGGCGAGGCCGAGCCGCGGGGAGGGGGCTGGACGCCGGGCTGAGCGAATGCAGCCAGGGACGGGCGGGCGCGCCGAGTGCCGGCCGGCCGAGACGCGGGGAAGGGGAGCCGGGCACGGGCACGGGCGCCGCGGCCGCCATGGCCGCACACCGAGCCGAAAGAGCGCCGCCGCGCGCCGCGGGGGACGAGGACGGGGATGGGTCGGGGCGCCGGGGGCGAGGCGCGCCGGGCCGCCGCGCCATGGCCGTGCCGGGGAGCACGCCGGAGAAGGGGCGCCGCGGCCGCCGCGCCATGGGGAGACGGGGTCGGGCACGGGCGGGGCCGCACCGCGCGCGCCGGTGGGGGCGAGCACCGAGGGCGGGCGGGGCGCGCCGGGCAGGGGAGCGGGGGCGAGCAGGGGACGAGAGAGAGATGGGTTTGGGCAGGGGAAGGGCCTGACAGGTGGGGCCCACGGGGGAGGCGGCGGCGATTTCCAACCGCCCGCGCCGAGGGCGCGGCGTGGGGAGCGGGGGAGCGGCTGGGCCGCGCTAGGCCGCAAGGCCAGCTGGGCCGGGAGGCTGGCGTGGGGCCCACGGCGGGAAGGGAGAGGGGGGGAAGGCTGGCTGGGCCGGCTGGCCAGCTGGGTCGCGCGTGAGGGTGAGGGGGTGGCTCGGCCGAAAGGGGAGGAGAGGGGGGAGAGAGAAAAGAAAAAGGTTTTTTTCTTTTTTTCTTTAAATCTAGATGAATGATTCTCACAATTTCAATCAATCAAAACAAATGCATGGTTCGGCATGGTGCAGCAAACCAAAATAAAATATTTCTAGGGTTTTGCTTTACACGAGATCTCAAGCCGAATCCCGCTATAACTTTGGATAAGGTCAAGGCTTAGCGAGGGGAAAGGAAAAAGGAAAGGGCAACGCCCGAATTTGGCGAGTGAAGAAAAGAAAAAATTCAACTCCAAAATTCGGGGCGTTACAAACCTATCCCCCTTAAAAGAATCTCGCCCTCGAGATTCAGGGCTGGCTAGCAAAGAGCTCAGGGTATTTGGCCATTAGATCATCTTCGCGCTCCCAGGTTGCTTCTTCCTCAGAGTGATGATTCCATCTGACTTTGCACGTTCTGATGGTCTTCCTTCGGGTGACTCTATCTGCGGTCTCAAGAATCTGCGCTGGTTTCTCTGTGTAGGTCAAGTCCTCCTGGACCTCCAGACCTTCAACTGGCAACTGCTCCTCTGGCACTCGCAGACATTTCTTCAACTGAGACACATGAAAGACATCATGCACAGTAGACAAATTTTCTGGCAGACTGAGCTGATAGGCCACTTCTCCACGCCTTGCGAGAATCTGATACGGACCAATGTAGCGGGGTGCTAGCTTGCCTTTGACTCCGAATCTTCTGACTCCTCTGATCGGTGACACTTTCAGATAGACGAAATCTCCAACCTCGAAACTAAGATGTCTTCTTCTTGTGTCTGCATAGCTTTGCTGCCTTGATTGCGCTATCTTCAGATTCTCTCGAACCATCTTGATGTTCTCTTCAGCTTCAAGCAGAATGTCTGGCCCGAACACTTGCTTCTCTCCAGGCTGATCCCATTGCAACGGAGTTCTACAACTCCTTCCATAAAGCGCCTGAAATGGTGACATCTTCAAGCTGGCCTGGTAAATGTTGTTATAGGAAAACTCTGCATAAGGCAATCTCTTGTCCCATCCAGACTGATCTTGTAACGCACAGGCTCTCAACATGTCTTCAAGGATTTGATTGGTCCTTTCGGTCTGACCATCTGTCTGCGGATGATAGGCTGAACTAAAATTCAGATGTGTGCCCAAAGCCTCATGCAATTGCTGCCAGAAATGAGAGGTGAATTGCGTTCCTCTGTCTGACACTATCTTCTTTGGCACACCATGAAGACAAACAATTCGAGACATGTACTACTCTGCCAATACTGCACTGTTGTAGTTGGTCTTGACAGGTATGAAGTGGGCTGACTTGGTCAAGCGGTCCACCACTACCCAAATGGAATCGTAGCCGGCTCGAGTGCGAGGCAATCCGACTATGAAGTCCATACCGATTTCATCCCATTTCCACTGAGGAATTTGCAATGGTTGCAACAATCCAGCTAGTCTCTGGTGCTCTGCCTTGATCCTTCGACAACTATCACACATAGCCACATGGTCTGCGATTTCCCTCTTCATTCCGTACCACCTGAATTTCTTCTTCAGATCCTGATACATCTTCTCACTTCCAGGGTGAATCGAATAGGCTGTCTCATGAGCTTCCTTGAGGATCAACTCCCGAATAGATTGGACATTGGGAACACACAAGCGGTCTTTGAACCATATCACACCTTCTGCGTCTTCCCGAAAATCTTTGCCTCTGCCATCTAGAATCAGTCGCCGGATCTCACTGATCTTCTCATCATTCTTCTGCGCTTCTTTGATTTCCCGCTCTAGGGTAGGTTCCAACTCAATTGTGACTCCTCGCGTGTTGTTCAGAAATCTGAGACTCAACCTGTCAAACTCTTTGGCCAACTCATAAGGCATCGGACGAGCGACCATCAGATTGACTTGACTCTTCCTGCTCAAAGCATCTGCTACTATGTTCGCTTTGCCTGGATGGTAATGAATCTCCAATTCATAGTCTTTGATCAGGTCTAACCATCTTCGTTGCCTCATATTCAGCTCTTACTGAGTGAATATGTACTTCAGACTCTTGTGGTCTGTGTAAACATCACATTTCTGTCCATACAGATAGTGCCTCCATGTCTTCAGTGCGTGAACCACTGCTGCCAACTCTAGGTCATGGATTGGGTAATTCTTCTCATGAACCTTCAGCTGTCGGGACGAGTAAGCCACAACTCATCCCTCTTGCATCAACACACATCCCAAACCTATGTAACAAGCATCGCAATACACCGATAAGGGCTTGTGCACATCAGGCAAGACTAAGACAGGCGTTGTAGTCAACTTCTCTTTCAGCACTTCGAAGGCCTCTTGACATTTCTAGGTCCATTTGAACTCAACCTTGTTGCCTAGCAAAGCTGTCATTAGTTTCGCAATCTTCGAGAACCCTTCGATGAATCGCCGATAATATCCGACCATTCCAATGAAGCTTTTGATTCCTCGAGCGTCTGTTGGCACTTTCCAGTTCAGAATGTCTGCCACTTTCTTCGGATCCACAGCCAATCCTTCCTTGTTGATTATGTGACCCAAGAACAGGACTTCACTGATCCAGAATTCGCACTTGCTCAACTTTGCATACAGCTGGTGCTCTCGCAATCTCTGCAATACCATCCTCAAATGACTTGCATGCTCTTCTTCGCTTTGACAATATATCAGAATGTCATCAATAAATGCCACCACAAACTTATCAAGATAATCCATGAATACACTGTTCATCAAATTCATGAAGAAGGCCGGTGCATTTGTTAGACCGAAAGACATCACAGTGAACTCATACAACCCATACTTGGTAATGAATGCCGTCTTCGGAATGTCTGAAGGTCGAATCCTGAGCTAATGATAACCTGACCTCAGATCTATCTTGGAGAACACACTGGCTCCTCTCAACTGGTCAAACAGATCTTCTATTCTGGGCAAGGGGTACTTGTTCTTGATGGTGACCTCATTCAGAGCTCGATAATCGATACACATCCTTTTAATGCCATCTTTCTTCTCCACGAATAGGACAGGGGCGGCCCAAGGTGAGGTGCTTGGCCGGATGTAACCTTTCTCTGACAACTCATCAATCTGCTTCTTTATCTCAACCAACTCTGGTCCGAATATTCTATAAGCTCTCTTAAAGATGGGGCGGTTCCAGGAAGAAGCTCTATAGCAAACTCGACTTTCCGCTCTGGTGGCATACCTGGTAAGTCCTTTGGAAACACATCTGGGAACTCAGACACAACCTTGATACTCTCAATTGGGTCTGCTTCACTGCTATCGACAGCCATCTGGTAACAACTTCCTTTCTTCGGCCCAGGCGGGACTAATTCGGTCACCACTTCCTCTCCTATTGGGGACACCAACTTGATTGTCCTCTTATCACAACTGATAACTGCCTGATACTTATCTAGCCAATTCATCCCTAGGATGACATCTATTCCCTGAGTACCCATTACTATGAGATTAGCGGGAAACGCTATCCCCCTTATTTCCACACATACATTCAAACAAATGCTATCGGCTCGAATTCTACCACCGGCTGAGTCAATTTGAATGGGGGTTGACATGGTAGTAATTGGAAGATTATATGCTTCTACCCATGATGCAGTAATGAATGAATGCATTGCTCCAGTATCAAATAACACTTCTGCAATATGGGAGTCGACTAGGAACATACCTACTATCATGCCGGGGGTCTCTTGAACTGCTTCAGCTCCAAGTGGTTCAGTCTCCCATGATTATAGCGCGACTCAGAGCGGTTGCCTGCTCTAGGCTGAGACACATTCTGCTTTGCTGGGGCATTGGGACCTAACTGCTACTGGGCTGTCTTCTTCGGACATTGGATCACCCAGTGGCCTTGCTCTCCGCAGTGGCAACATGCTCTGTTTCCAACCTGAGCTGGTGCTGCCTGACTGTTCTGCTGGTTTGCTGGGGCAGGAAGACGAGGTGCCTGCTGATTTTGTCTCTGAAACTGACCTCCTCCTAACTGATTGTTCTGTCGATTCTGATGCTGGTGCTGAGGATACTGCCTTTGGAACTACTGCTGCTGAGGTGGACGTTGGTTCTGCCTGAACTGCTGAGGTTGATTGCTTGAGAAACGGTGACGATTGCTGCTTCCAGGCTGGGGTCCACTGATCTTGCGCTTGCGATCCTCCATCTCCTTACGCTTCCTCTCTGTCTTGATTGCTCTATCATTCAGGTGCTGGAATGTGGGGGAAGGTATGATTCATTAGCTGATACTGTAGGGGGTCAACCAAGCCTCTCAGGAAATGATACTGTCTCTTAGCGTCGGTGTTGACATCTTCAGGAGCATAATGAGACAACTGCAGAAACCTGTCCCGGTACTCACTAACAGACAATGACCCTTGCTTGAGGGCCAGGAACTCCTCCTTCTTCACTGTCATCAGACCTGCAGGAACATGGTACTGACAAAAGCTACCTCTGAATTCTTCCTAGGTGATGGTGTCGGGGTTGGCATGAGTGGCGAGATAAGACTCCCACCAATACTGGGCTGCTCCTCTCAATAGACGGGGACCATACAGAACTTTCTCCCTGTCATCACATTGAGTGGTATGCAACTCCCGCTCCACAGTACACAACCAGTCTTCAGCATCCATGGGGTCAGAAGAATGAGCGAATGTTGGGGGATGACCTCTCATGAATTTAGCACGCTTGTCCCTGGGCATCTGAGGCATCTGAGGTTGACGTGGTGGCTGTTGCTGCTGCTGCTGAATGGTGGCCAGAGTCTGACTGATGGCTTGAACTGCCTGAGTCTGCATCAGGAACATCTGCTCGATGGACATCGGGGGCGGGGGCGGCAGTTGCTGTTGCTGGGGTACCTCATCCTGTTGAGCTGCCTGCTCCTACTGAGCACGCCTTCCTCCTCTGCGCCTATTTTCTGACATCTGCAGAATGCAACCACACATCAGAACTGATCTCGCAAATCTTGCAGCATAAGAAAAGAGTATAGAATTCTCCACAACACTGAACAGATGAGCATCTTCACTGATCTCCAACACAGACCAACACAGCTTCTCAGATAAAGAGGAAAGTGGAATAAAAGGCTTCCCAACTAGATAACTAACTTCATTAACATATAACAGGTAAACCAAAATGCAGGGGATACCCACACTCTGGTGACAGTCATTACAAAGATCCAAATCAAACATAGTTCATCATGACAAACATAAATGCACAGGATATAGCAAACTACCCTGTCTAACTAAGACTAACTAAGAGCGAGACTAACACTAAGACTAAGACTAAAACTAAAACTTCTATATTAAGCATGTATTACAAGACTCAACACTGACGACCTATGGTTCTAAGTCTATCTTGGTCTTGCAGTCGGGATTGCCATAAGACTGGTGTCCACGCCGAGGTGAGCGGTACGGGTGCTGAGTCCCGATAGGAGCGGGGGAACCATCATCCAGGTGACGACGTTCCGCGCGCTCAGCCCGCAGCTGGGCGATCTCAGCACGAGCCCTACTCAGCTCGTCTAGCGCATGGTCCAGCTCCGTGTTTAGCACGGCGGCTAGGTTGACTGTGCTGCTCAACCTAGGATTTTCCTCACCGATAGGTGAAACAATCACGCCTCCTGTGCTACCAGATAGACGGTGAGGGTAATACTTCAGGTTGAGACTGTCGGCTACCCCGCCGAAAACTGAGCAGTAGTGCGAAAGCGCACGCCGTGCGGCATCTTGCATGGCCGCCTCAGCTGAGTCCCGCTCAGAGATGGAATAGTGCTCTGAGCAGACCTCAGCACCCCAGAGACTGTTCTCCGGACGGCGCACCAAGCAGGTCGCCTCCCAGCAGTCCGGGTAGACCCTGCGACTATGCTGGTAGACCACACAACGATACTCGATGGACCAAGTACGCCAGTTAAGTACCCGACGTAGCAGGGTGTCGAGCGCATCGTGGAAGTGACACCCGCGAGCAGCGTCGCGAGTGATGGGTCGAGCAACCCATCCTTCCGGCTCCTGGTCAGCAGAAAAGTCGGTGCCGTGGCTCGAGCTGCTGTCGCCACCTCCGTCGTCTGGGTCTCCTCCAGCAGCTACTCCAGGGACTGGGGCGCTTAGTGGTGGTGCAGGGGCGCCTCCAGGGGGAGCACGGGGGAGCAGCTCCTCACAGACTCTATCTCCTGTTGGAGCGAGAAAGAGGAGCCCTACTACTCCTGTCGTCGACGTTCGTGCTCCTCATGCAGGCGGTGGTGCAGCCTCTCCAAGTGGCTGGACTGACCGGTCACGGGAAGGCGAAGCGGACGCTCCACGAGACGTGAGGGTAAGAAGGGGATGACAGACTTCCGTGCGGTGTGTCTAAGACGAGCCATCTACAAAGGACACCGCAAGCATACGAGTGAGAACAGAACTAATATGACCAGCAAGTAATGAACCATAAATAAATGAAGGATTAGAATAAAACATAATTTTCAGCAAGGTATAATATATAGTAGCACATAGGTTTGGTCGATATGACCAACTTTTGAAGGGATACCAAAGTCAAGGCAGGGACAGAGGTCTATAATCCTTAGAATGACCATTCTACTCTAGGTTAGCGGTCCTATAGTCAGCACGACTTTGATACCACTTATGTCACACCCGGTTTTAGAAGGCAAACCGAATGCGAACCATGTACGTGCCAGGATCAGCAATTCACGTACACAGCAGTTACATAACATGGACATCATCACATAGTGCTCAAATAGTATTAAAAAGGGAAATAATAGTCGATTACATCATATGTCTGAGACATCCACATAGTCTTTACAATAATCAAACTGCGAAAACGAAACGTAGATAAACGCAGCCTTCACAGGCAGCCGACTGGGGGTTACCGCTAACCCACGCCTAGAACTCGTCGTAGTCTTCGAACTCGTGGAAGTCTCCTTCCACGGCTTCATCTTCTCCTGAGCAGTGGTTGCAATGCTGACAACCTGTGGATGGGGGGGGGGTTTGGTGTGTAGAGCAAGGGTGAGTACACATCAACATACTCAGCAAGTATCCTGTCTGGCTGTAGTGGACTAGCTTTATGTGGGGGTAAGTCAAGCAGTTGCTTTTAGTTGGTCAGATTATTATCACTAGTAGAGAAAGCCAAGTTTTAGATTTAACCCACGTTATTACCCAAATGTACTCCTTTCCAAATGGAAAGAGTACCACTTACCATTACCAGAGCCAATACCAAGAACCATCAATCTCATTGCCACCTGCAAACCGAACATCTCTAATCAAGTACCACTAATCACTGGAGCTCCCTTGGCCGCTTATAACCGTGAGCACGGCTGATATATCAGTTTTCAGACACTCTGCAGAGGTTGTGCACTTTACCCACAAGCCGTGATTCCCTTTCTGCCCGGAGAGAGCGACTCCCCATTGACCACTGCCTAGGTGGCCCAGCAGGGCATCACTACGTAGCCTTTACAAAGATTCCCCGAGGCTGTAGCCGCCCGTTAGGTTTCCTAAATGCACCGCACTCCTCCCCAAGGGGGCGAACCCAAGCTTGGCAGAGCGAGCCGCATAGACCGAGCCCCATTAATGGCCCGATGGCTAAGAGAACTACACCTCGAATCCTCTAATTATTCAACTAAGGGCACCCCATTCCACCCTCATGGTTGCACTGTTTTCCCGGGCGGGCATCCAACGAACAGGTCCTTACGGAGAGGCACTCGAGAAACCGCTCCAGCCCCCTTGAAGACCACAAGTATAACATCATAATAAAAGAGGGGAAAATAGGATACCATTAATAATTCTCATCATGTTCATTGATTAGAGTTGAGCAATAGCATAAGACTAAGCAATAATAATCCAACCCAGATAGGTAACAAGGAGATGGATAACAAAAGCTAGTCAATCCTTAGGTATAAATGTGTAATGCGGGAGGTGAATTAAAGAATGTATAGGACAGAGATAGGTCAAGGGACACTTGCCTTCACCAACCGACTGCTGCTCAGGGGCTTCTCCTGCGAGTTCTTCGGGCTCCTCAACCGGATCGTTCTCTATGCGAGCACAAACATACATACATCCATCCATTCGAATTAGGAAACAAACAGTACACCATACAAGAGAACAAATAGATTAAATATGCATAGAGTATAACATATGATATTGCATTTGCCATGGCTAGAAAAAGAAGAAAGAAGGTCTCGCAGGGGTTAAAGCTATACTCGAGGCGTAGTACGGGTAGACGCATAACTAATCATTATGTGCTCTCGTTCCACTTAGTTCCAATAATGAGGATTAGTCACATGCGCTAATACAATCATAACCATTTTCAATTGATCAACATTAAATAAGGTAGATGATTAACTACATGAATTAACTAACTTAACCAATTTCCAAATTGAGTTTCCCTTTATTAATTACATAATGCGATCACTACACACGGAATGCACGGGGGGGGGGGGGGGTAGACGGACGTGTCTAGGGGGTAGACAAGCGCGCCGAGGGCACGGCGAGCCGTGCCAAGGCACCGCGCGCACCACGCGAGCACGTGCGCGTAAGGCCGCACTGACGCGTCGCGAACGGGTCACGCACACGCCGGGGCCGAGCGCCACGGCCGTGAACCGCGGGTGCGGCAAGCTCGCCGGGGGCACAGCGCGCTGCACGGGCCGCGCTGGGGCTCCGCGCGCACCACCGAGGCCGCACCGGGAACGGGCGCCATGGCAACGCCACGGCCACGCTGCGCCGAGCCGCAAGCCGCGCGAGCGCGCCGAGCAGGGGCGGGCGCGACCGCGCTGGGCGGGGCGAGGCCGAGCCACGGGGAGGGGGCTGGACGCCGGGCCGAGCGAACGCCGCTGGGGACGGGCGGGCGCGGGCGCGCCGAGGGCCGGTCGGCCGAGACGCGGGGAAGGGGAGCCGGGGCCGGGCACGGGCACGGGCGCCGCGACCGCCATGACCGCACGCCGAGCCGAGGGAGCGCTGCCGCGCGCGGAGCGGGCGGGGCACACCGCGGGGGGGACGGGGACGGGGACGGGTCGGGGCGCCGGGGGCAAAGCCGCACCGGGCGGGGCGAGGCGCGCCGGGCCGCCGCGCCATGGCCGCATCAGGGAGCACGCCGGGGAAGGGGCGCCGCGGCCGCCGCGCCACGGGGAGACAGGGTCGAGCACGGGCGGGGACCGAGGGCGGGGCCACACCGCGCGCGCTGAGGGGGGGGGGCGAGCACCGAGGGCGGGCGGGGCGCGCCGGGCAGGGGAGCAGGGGCGAGCAGGGGAGGAGAGAGAGGGGTTTGGGAGGGGGAACGACCTGACAGGTGGGGCCCGCGGGGGAGGCGGCGGCGGTTTCCAACCGCCCGCGCCGAGGGCGCGGCGTGGGGAGCAAGGGGGCCGCGCTGGGCCGGGAGGCTGGCGCGGGGCCCACGGCAGGAAGGGAGAGGGGGGGAAAGGCCGGCTGGGCCTGCTGGCCAGCTGGGCCGCGTGCGAGGGGGAGGGGGCGGCTGGGCTGAAAGGGGAGGAGAGGGGGAGAGAAAAGAAAAAGGTTTTTTTTCTTTTTTAGATGAATGGTTCTCACAATTTCAATCAATCAAAACAAATGCATGGTTCGGCATGGTGCAGCAAACCAAAATAAAGTATTTCTAGGGTTTTGCTTTACACGAGATCTCAAGCTGAATCCCGCTATAACTTTGGAAAAGGTTAAGGCTTAGCGAGGGGAAAGGAAAAAGTAAAGGGTAACGCCCGAATTTGGCGAGTGAAGAAAAGAAAAAATTCAACTCCAAAATTCAATGCGTTATACTTGTGTTTGTGGAGGCTCTTCGGATTCCTTAGGACACACATCCCCAATGGACGTGTTCCTTAGCGCAACACACGGAGCCTCTTCATCATCTAGTTCATCAAGATCAACTTGCTCCACTTGGGAGCAATTAGTCTCATCAAACACAATGTCACAAGAAACCTCAACAAATCCAGTAGATTTGTTGAAGACTCTATATTCCCTTGTGTTTGAGTCATAACCAAGTAAAAAGCCTTCTACAGCCTTAGGAGCAAATTTAGATTTTCTACCTCTTTTAATAAGAATAAAGCATTTACTCCCAAAGACTCTAAAATATGAAACATTGGGCTTTTTACCAGTGAGGAGTTCATATGATGTCTTCTTGAGGATTCGGTGAAGATATAACCGGTTGATGGAGTAGCAGGCAGTGTTAATCGCCTCAGCCCAAAACCGGTCCGAAGTCTTGTACTCATCAAGCATGGTTCTTGCCATGTCCGGTAGAGTTCTATTCTTCCTCTCCGCTACACCATTTTGTTGAGGTGTGTAGGGGAAGATAACTCATGCTTGATGCCCTCCTCAAGAAACCCTTCAATTTGAGAATTCTTGAACTCCGTCCCATTATCGCTTCTTATCTTTTTGATCCTTAATCCGAACTCATTTTGAGCCTGTCTCAAGAATCCCTTTAATGTATCTTGGGTTTGTGAATTTTCCTGCAAAAAGAATACCTAAGTGAAATGAGAATAATCATCCACAATAACTAGACAGTACTTACTCCCGCCGATGCTTACGTAAGCGATCGGGCCGAATAGATCCATGTGGAGTAGCTCGAGCGGCCTGTCAGTCATCATTATGTTCTTGTGTGGATGATGGACTCCAACTTGCTTCCCTGCTTGGCATGCGCTACAAATCCTGTCTTTCTCAAATTGAACATTGGTTAGTCCTAAAATATGTTCTCCCTTTAGAAGCTTGTGAAGATTCTTCATCCCAACATGGGCAAGTCGGTGATGCCAGAGCCAACCCACATTAGTCTTAGGAATTAAGCAAGTGTCAAGTTCAGCTTGGTTATCATTAAAATTAACTAAATACAGCTGACCCTCTAACACTCCTTTAAATGTTATTGAATCATCACTTCTTGTAAAGACAACAACACCTATATCAGTAAAAAGACAGTTGTAGCACATTTTACACAATTGAGAGACAGAAAGCAAATTGTAATCTAAAGAATCTACAAGAAAAACATTGGAAATGGAATGGTCAGGAGATATAGCTATTTTACCCAAACCTTTGACCAAACCTTTATTTCCATCCTCGAATGTGACAGCTGGTTTGTGCACCCGCTATCAATTATCCAACTTGAACCACCGGATGCATAAACCTACAACACAAGTTTAGGCCTTGTTCTTAGGTACCCAAATAGTCTTGGGTCCTTTGACGTTAGAAACAAGCACCTTGGGTATCCAAACGCAAGTTTTGGAGCTCTTGTGTTTGCCCCCAACATATTTGGCAACTACTTTGCCTGATTTGTTAGTTAAAACATATGAAGCATCAAAAGTCTTAAAAAAATATTATGCTCATTTGATGCAGCAGGAATTTTCTTTCTAGGCATTTTAACATGTGTGGTATGCCTAGAGCTAGAAGCATCATTTTTGTACATAAATGCATGGTGAGAAACATTATAAGGTTTCCTAGCATGAATCATCATAATCTTATGTTTGGGATAGTTTGCAGGATATAAAATGTAACATTCACCATCCTGAACCATGGGAGCCTTGCCCTTTACAAAGTTAGACAATTTTTTGGGGGCATTAAGCTTGATATTGCTCCCCTGTTGGAAACCAATGCCATCCTTAATGCCAAGGCGTCTCATAAAGCATACTACGAGAAAATTTAAATTTTTCATTTTCAAGCTCATGCTCGGCAATTTTAGCAGTTAATTTAGCTATGTGATCATTTTGTTGTTTAATCATGGCAAGGTGATCATCCATAGCTTATATATTAACATCTCTACATATAGTATAAATAGAAACATGATCAACAGTAGATCTAGATGGTTTGTAAACATTTAATTCTTCTATCTTAGCATTTAATCTAACTGTTGGAGCGAAGGCAAAGACGCCACCCTTCGCTCGAGGCCTTCGCTGCAGCCGCTGGTCCGCTGGAGGCAAAGCGGGCAGGGACACCCTTCGCAGGACTCGGCGCTTTGACGAAGGCCTGCGGCGACGACCTCACACGGCGCGGCCTCGTTCAGCCCCAAGGCCCACGTGTGATCCGGCCCATTGTAACGGGCCCCGCGTGGCCGCCTCTGTATTACGGGCCTGACTTGTAAAGGCAAACTTGTAATTACAGCTTGTAACCCTGCTTTATGGGAATATTCCGGGGATAAACTAGGCGTCTGAGGGCACATGCGTCCTTAACACAAGACGCTGGGCACTCAGACACCTATAAATACCCCCGCACAGTGCCCGTGAGAGGCGAGATCAACAGAGCTATTGCCCCCGTGCACGCAACCCTGTTGTCGCCATTGTTCACCCCCGTTGGCCCACTTGCAGCAGAGAGCAAGTTCCAACATTTGGCGCCCACCGTTCGTGCTACGACAAAACCACCCGCGATGGCACCCAAGAGAGCTAACCCCAAGGCTGACGAGGCTGCGAAGGCAGCACTGCTGGCCGCAAGAAAGGGCAAGGCCCTCGCCCTCACCCAATCCACCCACCAAGAGCCCATTGAGGACAATGTTCCCCACACCGGCGAAGACGACACCTTCCGCACCTGCGGAACCGAAGGACAGTCGCAGCCGCCCCCAGGCTTCGCCCCACTGGAAGGCGCCGACCTCACCGAGGATGGTGAGGCCCTCGGCGTCTCAACAGAAGAACAGCTGCAGCTGCGCGCCCTGCGCCTCAGGAACCGCAATCTCCAGAGGCAGAAAGAGATACTGGAGGCCAAGCGCCAACGTGTTTCCGCATTAGCCAAAGTACGGCAAATGATACGCGACGAGGAGCAGAAAGCCCAAGACCTCGAGCGCGAGATCGCGCTGATGCAGCGCGAAGGCCACCTCGGTTTGCAGCAAGAACCACCCCTCCAACAACGCGCTCAGCCGGAGGACATGCGCGAAGGCTACCTCGGCCGACAGCACGGCCAACCCCTGCAGCACCGGGCGCAGCCGGAGAACCCGCGTTTCCCCCAGCATGACTACGCCCCCCAGCACGGCGCGCCATTCCAAGGGATCAACTACCTCGACGAGCGAAGTCCCCTGGCGCCACACCTGCAAGTGACGCCTTGGCCAGCCAACTTTCGAGCGGGGGCATACCCCAAGTACAACGGCAGCACCGATCCGGCGCAATACATCATGAGTTACCAAGTCGCCGTTGCATCAGCCGGAGGGGACGAGGCCACAATGGCAAAGTCTTTCATCATCGCCCTAGAGGGCCCAGCACTCACCTGGTTCACCAGATTGCCCCCGCTGTCCATTGATTCGTGGCGAAGTCTCAGGGACAAGTTCCTCCTCAACTTCCAAGGGTACCGTCCAGACACCGACGCTTTGGCCGAGCTCTCGCTTTGCAAACAGCTGGAAAAGGAGACTCTGCGGGAGTATTACCGCAAGTTCTTAACACTCAAGTCACAGCTGCCCTCTGTCGACGATCAGATCGCTATCCACTACGCCATCAATGGCCTTCGGGCCGGCGTCCTCTACAGCCATTGTATCAGGGATCCACCCAAGAGCTTGCAGGAGCTATATCAGCTCTTCGAAAAATATGCCAAATCCGAAGAGCTCCACCAGCGCAAGGTCGAGTCGCAACGGAAACCCAACAGTCAGACTCCGCAGTCCAGCCGCACGTGGACAAGGACTTCGCAGCCAGACTCCAGTCGAGACAGCCGCAGTCAGCAGCAAGTCCACAACATCGTCAACCAACAGCCTGCTGCTGACCCCCCTCGCCGCCAGGAATATCCCCCCCAAGGCCGCGGAAATGGAACGCGCGGCAGGGGTCGAGGGCGGGCGCAGCAGCCGCCGCGCCGGTTCTATTGCCTTTTCCACGGCGAAGACTGCGCCCACCAGACCAAAGACTGCCCCGAGACGAAGGCCACCAGAGATAGAATGGCGAGGGCGCAGCCGGCCGACAATCCCAGAATTGTCGCGCATAACTACCAGCCACCCCCTCCACCATACGTCCACGCCCCCGCTCCGCATCCACCGCACCACGCTTACCAACATCATCAGGAAGTACAAATCGTACCTCCTCCACCCCCACCACCACACCAGCAACACCAAAACATTCCCCATCCCCCAAAGCAAGAAGACTTCGCCGATCAACCTTATCGCGGAGTCATTCACATGATAACAGGGGGGTCAAGCACCGACTTCGACACCAAGCGGCAGAAGCGGGACCACTACCGCAGCATCAACCATGTCGCCGTCACTGGCCCAGTCGTGCAGACAAAGTGGTCCCACATACCGCTAACCTTCGACGCGCGAGACGTCGACCTGCGCAGCGCCCCCCACATCGACGCAATGGTCATCAACTGCAGCGTGGCAGGTTGGGACTTACACAAAGTCCTCGTCGACAACGGCAGTCAGGCGGACATCATCTTCCTCCACGCCTTCGACCGCATGGGTATAAGCCACAGCTTGCTGAAGCCTTCGGACAACCCGTTGTATGGTTTCGGCGGCAAGGGCACCTTTCCAGTTGGCAAGATAGAGTTGCCCCTCTCCTTCGGTGTAGCACCCAATGCCCGAAGTGAGCAAATAACCTTCGACATTGTCGACATGGTATATCCATACAACGCCATCATGGGCCGAGGCTCCATCAACAAATTCGAAGCCGCCATCCACGGGTTGTACCTATGTATGAAGATACCAGGCCCGCTGGGCGCCATCACAATCTACGGCAACCAGCAGACGGCGCGCAACATAGAGCGGGACTTCGTGCCCGGTCAGAGAAATGTACACTGTCTCACGACCCAGCGCGAAGTCCCTGCGCCGGCTAGCCCAACCGACAAGCAGCACGACAAGGCACAGTTGCAGTGCCAAGACGGGACCAAGACTGTCCCCCTCGATCAGGCCACGCCCAAACAGACTGTAACTATCAGCGAAGACCTCACGTCACTTGAAGAAGAGAAACTTCTCTGCTGCCTGGCCAAGAATAAAGATGTCTTCGCCTGGTCTGCCCTCGATCTGGTCGGAGTCAGCCGAGCCATAATCGAACACAGCCTGGGGATTGACCCTTCGGTGCGACCCAAAAAGCAGAAGCTTCGCAAGATGTCAGATGAAAAGATAGAAGCCGCCAAGGCGGAGGTGCATCGCCTCCTGGAGGCTAAATTCATCGAGCCGGTGGCTTACCCCACGTGGCTCTCCAATGTTGTGATGGTGCAGAAGAAAAGCGGAAAATGGCGCATGTGCATAGACTTCACCAGTCTCAATAAGTCCTGCCCAAAGGACAATTTCCCGTTGCCACGGATCGACAAAATAGTCGATAGCGCGGCCGGATGCGAGGTCATGTCCCTCCTCGACTGCTTCTCCGGCTATCACCAGATATACATGAAGGAGGAAGACAAGGCCAGCACCAGCTTTATAACACCCTTCGGCACTTATTGCTTTGTCAGAATGCCGGAGGGTCTCAAGAATGCCGGGTCCACCTTCTCCAGACTCACCAAAACGGTGCTCGAAGGGCAGGTCGGCAGAAACGTATTCACATATGTGGACGACATCGTCGTCGCCAGCAAAAATAAGGAGGACCACCTCGCCGACCTGGCGGAAACATTCGCGAGCATGCGAGATGCACGACTCCGCCTAAACCCGGAAAAGTGCGTTTTCGGTGTCCGCCAGGGCAAGATATTGGGCTACCTGGTGTCCCGCCGAGGCATCGAGGCCAACCCAACCAAGATCCAGGCCATCGTCGACATGTCGCCTCCGCAGTCCGCCAGGGACGTCCAGCGCCTGACAGGCAGGATGGCCGCCCTCAATAGATTCATCTCCAGGTCCGCCGAGCGAAGTCTCCCCTTCCTCAAAACCCTCCGCGGCGCGAAGGACTTCGCTTGGGGACCGGAGCAAGCGGCGGCCTTCGCCTCATTAAAACAGTACCTGGCGGAGCTGGCCATCCTCACAAGCCCAGACTCCTCGCTCCCCTTATTGCTCTATGTCGCGGCTTCGCCGCACGCGGTCAGCGCGGCACTAGTGCAGGAGCAGACAGTCGAAGGCGCAGTCAAACAGTGCCTTGTGTATTATGTCTCCGAAGTCCTGACACCATCCAAATGCAACATGACAGAGCTGGAGAAGATTGCTTACGCAGTTGTTATGTCCTCGCGCAAGCTGCGCCATTATTTTGAAGCATTCAAGGTCCGAGTCACCTCGGACAGGGGACTCGGCGAACTATTCAGGAACCCGGAGGCATCAGTGAGAATCGCCAAGTGGGCAGCCGAGCTCTCCGGCTACCACATCAGCTTCGAGCCCAGGACAGCCATCAAATCGCAAGTCCTGGCAGACTTCGTCGTCGACTGGACTGGGCCAGTAACACAGCCGGACCCATCCACAGAAAAGGTCTGGACTATCCATTGCGACGGTGCATGGTGTCATGCGGGGGCAGGCGTCGCTGCAGTCATCACCTCACCAGCCGGAGTCAAACACAGATATGCAGCACGCCTCAGCTTCGCTCTGGAATCCGACAAATGTACAAACAACATAGCAGAATATGAAGCAGTCATCCTCGGCCTCCGCAAGCTAAGGGCCCTCGGAGTCACCACCTGTATCATCAAAACAGACTCCAAGATAGTCGCCGGTCAGGTCGAAAAAGACTATGCAGCAAAAGACCCCGCGCTCATGCAATACCTCGCGGCTATCCGAAGTCTCGAGAGGCAGTTCAAGGGATTCACCCTACAGCATGTGGACAGGGCCAAGAATGAGGAGGCCGATGCATTAGCCAAGGCCGCCGCCAGGGGCGAGCCCCTGCCCTCCGACGTATTCTTTCACACCATCGGCACGCCAGCCGTCCGGAGCCCCGAAGGGCTCCAAATAACAAATGATAGCGAGGGCCACCGTATAGTCCACCTAATCATGACCGAAGACTGGCAGGCCCCAATAACCCTGTTTCTACGGGGATACTATCACCCAACCGACGTCAGTGAGGCGAAGCGCCTCGAGCATCGGAGCCGGGACTTCGCGCTAATCGAGGGCCAATTATACAAGAAGGGGGTCAGTCAGCCAATGCTTAAATGCGTCACCGAAACCGAAGGCATCCAAATCTTGCGCGAGGTCCACAGTGGAACTTGCGGCTCGCACGCGGGGCCAAGGGCCCTGGCTGCTAAGGTGATCCGACAAGGGTTTTACTGGCCTGCAATGATCTGCGCCGCAAATCGAGTCGCAAGGTCCTGCGAAGCCTGCCAGAAGTTCTCTCCTCGGTCAGGCAACCCCTCGCAATACACAAAGCTGGTCGCCCATACATGGCCTCTTCAGCGCTGGGGCCTAGACATCGTCGGGCCCTTGCCCACCGCTCAGGGGAACCTCAAGTTCGCCTTCGTAGCCGTCGAATACTTCACCAAGTGGATTGAAGCGAGGGCTGTGTCCACAATCACATCAAAGACTGCCCAAAAATTCTTTTGGCAGAACATTGTTTGCCGCTTCGGAGTACCGTCCGAGCTAACAGTTGACAACGGCAAGCAGTTTGACAATCAAGATTTCAAGGATTTCTGTTTTTCCATTGGCACCAAGCTTGCCTTCGCTTCAGTCTATCATCCACAGTCCAACGGAGTCGTGGAGCGTGCCAATGGGAAAATCTTCACAGCCATCAAGAAGATGCTCCTCGACGAGAAAAAGGGCAGATGGACCGACTGGCTACCGGAGGCAGTCTGGGCGCTGAACACAACCGAGTGCAGGGCGACCGGGTTCACTCCTTTCCGCCTTCTATACGGATCAGAGGCAATGACCCCGCAAGAAATAAAACACGGGTCTCCGCGCACAGCTCCGTCAGCCACCCCTGACATGGATGAGCCAACCTCCAAAGATCTCATTGACGGAGACCGGGTCTTCGCCCTGCAGGCCTTAAACAAATACCAAGCCCAGACCAAAGCATGGCGCGACCGCGCAGTCATCCCAAAGGAGTTCAGCGCGGGGGACCTCGTACTCATCCGAACAGCTCGGACGGAGTCCAAGGGCAAGCTGGAGCCCAAGTGGGAGGGCCCCTTCATAGTCAAGACAAAAGCTTCCCCCAGCGCTTACAGGCTCGCAACGCCAGATGGCGAGGACCTGGAGCACTCCTGGAACATTGACAACCTTCGTAAATTTTTTGTTTAATTCCTAGGGCTGAGTTCGCCCTTGTAATTCACCGCAAACAATCTTGTACCGGCCCGCACTCTTTTCCTCCCGGGGGGTGAGGTTTTTAACGAGGCGGAGCCATGTAATATATGTGAGAAAAATCCCCCGCAAAAGCATGTGTCGAAAAAAGACCGCGACAACGGTCTTCGGCATTCGACCAATTCGAAGTCACCGCGAGGCTAAGCGCTAGCCACCCTCGCGTGCGACCAATCCGCGCAGAAGTCGCCTAAGGGTGCAGCCGGACTTAGCACAACAAGTGCGCAAAAATCAAAGTCTATCGCGAAGACTATCCGCGCAGAAGTCGCCTAAGGGTGCAGCCGGACTTAGCACAACAAGTGCGCAAAAATCAAAGTCTATCGCGAAGACTATCCGCGCAGAAGTCGCCTAAGGGTGCAGCCGGACTTAGCACAACAAGTGCGCAAAAATCAAAGTCTATCGCGAAGACTATCCGCGCAGAAGTCGCCTAAGGGTGCAGCCGGACTTAGCACAACAAGTGCGCAAAAATCAAAGTCTATCGCGAAGACTATCCGCGCAGAAGTCGCCTAAGGGTGCAGCCGGACTTAGCACAACAAGTGCGCAAAAATCAAAGTCTATCGCGAAGACTATCCGCGCAGAAGTCGCCTAAGGGTGCAGCCGGACTTAGCACAACAAGTGCGCAAAAATCAAAGTCTATCGCGAAGACTATCCACGCAGAAGTCGCCTAAGGGTGCAGCCGGACTTAGCACAACAAGTGCGCAAACATCGAAGTCTATCGCGAAGACTAACCGCGCAGAAGTCGCCCAAGGGTGCAGCCGGACTTAGCTCCACAAGTGCGCAAAAATCAAAGTCTATCGCGAAGGCTTTTCGCGCAGAAGTCGCCTAAAAGGCGCAGCCGGAGCCTACCGCAAAAACCGCCCAAGGGCGCAGCCGACCCAGTATGGCAAAAGCAGAAGCGACAGCAAGACCAATTATAATCACACTGGCACAGCACAATCAATCACACCAGTCAAAGTACACAGCGCCCTCGCAGGCACAAGCACGCGAGGGCACACTACTCCATTTTACAAACCCTTGCACATACACAAGCGAGGGCACCACGCCCTACATCGGCTCAACCTTAGGAATAATCCCCATCTCTCTATAATTAAATAGCATTATCCTAAGCTCCTCACCAGCAAAAAGGCTTCGCAGCTCCCCTTCCCCCACACCCGAGACGGCCGGCAAAGACAGCAGCTCCTGCCGACCAACCCTACTAACGCGAAGACGAGCCCCTTCCTCCGCACTAATCCTACGCTTCGCAACCGCCCTTCGTCGTCGGTGCCCGGTGCTAGGACCGGGCACGCCTGGCGCGTCCGCAGCATGTAGCGCAGCCTCCGCCGCAGCCTCGTCCAGGGCCGCAAAATAGTCCAAGTCCTCCTCCGACGACTCCTCGGTCCATTCAGCCGAGCTCCCAGAGTCAGTAAAATCAAAAAACTCAGAAACAGACCCACCACATTCATTTCCACCTTCCGCGGTCGAAGCCGCCAAAAAACCAGTAGTAGCGGTTGCGTGCGCAGGCCCAAAATCTTGAACCTGCGCAGCAACCAAAATTCAGTACATCATCCAAAAATCCCTCAACCCTAAACACCACCTACGCCACCTGCGAAGGCCCTGCCGCTGCGGGAGCCTCCGCCGCCGCCTCCGCCGTTGTCTCCGCTGGATCTTCAGCGCACGGCACAGCAGCTGCGGGGGCATCAGACGAGCCTTCGGCCACCCTTGGGAGTAAGCCTTCGCCGGCCGCAGCAGGTACAAGGGCGCCTGGTGCATCTTCCGCGGTCACCGGGGCGACTCCAGTGGCGGCCTCCGCACGGGTGGTCTCCGGCTCAGGCGGCGCGCTGTTCAGCGCCCCAAAATCGTCCACCCGCTCGCCGCGCTCCGCCTAAGACAAAACGTACAAAAATTCAGCAAACACACGCACAAACCGCATCCAGCAAGCACCGAGTAAACGACAACGTTACCTGAGCCCTTGCAGCCTCGGCCCGCGCCCGGACCACCTCTCGACCGTATGAACCCCACATCCGGTCATAGAGGGCCCCGCCGGACTCCTTCACCACGGGGTCTTCGACCTCAAAGATATCTCGCCCAAAATCTTCATCCACCTGGTCGAGGGCCTCAAAGTGCCGGCAGCCTTCGCGAGAGAGCGCGTTCATCGCTGCCTCGCAGGTGACCAGGGAGGTGAACGCCATCAACCCCGCCAAGACAGTGGGGAGCTCCTGCAGTTCCTCCTGCACCCACTCCAGACAGCGAAGTCCGGCCTCTCGCTCCGGCACCTCGAAGTCGCTCGTCCGCACACCCAGCTCGCGATATGAAGTCATGAGCTGCGTGCGCGTCCGTTCGGCCTCCGCTCGCGCCGCGGCCTCGGCCCCCTCCGCGCGGCTCTCGAAGGCAGCAAGCCGCCGCTGCAGCTCCCCGGCGAGCTCCTTGGCGACATTGCCCTCCGCCCGCGCCAGCCTGGCCTCCGCCTGCGCAGACTGCTCCTTGGCGATGGCTTCGTTGGCCTCCCTTCTCTCCTCCATCAGCTGGCGCCCGAGGTCTGCCTTCTCCTTCTCAAGGGCGGCCACCTTCTCCGCCAGCTTGCGGCACTTGCTGTCGGAGGCCGACTTCTCACGGACAGCGTCCGCGTGTTGCGTCCGAAGTCTCTCGACCTCGGCAGACAACGTCGCCGTAAGGGCCCCCGACGCAGTACGGCTGGTGAAGTCAGCCACCTGCAGAACACACATAAGGCCCGTGTTAAAAAAAAAAAAAAAAAAACTCGGCAGACCTGACTCAGCGCCTCCATTGCTCCTTTCAGCCGGCGGGTCGCCGCGTCCGCCTCGTCTCTGACCAACGCGAGGGCAGTCACCTCGCCTCCAGCGCCAAGGGTCTCTACCCCCGCCTTCGGCGCTGGCGCAGCCGTCGCGACCGCCGCGCCAGGCACAACTAGAGCGAGCGGGCCCTCGTCCAACCCTGCAACGCATCAACAGATTAAAAAAAAAATGTGTGTACATATAGACTCACCCCCAAGATAATCCTCCACATCAATCTCAGTACCGAAGTCGGCAACGCGTTTGCCGGGCGGCGGTAGCGATCGGGCCGCCTTCGCAGCCTCTGCCACTCCGCTGGCGGACGGCACCACCTTCGACAGCTTGGGGCCTCCGGCGCCCACCGTCGCCTCCGGCGTCTTGCCAGGCGCGGAGGCACCCGCCTTCGCCGGCAATGGCGGCTTGCCTCCGCCGGAGGCCTCAGCCTTCGATGCTCCCCGCTGCCTTTTCGGCCGGGCTTCATGAACCCTCACGGTCGCCTGGCGTTTCCGCGCCGCCGCTTGGCGATCCTTGTCCATCACTGCCCACACAACATGACCGATATTTCGCCCATAAGGAAAAACTTTCCACCGACGAGCCATACGAGATGTAAAACAGTCCTCTTCATCCCAGGGGATAGGAATGTTTTTAGGCCAGCAACCCCCGGTAACCCTCAGCATCCGAGCCGAAGACTCCCGGAGCTCGGGCGAAGACATCCTCTCCCCCGGGGCCGCACACGTCCTCATTAACTCTCTAGCGAAACTATCAGACACCCCAAGCCCTCCCATCGCAGTACCTAATTTTCTCTTTTTCGAAGAGGTGGCGGCCGCCAGCGCGGGGTCGCCTCCGGCCTCCACCGCCGGTTTCTTCCCGCGGCGGTCTGCTTCGTCCTGACCAGGGTAGCCGTCGTACGGCAGTTGATTTAATTCAAAGACCCTGTTCAAGCGATCGTTTGACCCACGAATATCAAAACTGCGCTGGCCTTCCGTCTTCGGCACGTAGCGCCCCACGAGTCGCACCGCCAAGTCTTCTGCATCACGCACGAAGGCGGCCGGGTCACGGTTCCGCAAACTCAGTGCGAAGGCAGGACTCCGCACCTCCCTTCCTCCGTGAAAGGGCATCTGGCGAGGGCATACTTCGCCCAGCGCCCAGCCGTGCGCCAAGGGCCAGACCCCGTACGCCGCAAACTCTTCAACCAAATCACGCCCGCTGCTCTGACCGGCGGCGTACCGAAGGGCCCCTTCGTCTGTATCCTCTTCTGCCACTTCGAAAGGCGGATACGCAGAGTAATAGTGAGAACACATTTCGGACACGGGGAGCCCTTGATGGCCTTCGACAGTAGCCTCAGCAACATAAAACCAAAACTCATTCCAATTGCCCCACTTATTGCGGGCGCACGGGACCAACTCCACTACTGGCATCGTGGTCTTGCCGGTCTTCGGCGTGAAAGTGCACGACCCGAACTGCGCAACTCCGCCCTCAACCACCCTTTTCTGCCAATGCAAGCAATAATTCTTCGCGAAAACTTCAACCGACGGCTGCCCGCCGTACGAAGTCGTCGCCCAGACATACTTCGCCAGCGCCACTATGGCGTTCGGCGTAAGCTGATGTATTTGAACACTGAATCTGCGCAGGACTTCGCTGACAAACCGGTGCGCAGGGAGGCGGAGTCCAGCGGCGAAGAACGCCTCGAAAACAACCAACTCGCCCTCCGGCTCGGGGACTTCCTCCGTCCCCGGAGCACGAGCGACTCCGCCGCCAAAGTAGCCCAACCGCTGCATATCTTCAATACGGCCTGACGTCATCCGTGACACACCGAATTCAACAGAGTCGCCGGCGCGCAACTCTTCCACCATCGCGTTACTCAACGCCTCCTCAGACGAGGCGGCGGCCGGCGGCGTGGCGGTGGCGGAAGAAGAAGAGGATGGCATGGCTACGTACCGTCGGCGGCGGCGGGCGGTTTGCTTCACTCGAGCCAGAACGACGGCGAGCAAAGGGAGCAGCGGAGGAAAACGAGCAGCAAGACGGCGGGCGGCTAGGGTTTTACGGAGCGCGGAAAGCAGAATTCAAACAGCGCCGCCCCCGCCCCCTTTTATAGGCAGGGCGCGGCTCCTCGGAAAACCCACAACCCGACAGGCCGCGACGCTTCGGGAAACCCGCAATCCAACAGTACGCCGTCCATCAACGGTCACATCAAAAACCCCCGCGGAACCACTTCGAGCGAGGGCAGCGTCTCCGCCATCTAGCGACGTCTTCGGCACCAGGTGACTTTGTCGAACTGGTCCCTCGGAGGGCAAATGTTGGAGCGAAGGCAAAGACGCCACCCTTCGCTCGAGGCCTTCGCTGCAGCCGCTGGTCCGCCGGAGGCAAAGCGGGCAGGGACACCCTTCGCAGGACTCGGCGCTTTGACGAAGGCCTGCGGCGACGACCTCACACGGCGCGGCCTCGTTCAGCCCCAAGGCCCACGTGTGATCCGGCCCATTGTAACGGGCCCCGCGTGGCCGCCTCTGTATTACGGGCCTGACTTGTAAAGGCAAACTTGTAATTACAGCTTGTAACCCTGCTTTATGGGAATATTCCGGGGATAAACTAGGCGTCTGAGGGCACATGCGTCCTTAACACAAGACGCTGGGCACTCAGACACCTATAAATACCCCCGCACAGTGCCCGTGAGAGGCGAGATCAACAGAGCTATTGCCCCCGTGCACGCAACCCTGTTGTCGCCATTGTTCACCCCCGTTGGCCCACTTGCAGCAGAGAGCAAGTTCCAACACTAACATTCTCATCAATAAGACAGGAAATAGAACCATTGCAAACATTCAACTTTTCAATCTTAGAAATTAAATTAGCATTTTTAGTTCTAAGACTAGAAATTGAATCATGACAAATGTTAAGCTCCTTAGTTAAGTTTTCACATTTTTCTACTTACTGAGCATAAGCATTTTTTAGTTTAACAAGTTTTTTGTTTTCTTTAATGAGGAAGTCCTCTTGGCTATCCAAGAGTTCATCCTTATCATTAATGGCTTCAATTAGATCATTTAATTTTTTTCTTTTGGTCCACACTAAGGTTGACAAAGAGAGACATTAAATTATCTTCACTATCACTAGAGCTACCCTCATCACTAGATGTTGTGTATTTGGTTGTGGCTCTAGAGTGTACCTTCTTCTTCTTCTTGCCATCCTTAGCCATAAGACACTTGTGGCCGACGTTGGGGAAGAGGAGGCCCTTGTTGACGGCGATGTTGGCAGCGTCCTCGTCGGAGGAGGAGTCGGTGGAGCTCTCATCGGAGTCTCGTTCCCGACATATGTGGGCATCGCTGCCCTTCTTCTTGTAGTACCTCTTCTTCTCTTTCTTCTTCCCCTTTTTGTCTTCGTCCCTGTCACTTTCACTGGAGATTGGACATTTAGCAATAAAGTGACCAAACTTACCACACCGGTAGCACACCTTCTTGGAGCAGGACTTGTAGTCCTTCCCTCTCCTTTGCTTGAGGATTTGGTGGAAGCTCTTGATGATGAGCGTCATTTCCTCATTGTAGAGCTTGGAGGCATCGATTGGAAGCCTACTTAATGTAGACTCCTCCTTCTTTTCTTCCATCGCTTTGAATGCAACGGGTTGCACCTCGGGTGTGGAGGTGGCGCCTTGCTCCAAGTTGACAATGTGTTTGGAGTCTTTGATCATAAGTTCAAAGCTCACAAACATGCCAATAACCTCCTCGAGAGACAATAGTTTATATCTAGGATCCCCACGTATTAATTGAACTTGAGTAGGATTATGAAAAACAAGGGATCTTAGAATAACCTTGACCATTTCATGGTCATCCCATTTGGTGCTCCCAAGGTAGCGCACTTGGTTCACCATTGTTTTTAGCTAGTTGTACATTGCTTGTGGCTCTTCTCCTTTGTTGAGGACGAATCAACCGAGCTCGCCCTCGTTCGTTTCCCGCTTGGTGATCTTAGTCACCTCATCCCCTTCGTGCGCGGTTTTGAGGACGTCCCAAATTTCTTTGGCGCTCTTTAATCCTTGCACCTTGTTATACTCCTCTCGACACAAGGAGGCGAGAAGTATAGACGTGGCTTGGGAGTTAAAGTGCCTAATTTGGGCGGCCTCGTCCGAGTCGTAGTCTTTGTCCCCCACCTTAGGTACCTGCGCTCCATACTCAACAATATCCCAAATACTTTCGTGGAGTGAGGTTAGATGGTGCCTCATTTTATCACTCCACATACAATAATCTTCACCATCAAAATATGGTGGTTTGCCTAAGGGTACGGAAAGTAATGGAGCGCGCTTTGAAATACGAGGATAGCGTAGGGGCATCTTACTATACTTCTTGCACTCATGGCGCTTAGAAGTAGTGGATGACTCAGAGCTTGATGTGGAGGGTGACGAAGAGTCGGTCTCGTAGTAGACCACTTTCTTCATCTTCTTCTTCTTGTCACCTCTCCAATGCGACTTGATGGAGGAAGAGGATTCCTCCTTGTGTTTGTTGCCGGACTCCCTTGAGAGAGTCCTCCCCGAGCTTGCGGCCTTTTCGCCGGTCATGATCTCCATCTTGGCGTGATCTCCAGACATCACTTCGAGTTGGTTAGACTCTTAATGAAGCACTGGTTCTAATACCAATTGAAAGTCGCCTAGAGGGGGGGTGAATAGGCGAAACCTAAAATTTATAAACTTAAGCACACACTAAGGTCGGGGGTTAGCATTAGAATTAAATTCAAGTCCGAAAGAGAGGGAACACAAATCAACCAAGAATCAAAGCGAGTGAACACTGTGATTTGTTTTACCGAGGTTCGGTTCCAAAGAACCTAGTCCCCGTTGAGGAGGTCACAAAGACCGGGTCTATTTCAACCCTTTCCCTCTCTCAAACGGTCACTTAGACCGAGTGAGGCTTCTCCTTAATCAATCGGGTCATAAGACCCCGCAAGGACCACCACACACTTAGGTGTCTCTTGCTTTGATTACAAGTCACTTGAGAACAAGAATGGGAAAGAAGAGAGGCAATCCAAGAAACAAGAGCGCAAAAGAACACGAACACACTCTCTCACAAGTCACTAAATGTTTGAGTTGAAATCTAGGCTTGGAGAGGGTTTGATCTTTGGAAATGTGTCTTGGAGTGAATGCACTAGCTCTTGTATTGAATGTGATCTCTGAAAAACTTGGATGCCAAAGGTTGTGGTGGTTGGGGGGTATTTATAGCCTCCAACTACTTTGGTAGCCGTTGGGGAGGCTGCTGGCGATGGGCGCACCGGACAGTCCGGTGCGCCACCGGACAGACACAGTTCAGTGTCCGGTGCGCCGCCACGTCACCCAACCGTTAGGGTTCGGAGCCGAGTCGATCGTTGGAGCTTTGTCCTCTTGCGACACCGGACAGTCTGGTGCCCCTCTGACTTCGCTGCTCTAATTTCTGCGCGGCACTGTTATTCACTATAGCTTTTGTCAGAGTCGACCGTTGGTGTAGATAGTCATTGCTCCGCTGGCACACCGGACAGTCCGGTGAATTATAGCGAAGGGCGCCCTTAAATTCCCGAGATTGGCCGCTTCGGAGTGTATGGCCCTGGTGCACCGGACATTGTCCGGTGCGCCATTTTTCAGCACACTCAAGTTCTTTGCTCCGTTTCAAATTGTGTCCCTAACTATAATCTTTTATTGGTTTGTGTTAAACCTTGTGCACCTGTAGTACATGAATTCTAGAGCAAACTAGTTAGTCCAAGTGTTTGTGTTGACTATCAACCACCAAAATTAATTATAGGAAATGGTTAACCCTATTTCCCTTTCAATTGCACACTGGACAACTGCACTGGCATTCCACACTGGCGACTTCACCAGCGATGAGCATCGCCGATTGCTAGGAGCCTAGGATGACGGTGACGACCATGGATTCTTAGGTGCCAACGAACTCGAATGGTGACCAAGGAAGGTGAGCAGACTTCATTTCTCCATTTCTTCTATTGGTCCTGAAGTACTGGTTTATTTTCTGATGGATGGATGAATGGATCATGGTTCATGGATGAGTGCTTGCTGATGTGGTGATGTCTAAAATCTGGATAGTTTGTGGTAGATGTTAGTACCAAGTTATCCCTTAATTGGGGATAGGGACTCATTGGGTACCCAAAACCTGAATGTGGATGTGTATGGATGATTTTTGCACCCATGAAGGGTATGGGGATGGATTAAACATGACGGGGATGAGTCTGGAATACTATAACCCGGTGGTGAATTCCCATTGACATCTCTATCCGGATCTATCTACAAAAGCTCTCAAACGACATGAACATGACCGTTGTGATTCAGATTATGATTAATAGTTTTTAAGGTGTTTCACTTCTTACCAATGAGAATTATATTTATTATATCGATTCACTAATAGATGGGCAATCAAAGAGGAGTGAATGAGTGAAGAAGCTACCAATTGTTTTTAATACTTCCCTCTAACTTCATATATATATATACATATATCTTGCACCTCGATCAGTTTTATGTTGTGGACAAACCACAATATGCTTGCTAAAAAATGTCTCGATGAAATACAATACCCTTGCTTAAAAGCATCCACACAAAGAATTCTCCATGAATTCCAACCCCCAAAAACAGCCACCACGTGACCTCCTGTTCTGGGTTGCCTCTCTTTTATCCTCCTAGGGACAGGCGTGCAAACTAGGAATGGCAACAGATCGGGTGTAATGAAAACTCGTCTGCGAGTAAACCCATGACACCTGCCTAAACTCGCTCACCACCAAACCCACAAGTGATATTTTGGACCCATACCTAAACATGTCAGATTTCAGGTGGTTTTTGGGTACCCATCGAGTTTCCCAGTGTATATTCAATGAAAGAATCAAAAGGCATAAGAAATAAAAACAATATGCATGAAGTATTCAATATCTCAATACTCAAGATTATTACAAGCACTAAAGCCACATGGAGTCGGGGATGGCCAAACACGATGATGGTGTGGCGAGTGACATCGCGAGCTCGCGGCGACCTTGCAATTACAGGATCATAGCTAGGAGTCAGGAACATGAGGCAATCATCAAGCGCTGATCTAGTCAAGGCTCACTCTAGAGTGATGGTTGCGGTGCCTAGTGTTGGTGGGTGGCAGGGAGGCGCTTGGTGCCTATGGTGGTGGCAGCGAGGCACTCGGTGGTCGACGATGCAGCGCTTTGCGGTCTATGGCGTGATGCTCGATAGCCGACGGCACAACACTCGGGTTGGGTGCTAGGGCATTGAATTGGGTGTGAAATTAGGTCTAGGGAGTGACTGAGTGAGTGTCTGAGTGTAGAATCAATGATGGGAAATTGAGGATTAGGGATTGGGATCACTCGACGGGTGGTGTATTCGAGTTACCAGTGGGCCCCTACGGTTGAGATTTGAAACACGGACCCAAACCCGACAGTTTTGCGGGTCTGGTGTGGGTCACACCCATGGGTGAAAATGTGCAATCGCTGTCATGCCCGTTGGTTCAGGTACCCGATGGGTACATGAACCCATGGGTTAAATTGCATGTCTAGTGGTGACTTCATTATTTCCCGTCGAGCTAAACCAGACTCGATCACCTAGCCACATCGATAAATAGGACCTAATAAATAATCTTTACATAAGACAACTTTGACTTGCTTTCTAAAATTTTATCTAATCTTTAAAATAACAAAACTATTATGAGATACAATCAAGCTAACAAGTATCTAGAATGAGAAAGAGTCCAAACCAAAAATACAACAACCAACTAGTGGTCGGGTGCTTTGGAAAAGTTACTAGGGTACAAAGAACTCAAATGAACAAACAAGTCACAAAACAGATAGCCAAAACATCGAATGCTCTCAAAAGATCGAGCTAACTAGGAGAGCATGGCAGTGTTGCACTCATGGCTGGCGCTGTTGCTCCACCCGTCGTAGTGTCACTCTGCGTGCTGCCAGTACCACAAACCAAGTCTCCAAAACACAAGAATGATTCAAACCAAATCCGGCTAAGGTAAAATTTTGCACATACCTTCACATGAAAGTTTCAAAGGTGTCTAGAAAATTGCTTCAACCACAAAAAATGTACTCTTAAATCAGGGTTTTCTCAAAATTGGTCAAGAGGTTGGATTTTCATGCTCAAGTTGAATCTACCCAAACCACTTGGTGAGAGTGATTCTTGAAAGTCCTTGCATGTTTCTATCCAACACAAAGTCCTTAAAATATCAGGTTTAAAATATCCAACAAAATATCAAAGAAAGGAGACCAAAAAAGGGAAAATCCAAAGCAAAAACTTCAATAACTCAAGGGAGCACAAAAATAAATTTCACTTCACCACAAACCACAACATGGTAAGGACCATGCTTCCTAGACCTTAAGTTATACAAATAAAGATTTACTTGCCAAGACATCTGCTAATCTCAATATTAGTCTAAAGTGAGAAATCTATTTGAGAGAGAAAACCTGAAAACTAAATCACTACATATATGCTAAAGAGATGGCAGGCTGGGGTAGCCCTCCTCTTATTTATAGAGCTCTTACAAATTATCAACATGCATGTAGATATTGTAGTGCTAAACCACTTGGTCAAAAACATAATGGTCCAACTCCCAAGATATAAATTTGACGGCCACACTTCCTTTATGGATTTGCTTTACCTCAACACAATCTCCATGATGGCTCCACCTATCGCCTCTAATTCTTGTTGGATTGTTTTGAGGTTAGCCACCAAACTATTGCAGGTATCATACTCGATACATGTCAGTCATATCCTAGATACATGTCTTAGCAGTCCTCAACTCCATCGATAACACAATCCACTCTACCATGCCCTCGTGTGTGTTGGTGTCCCCAAGTGTCAAGCATCATAGCTAGCCACATAGATTCTCTAGTCCTTTAGTTAAGTAACAGCGCTTTGTCATTACCCTTGTTACAAAATTGCACTTTACAAGCACACTCCCCCTTATACACAAAGGTGCAACTCTCCCTCAAGATATGCATAAAAGGAGTGGAATGCAGAAAATATAGGAGTGAAAAAATGTGCTATATGCCATTTCTATATTGATTT
This sequence comes from Zea mays, assembly GCF_902167145.1. Lineage (NCBI taxonomy): Eukaryota > Viridiplantae > Streptophyta > Magnoliopsida > Poales > Poaceae > Zea > Zea mays. The sequence continues at coordinate 19,971,533 of NC_050099.1, read as the reverse complement.
TGGTGAGTAATGACCACCACAATATTGTGATTGAACCAGTTTGCTAAGTATGTGAATGTAGATTCATAACAATCAAATTGAGGTATCCAATGCAACAATTGGCTCAAATCAAGGCTTGGAAGGGCAAAACTTAGATAAGTAGAACTATGAGTACTTCACAAGGTTGGATAAGTTCTAAATTCCCTTATAAATGTTTTTGAGCTCGTTAAAGGGATTGAGAAGTTAGATTTTCAAAAAGGTGCTTTTGGTGCCAAGTTTGAGCCAAAACTGGATTCTAAGTTGGATGGATCAAAAAGGTGAAGAACTATGACTTAGACTAGTTAGATAGACTCTAGATAAGTTTGTCTAAGTCATAGGAATGCCATCAATGAAAGCCAAATGGATTCAAGGAAAAATACAAAAAGTGCTAAACTCTAGCTGGTCTACGGTGCACCAGGGCAGTCCGCACGGCGCACCAAACCGAGTGTGCAAAGAGCACTTTTTAGGGCTTAGCAATAAGGCAAGTGTTTTAGGCTACATCAACAATGCATTTTTGCTTAAGGAGATATCATACTTCTCTAGTGTATATTTTGTGGGCGAACATAATATCAATGCTCCTACAATGCGATATAATGTCGATGACAATCTCCTATCAGTGGTCTCAAAAATTTTCAATGGAGGGGCACAACTACCAATAGTTGCAGCATGACCTACTATCATATTCAATAAGAACGAACGTCTGCTTTGCTCTACATGTATACAAAAATGGAAGAGATGCAACCATATTTCATGTAAGTGTTTGTTGTATTATTCAACTATTTAGTCATGTTGGTCTAGTCTTTATCCATTTTTTTTGTATATTGAGTTCGACAAGCAAAATTGGGGGTCTAAACATCAACCTACAAACAAGCAACTAGTTGTGATGCAATGGCATGGGATAAATGGAGGACCTAATTTTATCAACTAGTTTCGATCTTTTGTATAATCTTCTCGTTGTTCATTTTCCATCCTCTCACATGGCAGTGGTATTTGTCCATTAACTTCATATTCTATCTAGTGCACAAAAGATGTCAATGTCCATGATGACTTGTGGCAACTATCCTATGGGAGGGTGGCTTTTAGAAGTTATGGTTAATACAATGTTAATGGCTTTCACTTCTAGTCAGCCCCATTTGAAGCCTCTTGTCCTAGCACGACCATAGTTAACTTTGAAGTTGTGACTAGAGAGGTCTATGCACATGGATGAGAAATTAACTACTATGGAATCATTCAAAACTTTCGGAAGTTTACTTTTGTAGGTGAGAAAAAACTACAACTATTCTTTTTTATTGTAATTGGTTCGATAACATTCATGGGATCCGAAATAACAAGTTTGATATGGTTAAAATCAAACATAATGAATGATTATTAGACAATGACCACATTGTCCTTACATATCAAATCGAGTAGGTGTATTATTTGTCATACCATGTCAAATGCTAAATGCTCGGTAGATAGTGTATAAATTGAATCCCCATGAACGATTACATACTCTTGATGATGTTACTTATCACAACGAGGGATAGGTTGATGAGGTATATCCAGAAAAAAGCAATGCCAACATCTTATATTTTTCAGCATAGTGCAACACTTGATTCTCAAGTTGGTGGCGGTGATGATGCAACCATTCTCTAGAAATGGATACGACAACCAATAAAGAAAACATAATGTTACTTAGTAAACATAATGTATCCATATTATGGGCCATTTTGGCTTATCTAGAAATACAGATGTTACTATGCACTTTAATATACCACTATAGCTAGACACATATCGTCTGTTTGGTTGGGGAGTGCCACACCCGGTTTTGGGGGCAAAAACGAATGCATAGCATGTGTGCCAGGATCCATTTTCCACACATATGTTGACGTCACAAGTGTAATATATCAAAAGACAATGCAATAAAGGCGTAAAGAGAGTATAATAACTTTATTACATCATCCAAACATAAATGTCTTAAATAGTTTCATCATCAAAGTACAACAGAAATAACATGGGCAATCTCCCACAGGAAGATCGTCACTAGACTCAGTAATTGTCAACATCCTCATCAAATCTTCCTCACCAGCTTCTGATCAAAATATTAGCAAGGGGTGAGCTCACTTATGGTGTAGGCTTAGCAAGTGGGAGGAGTTATGCAAGTTTAACAAGGTAGGCTATGGTTATGCGGTAAGCATTTTAGTTGGTCAAATTTTATTAACAACGCCTAACTTGCTAATTGTAAGTATATCCCAAAATATCCCAATTAATCATAAGCATATGATTATATCAAAAGCACTTAGGTGAAACCACTTAAGAAAATCATTTATAAACCATCGGATCATGATTTATTTTCCATCTTTGAGTTTAATTATCATGTGAGGGTCTAGGTTGCTCTTAACCATCAGCACGGCTGACATATCAGTTTTACACTCTACATAGATGGTACAACTTTGCCCACAAGCCATGTATCCCATCTAACCTGGGTTGTACGGACCCATAAACATTGCTGAAGTGAATGGATAGGGATCCACTATGAGGCTTTCACAAAACACACTTAATACTAAACAACCTGCTAAGGTTTCCAGGTCAGTGTGGAGGCCCTCTGGGTGAGGCAGCTTAGCCAAGTCTACGTCCCCATGTTAACGTGAGCTGCCACCACTGTCGACCCCCTCTCTTGCCCATATTTCAGGAAAGGTTGCTAGGTACTAAGCGCATTAAGCTAATTACCAAAGCCAGAGCCATGATAGCACTCATGGTTGCAATGTTATCTTGGGTGGTCACCCATGTTCTATTTAATACAAAATGATCTTGTTTAACCATCGGGTTAACATCATAATACAAATTTCATTTCCAGAACAATAGCATCATTAAAGAGTGACATCATAATTATCAAGTTGAGCAGTAGCACAAATTGCTAAGCATAATATTTATACCATGGTAATCAAGGAATAGGGTGGTTTTCTAGGAAATCCTATTTAGGGAAACCCCATCAAATTATGCAAATATCCAAAAGTAAACATTATTATATGCATTATTTGGGTACAAACAGAAATGCAGAGGGAGAATCTACTATTGGAACTTGCTCTCCTGGGCAAGATGATCCAATGGGGGGAATGAAAGTAATGCGAACAAGGTTTGAACTTAGGATGGCGATTGCTCTGTTAATTCAGCCTCTCAAGGGCACTGTACGGGGGTATTTATAGGTGCCTGAGTGCCCAACGTCTTGATGTAAGGACGCATGTACCCTCAGGCACCTGGACTATCCCCGGAATATTCTTATAAAGGAGGGTTACAGACTGTCATTACAGAAAAGCCATTACAAATCGGGCCCGTAACACACTTCTCCGTGCGGGGCCTGTTACAATGGGCCGAATCCCACGTGGGCCTCCAGGTCGGGTGTCGTCGTAGGCCTTCGTCTTGTAGTGTAGAAGACGAAGGGTGGGACTCGTCGGTCGTTTTGCTTCCGTTGGTGCAGCAGGATAGACGAAGGCTGAAGCGAAGGGTAGCGTCTTTGCCTTCGCCCCAACATTTGCCCTCCGAGGGACCAGTTCGACTAAGTCATTTGGTGCCGAAGACGTCGCTAGATGGTGGAGACGCTGCCCTCGCTCGAAGTGGTTCCGCGGGGGTTTTCGATGTGACCGTTGAGGGACGCGGTACTGTTGGACTGCGGGTTTCCCGAAGCGTCACATCCTGTGTATAAAAAGGGGTTGGGGCGGCGCGGGTTAGGTTCTCTTTCTGCGCGCCGCAAAACCCTAGCCTCCTTTTGAAACCGTTCGCCCGCTCGCCTGCCCTCTTTGCTCCTGCTCGTCGGAGATCTGGCCCGCGTCAAGCAGACCGCTCGCCGCCGCCGACGGTACGTAGCCATGTCGTCTTCTTCCTCGTCTGCTGCAAATACGACGCTGGCCGATGCATCGTCCGAGGATACTTTCAGCAACGTGGCGGCGGAGGAGCTACATCCGGGTGATACGGTGGAGTTCGGTGTTTCATGGATTTCCTCGGTCCACGTGCAGGACATGCAGCAGCTTGGATATTTTGGCAGCGGAGTGGGGCGTGTCCCGGGGGCGGAGGAGGTTCCCGAGCCCGAGGGCGAGTTGGTCGTTTTTGAGGCGTTTTTCACCGCTGGCCTTCGTCTGCCTGCACCTCGCTTTGTGGCGGAGGTCCTGCAGAGATTTGAGGTCCAGGTCCACCAGCTGACTCTGAATGCCGTGGTGGCCCTCGCGAAGTATGTCTGGGCGGCGACCTCGTATGGTGGCCAGCCTTCTGTGGAGGTCTTCGCCAAACATTATTGTCTGCATTGGCAAAAAAGGAAAATTGGACATAAGATTGCACAGTTCGGATCGTGCACGTTTACTCGGAGGATCGGAAAGACTTCGATCGAAGTCGTGGAGTTAGTTCCCTATGCCCACAATAAGTGGGGCAACTGGTGGGATTTCTAGTTTTATGTTTCCGAAGGCGAAGGCAAAGTCGAAGACCACCCAGGGCTCCTCGTGGCCGTGATGTGCTCCCATTATTATGTGGCATACCCGCAATTTGAGGTGGTAGAGGATAATGAAGACGAAGGAGCCCTTCGGTGCGCGGCCCGCATGAGTAGCGGGCGCGATTTAGTTGAGGAATTTATCGGGTATGGGGTATGGCCCTTGGCACATGGCTGGGCGTTGGGCGAAGTATGCCCTCGCGAGATGCCCTCCCTGGGCGGGCAGCGGGTGTGAAGTCCAGCCTTCGCTTTGGATCTGCATGGCCGGGATCCCGCCGCATTCGTGCGTGAAGCGGAGGACGGGGCGGCGAGGATCGTGGGGCGCTATGTGCCGAGGACAGAGGGTCTGTGGAGCTGGGATATCCGTGGGTCCAATGTTAGATTGAATCGGGTCTTCGAATTGAACTGCTTGCCATACGGTGGTTATCCCGGGGAGGACGCTGCCGACCGTCACGGGAAGAAACCAGTGGACGTGACCGAGGAAGGGCCTTCGCAGGAGGCAGCCCCGGCCACTAAGAAGAGAAAATTAGTATTGCAGTGGGGGGGTGGGGGTCTCTGAAAGTTTTGCTATGGATTTGATGGGGACGTGCGCAGCCCTCGGGAGAAGGATGTCTTCGCTCGAGCTCCGGGAGTCTTCGGCGCGAATGCTGGAGGTTACCGGGGGTCGATGGCCCAAGAATGTTCTGATCCCCCGCGCGGCTGGCGAAGACTTCTTTACGTCCCGCATGGCTCGCGACTTGAAGGTTTTTCCTTACGGGCGGAATATTGCTGCTGTTGTATCGGCAGTGATGGAGAGGGACCATCAAGACGCTGCGCAGAAACGTCGGGCGGTCGTCAGGATCGCGGATCCAATGCGCGAGGCGAAAAAGGCGCGGGGGAGCGTGAAGGCTGCTGCCTCTGGCGGTAGCAAGCCGGTGCCGGCTGCGAAACCGGCCGCCCCCGGGCACGGCAAGGCGTCGGCGAGTACAAAGGTTGTCGCCTCTGGCGGGAGCAAGCCACCCCCGGGCGGGGTCGTGAAAGGGCGAAGGCCGCTTTCTCCGGCGCGACGTATTGCCGACTTCGGCACGGACATCAATGTCGACGATTATCTTGTTGGTAAGTTAAAACCTTTTTTGTTTTTTGTTTTTTTTGCTCGATGAAGTCTTTAACCAGTGTCTTGGTGCAGGTTCGGGTGAGGGGCAACTGGCTGTTGTCCCGCCTCCGGTGGTGACCACTTCGCCAACGGCGATGGTGGGGGCGAAGGGTGCCGCGCGGGACCCGTGGGCCGCTTTCTGCGCGAGTGGTGAGATTCTGTCGGCCACTGCCGCTAAGGACGTGGTGGGCTCCATGTCTCAGCGACTGAGGGAAGCATCGCAGCAGCTGTCACAGCAGCTGAAGCAAGTAAAAGTTGTGTTAGACTTCAATATTTGTTGTTTTTATGAGGATTCGGGTCTCATGGGTTTATTTGTCAGGCGGCCGACTTCACCGATCTTGTCACGTCGGGTGCCCTGACTGCGGACGTTGCTGCCGAGGTCGAGCATCTCTGGGCACAGCATGCGGATGCTGTGCGGGAGAAGTCGGCTACGGAAAGCAAGAACCGCAGGCTGTCGGAGAAGGTGGCCGCCATGGAGGCCGAGAAGATGGATCTCTGGCGCCAGCTGGCGGAGGAGAGGAGGGAGGCGGACAAGGCCATCGCCGATGCGCAGGTTGCGCATGCCGAAGCCAAAGTGGCACGAGCGAAGGACAGTCTCGCCTGCCAACGCGCCGAGGAGCTGGAAGCGAGGTTCAACGCCCTGCGCATCCGCGTGGACAAGGTCGAGTCCTCGATACGTGCGGAGTTCGAGCGGACGCACGCGCAGTTTGTGGATGCGTACCGCGAGCTGGGTGCGCGGATTGCTGACTTCGAGGTGCCTGGCCAAGAAGCGGGCCTTCGGTTTCTTGAATGGTTGTAGGAGGAGCTGCTGGTGCTCCCGACCATTGTGACAGGTTTCATGTCCTTCGCCTCCCTCGTCACCTGTGAGGGGGCCATGAACGCTTTGTCCCGCGAGGGGTGTAGGCATTACGAGGTCTTCGACCAAGCGGACGAAAACTTTGAACGTGAAATCTTCAAGGTCGAAGACCCTATGGTGAAGCACTCGGCGGGGGCACTCTTTGATAGGATGTGGGGTCCGCACGGGCGAGAGGCGGTCAGGGATCAGTCCGACCGGGCGATAGAGCAGGTAAAGGCTGTTTTTTGTGTGGTTGTATGTGTGGGTATGTGTGGTTTTGCTAAATGAGTGTGCTGTTGCTGTAGATGGCGCATGCCAAAGACGTCGAGGACCTTGTTGGTCTGGACGGCGCGCTGCCCGAGGCCGCGGAGGTCAATCCGGTGCTGTCCTCGAATGCCGGTGAAGGCACCTCGGCGACCCCCGCGCCTACTGTGGCCGGCGAAGGCCCCGCGCCAGCTCCTGCGCCGACGAGCGAAGGTGACCTGAAGGTGGTGGCCGAGCCGGCTGCTGAGCCGGCAACCGAGGACCCCACAGCCGCGTCGGGCCCTCGCAGGTGGCTGAATAAGTGTTGGGGATTTTGTAAGTTTTGTCTGTGTGATACTGAACCTTGGTTGCTGCGCAGGTTCTTCAGTTTGGGCCTGCGCACGCAACCGCTACTGACAATGCTATTTTTGTGGCAGCTTCAACCGTGGCTGCTGATGACGATTCGTTTGGCTCTGTGTCTAAGTGTTTTGAGTCTGATGATTATGGGAGTTTGAATGTGTGGATGGAGGAGTCTTCAGACGAGGACTTGGATTATTTTGCGGCGTTGGACGTGGCTACGGCGGAGACTTCACCGCGTGTGGTGGGTGCTGAGGATCCTCCGGGGTGCGAGTACTGGGTGTAGGCGGCGAAGGGCGGTGGCGAAACGGAGAGTGAGTGAATTGTCACGAGGTAATAGGCGTCATTGTGGTGAGATGGAGAGTGGTCGTCTTCGTGTGGACGGGACTGGTAAGCGGGAATTATTGTCCTCGCCGGCTGGGGCTAGTGTGGGTGAAGGGGAGCTGCGAAATCTTTTTGAGGGTGAGGAATTGAGGATAATGTTGTTCAACTATAGGGAGATGGGTATCATCCCGAAGGTTGAGCCGATGTAATATGTGATGCCCTCGCTGTGTGTATGTAACCATAATTTTGTATGATGAAGCTGCGCGCCTTCGTTGATCAGTCCGCGCCCGTAGGCGACTTCTGTACGGAGTCTTTTGGAAAAGACTTCGATTTTGCGTACCTATTATTCTGGCTGCACCCGTAGGCGACTTTTGCGTGGAGTCTTTTGGAAAAGACCTCGATTTTGCGCGCCTATTGTTCCGGCTGCACCCTTAGGCGACTTTTCCACGGAGAGTCTTTTGGAAAAGACTTCGATGTTGCACACTTATTATGCTAGTCCGGCTGCACCCTTAGGCGACTTTTGCACGGAGAGTGATTTTGTGCACTTATTGTGCTAGTCCGGCTGCACCCTTAGGCGACTTTTGCGCGGAGTGTCGCACGCGAGGGTGGCCAGCGCTGCCCCTCGCGGTGACTTCGATGTGGTCGAATGCCGAAGACCATCGATGCGGTCTTTTTCGACATATTGTCTTAGTTTTTGCGGGGGATTTTTGCGTGTATATTACATGGCTCCGCCTCATTAAAAACCTCACCCCCGGGAAGAAAAGAGTGCGGGTCGGAATGATACTGTTTGGTGAATTACAAGGGCATGTTAGCCCTGAGGATTCAAACAAAAAATTTATGGAGATTATCAATATTCAAAGAATGCTCTAGGTCCTCGCCGGATGGCGTTGTTAGCCTATACGCGCTGGAGGACGCCTTCGTCTTGATGATGAAGGGACCCTCCCACTTTGGCTCCAGCTTGCCCCGTGACTCTGTCCGAGTTGTCCGGACGAGTATGAGGTCCCCTTCGTTGAATTCTCTTGGGATGATTGTGTGGTCGCGCCATGCCTTTGTTTGAGCTTGGTATTTGTTGAGGGCCTGCAGGGCGAAGACACGGTCTCCGTCGATGAGGTCCTTGGAAGTTGGTTCGTCTACGTCGGGGAGGGCTGAAGTGCTTGTCCGCGGTGACTCATGTTTTATTTCCTGCGGGGTCATGGCCTCCGATCCATATAGCAGGCGGAAGGGAGTGAACCCAGTCGCTCGGCACTCGGTCGTGTTCAGCGCCCAGACTGCTTCAGGTAGCAGGTCGGCCCATTTGCCCTTCTTGTCGTCGAGAAGCATTTTCTTGATAGCAGTGAAAATCTTGTCGTTGGCACGCTCCACGACGCCGTTGGATTGTGGGTGATATACTGAGGAGAAGGCTAGCTTGGTGCCAATGGAGAAGCAGAAATCCCTGAAGTCCTGGCTGTCAAACTGTTTGCCATTGTCGACTATGAGCTCAGACGGGACTCCGAATCGGCAGATAATGTTTTGCCAGAAAAATTTCTGGGCAGTCTTCGATGTTATTGTGGATACTGCCCTTGCCTCGATCCACTTGGTAAAATACTCGACGGCGACAAAGGTGAACTTGAGGTTCCCTTGGGCCATGGGTAGTGGCCCGACAATGTCCAGGCCCCAGCGCTGAAGGGGCCACGTGTGGGCGATCAGTTTTGTGAATTGCGAAGGGTTGCCCGAACGGGGGGAAAACTTCTGGAAGGCTTCGCACGACCTCGTGACCCGATTCGCGGCGCAGATTATAGCGGGCCAGTAGAAGCCTTGACGGATCACCTTGGCAGCGAGGGCCCTAGGCCCCGCGTGAGAGCCACAAGTTCCGCTGTGGACTTCGCGCAGGATCTGGATGCCTTCGGTCTCGGTGACGCATTTAAGCATTGGTTGGCTGACCCCCTTCTTGTAAAGCTGGCCCTCAATGAGTGCGAAGTCCCGGCTTTGGTGCTTGAGGCGCTTGGCCTCGTTGATGTCGCTTGGATGGTAATATCCCTGTAGGAACAGGGTGATTGGTGCCCGCCAATCTTTGGTCATGATGAGGTTGACTATGCGGTGGCCTTCGGTGTCGTTGGTTATTTGTAGGCCCTCTGGACTGCGGACGGCTGGCATGCCGATGACATGGTAGAACACGTCGGAGGGCAATACCTCGCCCCTGGCGGCTGCTTTGGCCAATGCGTCGGCCTCCTCGTTCTTGGCTCGGTCCACGTGATGCAGGGTAAAGCCCTTAAATTGTCTCTCAAGACTGTGGACAGCCGTGAGATACTGCATGAGAGCGGGGTCTTTTGCTGCATACTCTTTTTCGACCTGGCTGGCAACCACTTTGGAGTCTGTTTTGATTATGCAGGTAGTGACACCAAGTGCTCGTAGCTTGCGAAGGCCGAGGATGACAGCTTCGTACTCTGCTACATTGTTGGTGCACCAGTCGGACTCCAAAGCAAAGCTGAGACGTGCTGCGTATCTGTGTTTGACCCCTGTGGGTGATGTGATGACTGCAGCTGCGCCTGCCCCCGCATGGCACCATGCGCCGTTGCAGTGGATGGTCCACATCTTCTATGCAGGCGCGTCCGGCTACGTTATTGGCCCTGTCCAGTCAACGATGAAGTCTGCCAGGACTTGTGACTTGATGGCTGTCCTAGGCTCGAATGTAATATGGTAACCGAAGAGCTCGGCTGCCCATTTGGTGATCCGGACAGACGCCTCCGGATTTCTGAATAATTCGCCGAGTCCCCTGTCCGAGGTGACCCGTACCTTGAACGCTTCGAAATAGTGGCGCAACTTGCGCGATGCCATAACAACTTCGTAGGCAATTTTTTCCAACTCCGTCATGTTGCATTTGGAAGTCGTGAGGACTTCAGAGACGTAATAAACTGGACACTGCCAAGTTGTGCCCTCTCTGGCCTGCTCTTGGACCAACGCTGCGCTGACTATGTGTGGCAAAGCTGCGACGTAGAGCAACAGGGGTAGCGAGGGGTTGGGGCTGGTAAGGATTGCCAACTCTGACAGGTGCTGCTTTATTGATGCGAAGGCCGTCGCTTGCTCTGGTCCCCATGCAAAGTCTTTTGCGCCGCATAGCGTTTTGAGGAAAGGTAGGCTTCGCTTTGCAGACTTGGAAATGAATCTGTTGAGGGCGGCCAATCTTCCTGTCAGACGTTGGACGTCTCTGGCTGACTGTGGAGGCGTCATGTTGATGATAGCCTGGATCTTGGTCAAGTTGGCTTCGATCCCGCGGTGCGACACCAGGTAGCCCAGTATCTTCCCCTGGCGAACGCTGAAGACACACTTCTCGGGGTTTAAGCGAAGTCGTGCGTCCCGCATGTTCGCGAATGTTTCTGCGAGGTCGACCAGATGATCCTCTTTGTTTTTGCTGGCGACGACGATGTCGTCCACATACGTGAATATGTTCCGACCGACTTGGCTCTCGAGCACTGTCTTGGTGAGGCGAGAGAAGGTGGACCCAGCGTTCTTTAGTCCCTTAAGCATTCTGACGAAGCAATACGTGTCGAAGGGTGTGATGAAACTGGTACTGGCCTTGTCTTCCTCCTTCATATATATTTGGTGATAGCCATAGAAATAGTCAAGGAGTGACATGACTTCGCATTCGGCTGCACTATCGACGATCTTGTTGATCCGAGGCAGTGGGAAATTATCCTTAGGGAGGCTTTGTTGAGACTGGTGAAATCAATGCACATCCACCACTTGCCACTCTTCTTTTGCACCATGACTACGCTAGCGAGCCACGTAGGGTAGGCAACTGGTTCGATGAAATTGGCCTCAAGCAGGCGGTGTACCTCAGCTTTGGCGGCTTCTGTTTTTTCATCAGACATTTTGCGCAGTCTTTGCTTCTTTGGCCGCACCGAAGGGTCGATGCCCAGGCTGTGTTCGATGATAGTGCGACTGACTCCGACCAGGTCGAGGGCGGACCAGGCGAAGACGTCCTTATTTTTGGAAAGACAGGAGATGAGTCTCTCCTCGTCATGCGAAGTAAGGTCTTCGCTTATGATGACCGTTTGCTTGGGCGTTGCCTGGTCAAGGGGAACTGTCTTCGTTCCATCGTTGCTCTGTAGTTGTGCCTTTGCATGCTCGTTGGCGGTTGGGTGGGCAGCCTCGGGGACTTCACGCTGCGTCATAAGGCAGTGTACTTTTCTTTGCCCTAGAACGAAGTCTCTTTCAATGTTGCACGCGGTCTGTTGGTTGCCATAGACTGTGATCACGCCTTGCGGACCCGGGATTTTCATGCACATGTAAAGTCCGTGAATGGCTGCTTCAAACTTGTTGATGGAGCCCCGACCCATTATGGCGTTGTACGGGTATACCATGTCGACGATGTCGAAGGTGACCTTCTCACTTCGTGCATTGGGTGCTACATCGAAGGACAGGGGTAGCTCTATCTTGCCCACAGGAAAGGTGCCCTTGCCACCGAAGCCATATAGGGGATTGTCCGAAGGCTTGAGTAGGCTGTGGCTGATGCCCATGCGGTCGAAGGCGTGGAGGAAAATGATGTCCGCCTGGCTGCCGTTGTCAACTAAGACTTTGTGCAGATCCCAGCCTGCCACACTGCAATTGATGACCATGGTGTCAACGTGGGGTGCGCTGCGCAGGTCAACATCTCTGGCGTTGAAGGTCAGCGGCACATGGGACCACTTCGTTTGCACGACTGGGCCAGTGATGGCGACGTGGTTGATAGTTCGGTAGTGGTCCCTCTTCTGTCGCTTCATGTCGAAGTTGATGCTGGACCCCCCAGTGATCATCTGAATGACTCCACGATACGGCTGATCAGCGAAGTCTTCTTGTTTTGGTGCTTGGGGGTGATTTGGGTGGTGGATGTTTTGCTGATGCGGGTGCGGAGGCGGAAGTGGGGGTGGTACGACTTGTACCTCCTGGTGGTGCTGGTATGCGTGGTTAGGTGGATGTTAGGTGGGGTCGTGGTTGTATGGTTGTGGGAGGTGGTGTTGATATGTATGGGCAACAACTCTTGGGTTGTCGGTGGGTTGTGCCCTGGACATCCTGTCCCTGGTGGCCTTCGTTTCCGGGCAGTCCCTCATCGGGTGCGCGCAGTCTTCGCCATGAAATAGGCAGTAAAACCTGCACGGTTGATGTGCCCGTCTTTGACCCTGACCACGCGTGCCATTGCCGCGGCCCTAGGGAGGGTAATCTTGACGGCGAGGGGCCTCACCACCGGGGTGCTGGTTGGCAATATTATGCACCTGCTGCTGACTATGGCTGTCCCGACCGGAGTCTGACTGCGAAGGTCTAGTCCACGTTCAGCTGGACTGTGGAGGGTCCTTGGGTTTCCTCTGGCACTCGACCTTGCACTGGTGGAGCTCTTTGGATCTGGCATATTTTTCAAACAGCTGATAGAGCTCCTGGAGGTTCTTCGGTGGGTCCCTGATGCAGTGGCTGTAGAGGACACCAGCCCGAAGGCCACTGATGGCGTAGTGAATGGCAATTTGGTCGTCGACCGAATGCAGTTGTGACTTGAGAGTTAGGAACTTGTGGTAGTACTCCCACAGAGTTTCTTTCTCTAGTTGCTTGTAGAGTGACAGTTCGGCCAAGGCATCGATGTCTGGGCGGTACCCTTAGAAGTTGAGCAGAAATTTGTTCCGGAGACTTCTCTAGGAGTCGATGGACAACGGGGGCAACCTGGTGTACCAGGTTAGGGCCGGGCCTTCGAGGGCGATGATGAAAGACTTGGCCATCGTGGCATCGTCCCCTCCGGACGATGCGACGGCGACTTGATAGCTCATGATATACTATGTTGGGTCAGTGCTGCCGTTGTACTTGGGGTAGGCCCCTGCCCTGAAGTTGGCGGGCCATGGTGACACTTGCAGTTGCGGTGCTAGGGGACTCCGCTCATCAAGGTAGTTGACGCCTTGGAATGCTGCGGCGTGTGGGATGACGGGTCCGCACTGAGGAATGAATAGGTCTCCGATTGACGCACGTTGTTGGAGGGGCGGACCGTGCTGCAGATCATGTTGGCCTTCGCGCTACATGAGCGTAATCTCTTGCTCGAGTTCCTGAGCCCTTTGCTCCTCGTCTCGTATCATCTGGCGCACCTTGGCCTGCGCAGAGACACGTTGGCGCTTGGCCTCGAGGATCTCTTTCTGCCTCTGGAGGTTACGGTTCTTGATGCGCAAGGCCCGCGGCTGTAGCTGTTCCTCTGCTGAAACGCCGATGACTTCGCCATCCTCTGTGGTGTCCTCGCCCTCTAGTGGAGCGAAGCCTGGGGGTGCTTGCGGTTGTCCTACGGAGCTGCAGGTGCGGAGGGTCCCTTTGGGAGTTGGTTGATCATTGCGCTGTCGCTTGCTGAGTGCGTCGTCTTCGCAGGCCTCTTGGTGGGTGGTGTCTGCAAGGGCCTTGCCCTTTTTCTCGGCCAGCAGCGCTGCCTTCACTTCTTCGTCAACGGATGGGGCTGCCTTCGAGCTAGCTCGCTTGGGTGCTGTCGCGGGTGGTTTTTTCGTAGCACGAACGGTGGGCTCCAAATGTTGGAACTTGCTCTCCTGGGCAAGATGATCCAACGTGGGGAATGAAAGTAATGCGAACAAGGTTTGAACTTAGGATGGTGATTGCTCTGTTAATTCAGCCTCTCAAGGGCACTGTACGGGGGTATTTATAGGTGCCTGAGTGCCCAACGTCTTGATGTAAGGACACATGTACCCTCAGGCGCCTGGACTATCCCCGGAATATTCTTATAAAGGAGGGTTACAGACTGTCATTACAGAAAAGCCATTACAAATCGGGCCCGTAACACACTTCTCCGTGTGGGGCCTGTTACAATGGGCCGAATCCCACGTGGGCCTCCAGGTCGGGTGTCGTCGTAGGCCTTCGTCTTGTAGTGTAGAAGACGAAGGGTGGAACTCGCTGGTCGTTTTGCTTCCGTTGGTGCAGTAGGATAGACGAAGGCTGGAGCAAAGGGTAGCGTCTTCGCCTTCGCCCCAACATCCACTTGCCTTGCACAAAAGTGTCCTACGGGTCGTCTTTGAACGTATTCAGTTCTTCTACCACACAGTCAGCTTCTAATATAGATTCACATATCGTACATACAAAAGAAAACATTCACCAAATAAATAAACATACACCATTACATGAATAACATTCACCATTACATGAACAAACATATACCAGTACATGTATAGACATATGCCAAACAAACCATACTTATAAAAGTGCCTAGAATAAAACCTAATTCATATTCATTTTATTAATCCACTATAACTCTACTTTGGATTGTCACTAGTGAAAGTTATATAAACTTTCGACTATGAAAGTATTTTACATAACATAGCTTAGATGTAATGATTTAACCAATTCTACATAAATAAATAAATTATTAATTAATTATTTCTATTGTGAACAATGATCTCCTTTTAGTTTTATCTTTTCTTTCTAAAAGAAAATGACATTATAATAATCAGAGGTCGAAGCATTTTAATAATAAAATAAACAACTGATTACTACAATATTTGTATTATTATGAATCCTATACCACTTATTACTTTTGTGTTAGGAAAGTTTCTATTACTTATTTAGTGGGTCTAAATGAACATATGATTATAAACTTCTAGATTAATTCTAAAATTCATCATAAACAAAATTAACTATGAAATTACTTATCTAGTGTTTTTATTACTAACATGTGGTCTACCAAAATTTGTCATACTCCTTTCCAATCCCAAATTCTAATGTAACCGTAAATCAATATCGTGTCTAATAACAATTTACTGATTCATCGCATATATACCCAAAATCCACAGTTCACATACATGAATCACAATATTTCTAAATTATAACAACAATGACAAAATTCATGAAATAAATCAAAATGTGATTTTGAAAATTAATAAAAAAAATCTGGGTTGTTTCAACCTTGCGATGAACGGACGACGGTGAGGTGGTGCATGGTCGGGACACCAGGGGCTTGGCGCGGGCACGGACAACAGGGGCTCGACCGGGGCGTGAATGGCAGGGCTCGGCCAGGGCACGGACGGTAGGGCTCGGCCGGGGCACGAACGGCAGGGGCTCGTCACGAACGGCAAGGGCACGACAAGGTCCAGGACAGCGAGCGCGTGAGAGAGAGATGAGATGAGGGAGTGAGTTTGACAGGGGAGGGAGAGAGGGGCTTGGCTGCCTTTTATAGAGGGAGAGAGGGAGAGGAGAGGGCGCCAAGGGAGAGCAAGAGGTGGTGGTTCCATTGATGACGGGAGTTACTCCATTGATGGGGGAGTGACTAGGGAAGAGGGAGTGGAGAGAGGAAGGGGAAGGGACGCCGACGGTTTTGGGTCTAAGGAGGCGAGGGTGCGCTGGGGCGGTTCGGCCGATGGGTGGATCGATCGGGCGCCTGGCGCGGCGGCGCGGGGAAGATGAAGGGGCCGGTGGGGCCCACATGCCATAGAGAGAAAGGGAGGGAGAAATGAGGGTGCGCGGCTCAGCCGGTTGGGCCGTCTAGTGGGTCGGTTCAGCCGGTCCGGCTAGGGTTTTGTTTTTTCGTTTTCTTTTATCCTCATTTCTCATAATAATATAAATAAATACATTTTTAAATGTTTCTAAAAATTCATAATAATTATCCGAAAATATTTACCATTAATATTTTTATTTTTGGACCAAGATTCCCACATTAATTAATTGGGTTTTCATATAAAAGAAATTTTATGAAAACAATCATCAATCAATTATGAGCAAACAAAAATCATTCTAAAGATTAATAAGATCAAACACTTGATTTAAAAATTTCTTTACAATACTCTCTACTATAATTTAAATGCATTATTTTTAATTGATGGTTTTGAGGTGTTACAGGGAGCACGCACCCGTGGAGTCTTAAATCAAATGTTATTTGGTTGGCTTCCCATGGTGTATGTCGGTACCCAGAATCAGGGGTACCCCTTACTACAGTATGAAGGCACAGTGTCCATGCGGCTATCTTTAGTCACGCGGCAAACAGCGCCCAACCCCACCACGTGGGCGACTCTGGGGCCGCCACGTGGCCAGAGGAGACAATCTACTCTAAGGTGTTAACGGTGGGCCCGGACCCCTACGGGAAGTGCCGGACCCCTAGATACACAGACCGGACTTCCTGGCGAGGTTCAAGACCTCCACAGGTACAAACCAGACCCCTGGGACGGGTCCCGGACCCCTCAGGAGGGGTCCGGGCTACTCAAAGTGGGGTCCCAGGATTCCAAGGCAAAGAATACCCAGGCCTTAATCAAGGCCAGGCGGGGGTCCGGTGCTGACACGTGTCCGAACCATACCGCGAGCGCTCCCACTCCCCGCTCAGGCGGAGACCCGATGCTGCCACGTGGCCTACTACCCGTGACGTAAGCCTGCGGGCAGAGCCAGACGTAAGGCCTCTGGGCCGCGCATTTATTGCAGAGGAGGCGCGCTGCCTGTCAAGCTGGCAGGTGATGTGCCGCCTCAACATTAAATACGCCTTGTCTACTCCACTGACAAGCGATGTGCCGCCTCAGCATTTAATGTGCCCTGTCCACTCTACTGACGGGCGACGGTCAGGCCATCCTGCAGGCGGCGTGCCCGTCCGCTCCGGTGGTAGGCAGTACGCCCGTGCTGCGGCATACACTATGCTCATCATCACTCGTACGTTGCCAGTGAAGCTTCCGCTGCACGCCGATACTACGCAGGCTACGGATATCAGGGCGCAAGGAGAATGCACTGGCGACCAGCATTAGTTGCTCCAAGTATTACATCCGTTATGTCCCTGGGCCCGCATGTCGGGGCTCAGCACCCTTGTACGTGCCCTCCTTCAGCTATAAAAGGGGAGCCACGCAACGTTACAACTCAGGCTCACTAAAGCTCACTCAGACACACTTAGAACCAGCTCAGGCTCACAAGTTCATACAAGCTCTCAAGCTCAATCATCACATAGTGGAGTAGGGTATTACGCTCCAGCGGCCCGAACCACTCTAAACCCTTGTGTGTTCTTGTGTTCGTTCATCGCTTAGCAGACAGGCAAAACGCTTAGACCCTCCTCATCTTAGGATTTAGGGCGGGTGCATTCCGCCACCCGGCCAGAGATTTCCTCTCCGACATTTGGCGCGCCAGGTAGGGGCTTAGGCTTTAAGTTTTTGCTTGTTTTCTTGCTCAGCATGATGGTGCAAATCGTTGAGCACCACGCCGAGACTTTGGTGGATTTCCTAGTGGAGGAAGAAGCTGCTTCTTCCATGCTGCATGTTCCCAAACGCCCAGTGCCGGGCACTGCTGCTGTGCACGCTACGCAGCAGCATACAGCTGCGCAGGCATCCCGGACTCCGTCAAAGGTAGCTCCGGGGGCATTGTCTTTGGCCAGGGAGTTACTGCGTCGCCACCCAAGATCCACAGCCTCACCAGGGGCCATGAAGCAGTGGCGTGACGACATCGACCGACTGCTCGGCATGGCGCACTCCGGCTCGACCAGGTCGAGGCCGCGGTCATCCCAGTGCCAACATGAGGCGACAGCGTCTGTGCGCTCACCCTCGGTGAGGGGTGCACAGACCGACGACCTCCAGGCAGACCTCAACCGCAAGCGTGCGGGAGAGGATGCCTGGGTCTCCCTGGAGAGGGCGCGGGAGCACTAACGAAACATTGAGGGTCGCAACCTCGATCAAAATTTTGCTGCGGTAGCACCGCAGACCCCAGCAGGCGCCCGGATCCAGGCGGGTGTCCCATTGGCCGGCATGGGCTATGCCGCGCTCACGGACCATCTCCGCGCGGTGACCTGGCCACCCAACTTCCGGCCGCACCTGCCGGAGAAGTACGACGATACGTCCAACCCGTCGGAATTCTTGCAGGTGTACGTCATCGCCATTACGGCAGCAGGTGGAGACACCGCCGTAATGGCAACATATTTTCATGTTGCCTTGTCTGGGCCTGCGGACTTGGCTCATGAGCCTTACCCCAGGATCAATCTACTTCTGGGAAGAGCTCTGCGCGAGGTTCGCAGCGAACTTCGCCGGTGCTTATCAGCGGCATGGCATGGAAGCTCACCTCCACGCAGTGAGGCAGGAACCCGGAGAAACTCTTTGGACGTTTATCTCTATTTTAGATGCTTCAATCATCACGGCCTTCCGTTAGGGAGTACGCGATGAGAAGATGTTGGAGAAGTTGGCCACGCATGACGTGGAGACTGTCACCACACTCTTCGCTCTGGCCGACAATTGCGCTAGGGCCACCGAGGGCCGGGCATGGCACTCGGCTCCACACACCGGGGTCGCCCAGACAGGTGGCTCGGGTGCCGTCCCCCGGGACGGTAAAAAGAAAAAGAAGGGTCGCGGCCACGAGAAGGCGTAGTCCATCGCTCTAGTCGTCGCAGCTGTGACTGGGGGCCGGGTGACCACAACAAGCCCCCACGGCCGCAGAGGGGTAACAGCGGCTCATGCCCTGTACACCCCAACAATCGCCATAGCGTCGCGGAGTGTCGCAAGATCATTGAGCTCGTGAAGCGCGTCAGTGGGCGGCGCGAGCAGTCTTCCAAGGATGACTCCCCACCTCGCCGCCGCCCCGGCAAGGAAAGGGTCAACGACGACGAGGTGGCTGCGGCTGAACGGGACCTCGGGTATCAGTCACCGAGGGGGACCTGAAGGATGTTTTCGCCAGAGGCTCTGTCTCCGGTGACGACAGCTAGACGAACCGCCAGGGGACCCCGTACTCCCTGGTCTACGGGGCTGAAGCCTGCCTTTCCCCGGAAACCCTTATGAACTCACCACGGGTCCAGTCTTTTGATAAGTCTGTGCAGGAGCGGCCACAGCGTAAAGATGTGGACTCCATTGACGAACACAGATGGCAAGCAGCGACCCAAAATGCACATTGCGATCAGGCGCTCGGGCGTTACCACCAACGGTCCGTGCATAGTAGGGAGCTCCGGGTCGGGACCGAGTCCTGCGACGAGTACAGAACCAAGAAGGGATCCGCAATCTCTCCCCTAGCTGGGAAGGACCCTTCAAGGTGACAGAAATATGCCGACTCGGGGTAAAAACACCTTGCTACAGCTGGAGCACCTCTGTAAGTTCTATCCATAGAAGCAAGTCTGAGGGGTTGAGTTTCTCTCCCTTTTGTAACTAGGTAGTGCATACGTGTATGCCAGCCCGATGAGGTCCGCCCTCATAAGCCCGGCATGTTGGACTGCACCCATGCATGTCAAGTTATAAAGAGAAGACTTACCCCCTCAGATATACTCCTATGATAGTTTTATCCTTCTGCCTCCATGGTTTTATCCTGCAGTTTCTAGATATTATTTTTTATCTAACCCACCCGTGCAGTTCCCATCTGATCCGGCATGATGATATCCGAATTGAGTGGCCAGGCCTACAGTTTAGGACCCCTCTACGAAAGCAGGGGGTCCGGTAGCCTGGGGGCGGTTCTAAAGAACGGGAGCTTGTTCCATGGGGTGGTCCAGAGCAGTGTAGCCGCTTAGCCTGGTTCCGTACCCAAAGTCTGCACACTCCACCACTCTATGACGGGCACCCTAGTATTTGGAACTATAGTCATGTGGGTCCGACAACCTGGGGTATGGTTCTAGAGAATGGATACTTGTCTCCTAGGGTGGTCCGGAGCCATGTAGCCGCTTAGCCTGGTCCCGTACCGTAAGCCTGCACGCTCCACCACTCTGCGACGGGTGTCCTAGTATTTGGAACCACGGTCCAGGGGGTCAGGACACAGGTCCCGTGCATGTATCAACGGATGGCTAATGTCAGACGATGGGTCCTATGGGTGTGCTACTAACGCTCCCTAGCCGAAGCTGTGTTTAGGTCCAGGTCCCAGTCGAGGCTGCCTCCTGGGGGCCGTTGCCAACTCTTTTAGGTATGCTGGTATCCAGCCTCGACACGTCGAGCCTACATCCCAGGGGGGCCAGGTACTAGGGAAGAGTCGGCAGCGCCACACACAACAGGGACAAATAGTATGCAGATAAGTGCTAATACTGCTCGATAAATAGTACTCAAAAAGTACCTTACAAAAACAAAGTTATTACATCCGCCTTCAAGTGGGGCCCTAGCCTTATGTCTACGGGTATGACCTACTCGACATCAGTAGGGTCGCACTGGAAGCGTGCGGCCGCCATCTCCATGGCGTACAACGTCTTGTACGACCTCCTGGGTGACGTCTTCAGCAGCCGGCGACACTGAAGCCATCAAAGCCAAAGAGATGGAGCCGCAGCACGGCTCGCTTCCCACCCCATGGAGATGGAGGCGCAAAAGATGGAGCCGCAGCTCATCTCGCTTCCCGCCTTCACAAGGCTGGTGAACATCCTTCCCTCCGAATGCTGGAGGAAGAAGCGGGAAGGAGCGTAGCCCCCACGGACATCCTGCGAAGGTAGGCGATGATGGCCACCTGAAGGATGAAGCAGGGCGTGAAGTGCTGAGGTTGGAGGCCAAGCTCCTCTAGCAGCAGCACGAAGAAAGACGAGATCGGAAACGCCAACCCGCTAGGGAGGTTGGAGACGAAGAACACAAACTCTCCGACGGCGAGATTGCCATGAGGAGAGGCACCGACACGGATCTTTCCGGCGCACGCCGGTACACCCCATCTGAGCAGGTTGCGCACCAAGTTGAGTGCCACCTCGGGATGAAGGCGCTCGGGAGGATCTAGCAAGGCCATGGCGACTACGACGGCAGAAGAGCGCGAAGAACTCGAGGGCGAAAGGGCGCTGCGAGCGATGAGAATGGCTACCACGCTCGGGGGAGTCCCTTTTTAAAAGAAAGATTCCCCACTGACGTCCTGAGACGCCGCAGAAGATCTCGCCCGACACGCGCCAGGGTGACCCAGCCTCTGGCATGGGGGCCCAGGCCCACGAGTCATACTCCTTGGGCGTCGGCCTCCGTGTGCGGAGAAGGCGAACCGCCGCGTGAGAAGCATGCCACCGCCTGCGGTAGTGCGCCTCTTCATCTCCACCAAAAGCAGCGAACCAGACTCTGGCACAGGGGCCCGGGCCCACGAGTCATACTCTTCGGGCGTCGGCCTCCGTGTGCGGAGAAGGCGAACCGCCGCGTGAGGAGCATGCCACCGCCTGCGGTAGTGCGCCTCTTCATCTCCGCCAAAAGCAACAGACCAGTCTCTGACACGGGGGCCCGGGCCCACGAGTCATACTCATCGGGCGTCGGTCTCCGTGTGTGGATAAGGTGAACCACCGCGTGAGGAGCACGCCACCATCTGTGGTAGTGCGCCTCTTTCACCTCCGCCGAAACCAACAACCCAGTCTCTAGCATGGGGGCCTGGGCCCACGAGTCATCCTCTTTGGGCGCCGGTTCCTGGGTGCAGAGAAGTCGAACCACCGCTCGCGCCAGTACCATGCCTCCTCGGGGCCACCGCAGAAGACAGAGAAGGTGAATTTTCAAAACCAATGCAGCGGTATCAAGGCACCCCGCGCGTGGCCCAGCAAGG
Organism: Zea mays; assembly: GCF_902167145.1. Lineage (NCBI taxonomy): Eukaryota > Viridiplantae > Streptophyta > Magnoliopsida > Poales > Poaceae > Zea > Zea mays. The sequence goes on along the minus strand of NC_050099.1, from coordinate 19,949,780 downwards.
CCATCAAGTGCGGAGATCACGGGTCAGTCAGCCGCGGGGACAGGCGTGGCAGTTGGCGTGACCGAAGACGGACTGGCAGTAATTACGTCAGCAAGCGCACAGAAGCAGCGTGCCAATCACCAATCAAGCTTTGGCCCCACCTGCAGGCTCGTTTCCTCCCCTAAGGCGGGCCCAGGGGCCACTGTCGTTACCCAAAATCAGGGGTACCCCTTACTACAGTATGAAGGCACGGTGTCCATGCGGCTATCTTTAGTCATGCGGCAAACAGCGCCCAACCCCACCACGTGGGCGGCTGTCACACCCGGGTTTTAGGGATCCAAAGCCCGGGCGCGAACATAAACACCAGGTGTGCTGGGACCAAGTCTCACACATATGATGCATAGTGGCACAGGATCGAATGTCACATCTTTACTATATAACAGGAGTTCTATACAAAATAATTAAATAATTACATCATATGAGGAAACGATCCAGCAACCCAAAGTTGACTGGGAGACGACGACCTAGACCACTCACGAACAGCATCCTCCATGCGCCTCATCCTGCGGTACGTGTTCTTGACCTGTGGGGGGTGTGAGACAGCAAGAGTGAGCTCACATACGTTCATCGCTCAACAAGTTGTGGGGAATAATGTGTATGAACTCGCCAAAGGTGGGAGCTCACGTGAAGTGTAAGGCTTACCAAAGAGGATGGTTAGAGCTGAGCATTGCTTTTAAAGTTGGTCAAGATTTTATTAGCAGTTACTAAGTATAAGTAAATACCAACCCAATTAAGTAGTAGAACAAAAGTAACAACCTCACCTGCGATGCAATGCATATGACAAATTGAGTTTAAGTTCCATAATTTAATCATGTGAGTGTCCGAGCCGCTCATGACCGTGAGCACGGCTAGTATACCAGTTTTACACTCTGCAGAGGTTGCGCATCTTTACCCACAAGTCGTGTTACCCATTTGCCACAGAGTTGATCAGACTCCATACACCTCTACCAAGGAAGCGAGGCAGGGTACCACTACGAGGCCTTTACAAAGTTCCACTAGCTTCAGAAAACCCGCTACAGTTTATAGGAAGCTCCAGTGCAGGGTTCTTGTCTCACCGCCATCGCAGCAAAATCAACCAAGGACCTCCCTACACTGACCACTCCCCTACTGCCCTTGCCCCTTTCGGGTAAGGTAGTCCTCCACTAGCTTTCCTAATTAATCAGCCAAGGGCGTCCATAAACCCTTGTGGTAGCACTGTTTTCCCGGGTGGTTCTCCATGTTCCCATTAACATAATGATCTTAACATGAACATTAAAGAATAAAACAGATAATAAAAAGTATAACAATGGGTGATGAATATCTCTATACCCAAATCCACATAAAGCAATAGCATGAACTACCCAAAACTTTAGTAGTAAAACCAGTGGTGAAACAAGGTATAAAGATAGTCAAAATCTAGGGCATCCTATTGGGTCCCATCAAAATTAACCTATGCAGATCATTATGATTAATAAGAACATGAATGGGTAAAAGGAAGTGATCAAGGGCACAACTTGCCTTCGACGAGCTCCTGCTCAGCTGTCTCTACTTGCTGAACCACAGATTCCACAGTGGCTTGCTCGTCTACTCGCATCAACACAATACATACATAGCATAGCATAAATTAACATCACATCAAACATGCAAATAAAATACACAGTAAAAATCTAGACACTAAAATGAGATCATAGGAACTGGAATTAATAATTTTGGAGTTATATATTTTAAGTTATGAATTTCTAAAGATTTTATGCATTTAATATAGGGTTAAGTGAGAAATAAATTTTAATGTGTGTTTCATGTAAAAACAGTGGTACAAATGGATAGACAATAATATTATGAAAATTTAGGAATTGGAATGGACCAATTTGGAGTTCATATGCATTTTCTATGAATTAAACAAGTTTCTGCCATTAATTTAATATTAAAAATCTATTACTAAATTCATTTCTCTGGTTTTTCTGTTCTCTGGACTAGAAAAGCGCAGGGACTTTGGCGCAAAAGAACCTAAGACACAGGCCGCAACCTAGCTGGACGGCGGGTTTAATAAGAAAGAAACCAGGGTCTCTTTTAAAAGTCGGCCAGGGCTGAAGGGGTATGGTTCAATCCTGACCGTCCGATCTAGCATGAACGTCCCATATTAGATTGCGATTCCAGTGAACCGGTATCGTATCCTGGTCGTCAGATCGTCATCGAACGGTTTACACCAACCCTACGCCCGATTCAATCCTGCCCAACCATTCCATTACCTACGGCACAGATCCCTTCATCGAAGGGAGCACTCTCTCTTCTAATCTGGAGCGTCCGCTACAAGATCAACGGTCCTACCCTCGTCTTCCTCCACAGCTGGAGACGTGCGACGGTGCTGAGCACCCACGGCCGGACTCTCACCGGAGGGAGGCGGCGCAGCGACTAAATATGCCAAATTACAAACCGAAGGATGCTACACGGAGCAGAGACAAGGGCGAGATCGGAGGAGAGGTTCTCACTGATGATGGCGGCGCAGAAAATCCGGCCCACGGTGGTATGCGGTTCCACGGTGAAGCACCAAATCCGGCGAGAAATTAGAAGCGCTCCAACCCCCAATCGAGCACGACGATAAGCCAGACAGGTTAGAAAGACACCGGTGATCACATCCATGGCCTCTGCAAGGCATATGCTCCCTTCCTCCTCGAATTCCACTGCGACGGCTTCCTTTCTCTCTCTCTCTCTGCGCTCACAAGACAGCGGCGCCGCTCACAGCCACCGTGCCGAACCCATCGGAATCCTATGGTCCGCGGCCCAGTGCCCTAATCCTGAGTCAAACCGGTGCTAATCGAAGATTGGGGAAGCGGCGAAATGCATCGAGGGCCTTACCAGGTGTCCGGTGTGGCCGAGAGCTCCAGCCAACAACCAATCCCGGCGACGCGCCACGCACGGCGGAACTCCCTAGCCGGAGCGCGCGCGAATCACTACCTAGAGCTCCGATCTTCCCATTTGATCCCCAACGCATGAAGAAGACCGTTAAGCGAGGCGATTTTGGGAATACCTCGACGGCGAGGCACGGTCGACGACACACCAGGGATTCCGGTGCGCAATCCAGTCGAATTCGGCCGATGATTGACGCCCCCAAGTGGATAAGCACGAGCGGCAAGCTTCAAGGATTGCCCCAGTGAAGTCTGGACCGTGGTCTAGCGCAGCTCGACCGGCGGCGGCGTACTTTCCTCTCCCCTATTCTCTGTTGGCGGCGCGGGTGGGTGAACAAGCTACGAAGCCTGGCCAGGTCGGGAAGAAAGAGGAACTGCCCTGGCCACCTTTATACGGAGGAGAGAAGGTTGGTAGCGCCTGGATTGCAGATATGGCCGAGAATCACGGCAGCTCAGGCAGGGTCCGTGCGGCTTCCTAGCGCTGGTAGTTTACCCGAGCGCGAGGATGCAGGAGGCTAATCCGACAGATGGGCCCCACGAGCCAGTGAAGGCCAAAGCGCGCGCGTGTGGGCTTGAGAGCTGGCTGGCGTGCAGTAGAGAGGGTGGGGTGGGCCGGTTTGAGGGAATAGGCCCAACAGGACAAAAAAAAGAACTGCTTTTCCTTTTTTTATTTTCTTTTATAATTCTCCTTTCCCTTTTCTGATTTTTTTTATTCAGGTTTTGAATTCAAAATTAAATGTGACTTGCACTCATATTACATGTGTCAATTAGATCATACCAGTGTGGAACATTTGTATATATTTATTTTATCTCATTTGTGTAGTGTTTTCTCCCCTTTCCTCAAACCCTAGAATTTCCTTCTCTTTCTCAAATTCTCAAATTCCTGTTTAAGTCTAAATTCTATTTTGAACATAAATGTCCCTCTTTAAAATTTTGTTACTTCATATATTTATTTTATTATTATATTTTTCTCTCTTATATAAATTTTGGGGCTTACAAATCCTACCCCCTTAACAGAAATCTCGTCCTCGAGATTTGTAAGGAAAGGGTGTATACTCATATTGTCTCGACACATATGCACAAACAAAAATCTCAGCATGATGCATACTTTATTAGCAACACAGGGGGTCGATTAGACCTTATTATTCCTCCTAAAATAATATCATATCATCTACTAACTAAAGTAACATCTAGATCTTACAAATAGTAGTAATTTATATATATGTTTATGTAGCTTGGTGGAGCTGCTGGTGGTGGTGGAGGCTGTTGTTGTCTCTCCAACCGCGCTTGCCTTATTTCTTGGCGGACCTGACGTATTTCCTCGCGTTCTTGTCTTATCTGATTTTGCATCTCGGTCACCAGGTCTGTTAATTGTTGTATTACCAGTCTTTGGGCAGCAACCACTTGATCGATTTCAACAGGTGGAGGATTTGGAGGATTCATTTCTGTTTGCTGTTGCGTGATTATCTTTCCTTTCCTGGTATTGACAATTAAAAGCATATGGGAATATAGTTTTGCAAGGAAACGTATTTGGTAAGAAGAATACATAGGCCAGTAACTGGTTATGATCTGAAGATTCTTTGACATAGCTTAATCTGTTGTTTTATATCAAGCTTTGGGTAACTATATGGTGTAGGTAGATCAAAATCTCTGATGAGTTAAATGGAGGGGTTATGCAACCATCGAATGGTTAAGGTGGTTGCATAAGGTCAGGTTGTTGTATGTGGTCTAGTCTTAATTGGAACCTTAGTTTAACTTGGATTAAAACATATTTATAAGAGTAGGATCCAATCTTATTTTACCAGTATTATCTAACATTTTTGTCCATTAGGTTAGGTCTGATCAAATTAGATGGGATCAGAACTAAATTGGTGTAATCAGATAAGATCTACTTATTTTATTTTAGAATAAATCATATTTGTTATGTTGTTATGAGATAAGCAAAGTGGTGGGGATAAGCATGCTTGTTAGGTCAAGACGAGTCATGAAGAATAAGATATAATCTTTTGAGATTAGTTAGATCTGTTAGGATAAAATAGAATCTTTTCAAGATAAGATGAATTTATTAAGGTAAGAAGAATCTTTTTAAGATGAGGTGGATCTAGTAAGATAAGAGAGAATCTTATAAGATAAGATAGATCTATTAAGATAAGAGAGAGTCTGTGAAGATTAGAGGGATCTCTATGAAATAGATAAATTGTAATGGAGGATAATCTAAGTTGTTTAGTTATCTTATGAATTCTATTTATGCCTATATATGCAGATGTAATTGTGGACATTACTCCACAACTCATCACACTCAATCAAAGATCCAAATCAGACAAATATCATAAGAACAAGCACTCAAGTGTATAGATACCTAAAAAAATAGTTTATTTTTGTTCCTAAGAGTAGGTCTCCTATTCCTAAAAGTTACTTTAGGCACGGGATTTCAAAGTGTGAAATCAACATTTGTCTTTAGAAGGAAAAAAATAAGAGTAATCAGAGTAAAGCGGAAATAGATGAGAAAAGATTAAGAGAAGTTTAGAAAGAATCAGAGTAGCAAAGGTAAGTAAGTATTGGTTGTCCAGTTCTATCTAGGTTTCGTCCTACAGTCAACATTCCTCTGATACCACTTCTGTCACACCCGGGTTTTAGGGATCCAAAGCCCGGGCGCGAACATAAACACCAGGTGTGCTGGGACCAAGTCTCACACATATGATGCATAGTGGCACAGGATCGAATGTCACATCTTTACTATATAACAGGAGTTCTATACAAAATAATTAAATAATTACATCATATGAGGAAACGATCCAGCAACCCAAAGTTGACTGGGAGACGACGACCTAGACCACTCACGAACAACATCCTCCATGCGCCTCATCCTGCGGTACGTGTTCTTGACCTGTGGGGGGGGGGTGTGAGACAGCAAGAGTGAGCTCACATACGTTCATCGCTCAACAAGTTGTGGGGAATAATTTGTATGAACTCGCCAAAGGTGGGAGCTCACGTGAAGTGTAAGGCTTACCAAAGAGGATGGTTAGAGCTGAGCATTGCTTTTAAAGTTGGTCAAGATTTTATTAGCAGTTACTAAGTATAAGTAAATACCAACCCAATTAAGTAGTAGAACAAAAGTAACAACCTCACATGCGATGCAATGCATATGACAAATTGAGTTTAAGTTCCATAATTTAATCATGTGAGTGTCCGAGCCGCTCATGACCGTGAGCACGGCTAGTATACCAGTTTTACACTCTGCAGAGGTTGCGCATCTTTACCCACAAGTCGTGTTACCCATTTGCCACAGAGTTGATCAGACTCCATACACCTCTACCAAGGAAGCGAGGCAGGGTACCACTACGAGGCCTTTACAAAGTTCCACTAGCTTCAGAAAACCCGCTACAGTTTATAGGAAGCTCCAGTGCAGGGTTCTTGTCTCACCGCCATCGCAGCAAAATCAACCAAGGACCTCCCTACACTGACCACTCCCCTACTGCCCTTGCCCCTTTCGGGTAAGGTAGTCCTCCACTAGCTTTCCTAATTAATCAGCCAAGGGCGTCCATAAACCCTTGTGGTAGCACTGTTTTCCCGGGTGGTTCTCCATGTTCCCATTAACATAATGATCTTAACATGAACATTAAAGAATAAAACAGATAATAAAAAGTATAACAATGAGTGATGAATATCTCTATACCCAAATCCACATAAAGCAATAGCATGAACTACCCAAAACTTTAGTAGTAAAACCAGTGGTGAAACAAGGTATAAAGATAGTCAAAATCTAGGGCATCCTATTGGGTCCCATCAAAATTAACCTATGCAGATCATTATGATTAATAAGAACATGAATGGGTAAAAGGAAGTGATCAAGGGCACAACTTGCCTTCGACGAGCTCCTGCTCAGCTATCTCTACTTGCTGAACCACAGATTCCACAGTGGCTTGCTCGTCTACTCGCATCAACACAATACATACATAGCATAACATAAATTAACATCACATCAAACATGCAAATAAAATACACAGTAAAAATCTAGATACTAAAATGAGATCATAGGAACTGGAATTAATAATTTTGGAGTTATATATTTTAAGTTATGAATTTCTAAAGATTTTATGCATTTAATATAGGGTTAAGTGAGAAATAAATTTTAATGTGTGTTTCATGTAAAAACAGTGGTACAAATGGATAGACAATAATATTATGAAAATTTAGGAATTGGAATGGACCAATTTGGAGTTCATATGCATTTTCTATGAATTAAACAAGTTTCTGCCATTAATTTAATATTAAAAATCTATTACTAAATTCATTTCTCTGGTTTTTCTGTTCTCTGGACTAGGCCTAATTTACAGAAAAGCGCAGGGACTTTGGCGCAAAAGAACCTAAGACACAGGCCGCAACCTAGCTGGACGGCGGGTTTAATAAGAAAGAAACCAGGGTCTCTTTTAAAAGTCGGCCAGGGCTGAAGGGGTATGGTTCAATCCTGACCGTCCGATCTAGCATGAACGTCCCATATTAGATTGCGATTCCAGTGAACCGGTATCGTATCCTGGCCGTCAGATCGTCATCGAACGGTTTACACCAACCCTACGCCCGATTCAATCCTGCCCAACCATTCCATTACCTACGGCACAGATCCCTTCATCGAAGGGAGCACTCTCTCTTCTAATCTGGAGCGTCTGCTACAAGATCAACGGTCCTACCCTCGTCTTCCTCCACAGCTGGAGACGTGCGACGGTGCTGAGCACCCGCGGCCGGACTCTCACCGGAGGGAGGCGGCGCAGCGACTAAATATGCCAAATTACAAACCGAAGGATGCTACACGGAGCAGAGACAAGGGCGAGATCGGAGGAGAGGTTCTCACTGATGATGGCGGCGCAGAAAATCCGGCCCACGGTGGTATGCGGTTCCACGGTGAAGCACCAATTCCGGCGAGAAATTAGAAGCGCTCCAACCCCCAATCGAGCACGACGATAAGCCAGACAGGTTAGAAAGACACCGGTGATCACATCCATGGCCTCTGCAAGGCATCTGCTCCCTTCCTCCTCGAATTCCACTGTGACGGCTTCCTTTCTCTCTCTCTGCGCTCACAAGACAGCGGCACCGCTCACAGCCACCGTGCCGAACCCATCGGAATCCTATGGTCCGCGGCCCAGCGCCCTAATCCTGAGTCAAACCGGTGCTAATCGAAGATTGGGGAAGCGGCGAATTGCATCGAGGGCCTTACCAGGTGTCCGGAGTGGCCGAGTGCTCCAGCCAACACCCAATCCCGGCGACGTGCCACGCACGGCGGAACTCCCTAGCCGGAGCGCGCGCGAATCACTACCCAGAGCTCCGATCTTCCCATTTGATCCCCAACGCATGAAGAAGACCGTTAAGCGAGGCGATTTTGGGAATACCTCGACGGCGAGGCGCGGTCGACGACACACCAGGGATTCCGGTGAGCAATCCAGTCGAATTCGGCCGATGATTGACGCCCCCAAGTGGATAAGCACGAGCGGCAAGCTTCAAGGATTGCCCCAGCGAAGTCTGGACCGTGGTCTAGCACAGCTCGACTGGCGGCGACGTACTTTCCTCTCCCCTATTCTCTGTTGGCGGCGCGGGTGGGTGAACAAGCTACGAAGCCTGGCCAGGTCGGGAAGAAAGAGGAACTGCCCTGGCCACCTTTATACGGAGGAGAGAAGGTTGGTAGCGCCTGGATTGCGGATATGGCCGAGAATCACGGCAGCTCAGGCAGGGTCCGTGCGGCTTCCTAGCGCTGGTAGTTTACCCGAGCGCGAGGATGCAGGAGGCTAATCCGACAGATGGGCCCCACGAGCCAGTGAAGGCCAAAGCGCGCGCGTGTGGGCTTGAGAGCTGGCTGGCGTGCAGTAGAGAGGGTGGGGTGGGCCGGTTTGAGGGAATAGGCCCAACAGGACAAAAAAAAAGAACTGCTTTTTCTTTTTTTATTTTCTTTTATAATTCTCCTTTCCCTTTTCTGATTTTTTTTATTCAGGTTTTGAATTCAAAATTAAATGTGACTTGCACTCATATTACATGTGTCAATTAGATCATACCAGTGTGGAAGATTTGTATATATTTATTTTATCTCATTTGTGTAGTGTTTTCTCCCCTTTCCTCAAACCCTAGAATTTCCTTCTCTTTCTCAAATTCTCAAATTCCTGTTTAAGTCTAAATTCTATTTTGAACATAAATGTCCCTCTTTAAAATTTTGTTACTTCATATATTTATTTTATTATTATATTTTTCTCTCTTATATAAATTTTGGGGCTTACAGCGGCTCCGGGGCCGCCACGTTGCCAGAGGAGACAATCTACTCTAAGGTGTCAACAGTGGGTTTGGACCCCTACGGGAAGTGCCGGACCCCTAGATACACAGACCGAACTTCCTGGCGAGGTTCAAGACCTCAACAGGTACAAACCAGACCCCTGGGACGGGTCCCGGACCCCTCAGGAGGGGTCCGAGCTACTCACAGTGGGGTCCCAGGATTCCAAGGCAAAGAATACCCAGGCCTTAATCAAGGCCAGGCAGGGGTCCGGTGCTGACACGTGTCCAGACCATACCGCGAGCGCTCCCACTCCCCACTCAGGCGGAGACCCGATGCTGCCACGTGGCCTACTGCCCGTGACGTAAGCCAGCGGGCGGAGCCAGACGTAAGGCCTCTGGGCCGCGCATTTATTGCGGGGCAGGTGATGTGCCCCCTCAGCATTAAATACGCCCTATCTACTCCACTGACAAATGATGTGTCGCCTCAGCATTTAATATGCCCAGTCCACTCTGCTGATGGGCGGCGGCCAAGCCATCCTGCAGGCGGCGTGCCCGTCCGCTCCGGTGGCAGGCAGTACGCCCATGCTGCGGCATACACTGTGCTCATCATCACTCGTACGTTGCCACTGAAGCTTCCGCTGCATGTCGATACTACGCAGGCTGCGGATATCAGGGCGCAAGGAGAATGCACTGGCGACCAGCATTAGTTGCTCCAAGTATTACATCTGTTATGTCCCTGGGCCCGCATGTCGGGGCTCAGCACCCTTGTACGTGCCCCCTTCAGCTATAAAAGGGGAGGCACACAACGTTACAACTCAGGCTCACTAAAGCTCACTCAGACACACTTAGACCCAGCTCAGGCTTACAAGTTCATACAAACTCTCAAGCTCAATAAATCACATAGTGGAGTAGGGTATTACGCTCCGGCGGCCCGAACCACTCTAAACCCTTGTGTGTTCTTGTGTTCGTTCATCGCTTAGCAGACAGGCAAAACGCTGAGGCCCCTCCTCATCTTAGGATTTAGGGAGGGTGCATTCCGCCACCCGGCCGGAGATTGCCTCTCTGACAGTGTACAAGCTGAATAGATAGAAAACGAGGGGTGTGGCATCATGTAGACGTCTCCATGCGTGCAGGCTCTGCGCCACCCATGGAGATGGAGTTACATGTACCTGCACGTAGGGGTGAAAACGGACGGATACGGACAGATAGTAGCTCATCCTATATCCTACCCAAATGTATTTAAAATGGATTCGGGGTCGAATACGGATAGTTAGAAACGGGACGGATATGGATATAGGGATCGATTTATCCGGGAGGATAAGTGATGGATATGGATATTATTTGGTCGGATATCGGATACTTGTAGGATAATGCATTAATTGGTTATCATAAAATATTCTTGTTCGACCACGAAATTGCAAGTAAATTATCAAGACTAATAAACATTTTATAAGAAGATAATCTCAATTTCCCACATAAAAATGGTAAAGTGAAGTGTTGATTATGTTAAAACTTGGATACTTAGAATAATTTCACGTGTAACTCAAGCAATAAGTGGAAGTAAAATAGAAGAAATGTTGACATCTTGTGAATTTTATGGTCCCATTATTTTTATGACTATAGGTAGCCATATGTTGTACCTTCGTATAATTTCATGAATTTCTGAGGCTATTTGTGCATTATTAATTTCTTTCTACATAAAATCATCAAAATATAATCAACTTCATAAAATACACTAGTTTCGACCCAAAATTGCAAAAAGTTACCAAAACTAATAAACAATCTATTCAAAGATAACCTCAAGTCTCCACATGAAAAATGATAAGTGGAGTATTGATTATGTTGAAACTTCGATACATGAAGTGATTTCACGTGTAACTCACGCAATAAGTATGAGCGGAATGGAAGAAACACTAGCATCTTCTGGATTTTATAGTCCAAATGTTTTTTAGAACTATATATAGATATATGTTGTGTCTCTGTAAAAAAACTATGAATTGTTTAGGCTATTTGTGTATTATTATTATTTTCTATAGAACATTATCAAAATATAATTAAATTCATAAAATATTCTAGTTTCACTCAAAAATTGCAAATAGGTTTAAAAACTAATAAACATTATGTACAAAGATAAATCAAGTCCTCACATGAAAATGATAAAGTAAAGTACTGATTATGTTGAAACTTTGGATACTTAGAGTGATTTCACATGTAGCTCATACAAATAACTTAAAGTGAAATGGAAGAACCATGTGCATCTTATAGATTATGACCCAAACATTTTTATGGTTATATATGAACATATGTTGTGCCTTCGTAAAATTTCAAAAAAATATGAGGCTATTTGGTGTATTATTAATTTCTTGTTGTACTAAATCATCAAAATACAATTAAATTCATAAAAATATTGTAGTATCAACTAAAAATTGCAAATAAGTTACCAATACTAATAAATAGTCTATAAAAAGATAATCTCAAGTTCCCACATGGAGATAACTTTGAGTCCCCACATGAAAATAATAAAGTCTATTAATTTAATTTGATATAAATTTGGACACTATTTCAATGATTTTGGTCTAAATGTTTGTTTAAACAAAAATATGATGTACTATAAAGTTATAGATTTCTTCGAGCTCTATAATTTTGATATAAACTTTATCTTCATCCGATTTCATATGTAAAAGTTATGATTTTATAACTATATTATAATGCAGAAAAATTAAATATGTGAGACATATTTGACCCGAATATCCGGGTATTTACCGGGTAGTCTTCGCTTCGTATCCGACCGGAATCTGAAGCTGCACTATTCGGGTATTACCTGTATCCGTCCCGAATATAAAAATGCTCGTATCTGTATCCGAAAAAGCGGGTATTTGCACTATCCGTATCCACTACCCGTATACCCGACCCGTTATCACCCCTACCTGCACGCAAAACAAAAATGTTTTTAAAGTTGTTTTTCCATTATATCTTGTAATTAAAATATTTAATCAATAAATCGATTTCATATTTGTGTTTCTTAGATTTTTCTGAACAAAACTAGACGTGTATAATACTTTGATAATTATTTATGTAATTTTCTCTACTATATGTTATGATATGGACAATCAAATGTGGGGTGTATCTATCCTAAATATACCAATGCAAATAACAAAAATAAAAGCCTATGCACAATCTAACCTATGCACAGAGAGTTTGGCTCCTGACATACGAGATTACCATTGTGCAGCAACAAAGAGACGGATAATAAACACAATAATGTGTATCCAGACAAGATAAAACGTGTTGTAGTTTAAAATAGAGGGGGTAGTTGACATAGCTTGCACAAAAAAAAATTGTAGATGGATAGTTTTTAAGTTCGTGTGCACAAGAAATAAGGATGGTAATGGATCACGATCCAAATACTTTTTTATAAAAAGATAAAACTCTAAATAAATAGAAATATGATATAATCCTAATAAGAGTAGATCCTTAAATCTTATAGGATGTGTTTGGTTACCTAGCCCAGCCTGAGCCTGGCCCAGTGAGAGGACCAGGCTCAGGGGAGCCCGCATGTACGGAGCCAACAAACACTGTTTGGTTGCCTGGTCAAAATAAACCAGACACATATTATACATTGTTTGGTTCTCTTTTTTTAGCTTGGCCCAATTGGGTGGGTTGCCGACAGTTTTCTTGTGTACAATGAAGCTCCTGCCAAATTTCAAAATTTTAAATGCTACTACACAAATTACAATAGATTTGAACTAAAAATATAATTTTGATCCATAAAATGAACTAATTGCAATCATCTACAGAACTGTAAGCTGCAATCATATTTCACAGACAGATGAAATATGAAACCATAAGCTGCAATCAGATTTCACAGATTTCACACAGATTACACATAGATTTCACAGATTTCACAGACAGATGGAGAAATCTGTCAAGTGGCAAACAAAGAGCATCCGTAGATTTCACAGACATAAGGCAAGTGGATCTGGCAAGTGGCAATAAGGGGGATTTCACAGACAGATGGATCTGGCAAGTGGGGAATAATGAAACAAAGCAAAAAAAACTTGGTCAATGCAACAAACAGATGGAGAAATCTGATTACTCATGAGAGTTTGCCTCAGAAATGAACAATAAGAGTTTGCCTCAGAAATTATCAATTAAAATCACTTGATCAACTCATGAGAGTAATACAATAAATTGCCTCAGTTTTGTATGAATAAACACCTCATTTGACCATACATGGGAAAAATAAAATGAACTAATTGCAATCATCTACAGAACTATAAGCTGCAATCAGATTTCAGACAGATGAAATATGAAACCATAAGCTGCAATCAGATTTCACAGACAGATCTGAATCAGATTACAATAATCAGAATTAGACAAATTACACATAGATCTGGGTGACAAATGATATATGATTTACAATAATCTGAATCAGACAGATTACACACAGATTTCACAGACAGATGGAGAAATCTGTCAAGTGGCAAACAAAGAGCATCCGTAGATTTCACAGACATAAGGCAAGTGGCAATAAGGGGGATTTCACAGACAGATGGATCTGGCAAGTGGGGAATAATGAAACAAAGCAACAAAAAAAACTTGGTCAATGCAACAAACAGATGGAGAAATATGATTACTCATGAGAGTTTGCCTCAGAAATGAACAATAAGAGTTTGCCTCAGAAATGAACAGATCTGCTTGAGTTTGCCTCAGAAATTATCAATTAAAATCACTTGATCAACTCATGAGAGTAATACAATAAATTGCCTCAGTTTTGTATGAATAAACACCTCATTTGACCATACATGGGAGAACATAGGGCAGGTGGAGAAATCTGATTAAAGGATAGAGTATGTTTGGTTGCCTGACATAGACAGGAAGAAAACCAAGAGCAAGGAAAACAAAGCAGCAAGTCAACCTCCCATGAATGGTCATCAGTCAAATATATTTCATCACAGGCAAAATTCACAAAATGAGCAAGGAAAACAAAGCAACAAGTCATACTCCCTTGATTGATCATCATTATAAAACATATCATCATAGGCAACAGTTCAATATAAAATCATCACAGACAGGTACAAAAGTCTCAGAATTATTAATTATCATCCACAGTTCCAGATTCAGTGACATAGGCATAGAGCAAAGTATTAGGCATAGATCAAAGTACTACGCATAGAGCAAGGTATTAGGCATCATAGGCATAAGACTGGTCTGCTCAAATCTTTGCAAGGTGCTGCCTTAGCCAAAGCACACGGTGTTTAGGCTCCATCTTCACAAAGCCATCACCTTGCCTTTTGTTGTCCAATAGGTAGGTAAGGCAAGTCATCAACTCCTCATCAGTGAAACCTGGAATACTCATGCAAATTTGATATAGATCAGGGTGGACATCTGTGGTCTGGACTACAACAGGTGCTTGGACAGCTTCAGCCAATTTGTTCACAGCTCCAGTAAGCCCTGTCATAATCCCCAACTCTTCATCACTGAGTCTCCTTTTCTTTGCATATGATCCATAGGAACTACCAGCAACATCACCACTATGAGAAGGGCTGGCACCAGCAGAACCAGAAGCAGTAGTACCAACAGGACATGGTTCTTCAGATGCACCAGCACCTTCAGTGACATCCGAGATGGTGCCAAGGGGCTCATTTGAGGCCATGGCATACTTGCCAGTAGCCTGCCCAGCTCCAAATATAATTTGCATCTGCACATAGTTTTCAATTGCCACATTGAGGAATTCAGCATCCTTTGGGTTGTCTTTTGTATGGCCCAGCAGATGTTCATCATCAAGGACGATTGTGAATGTATTCTCATCCCAATGAGCACCGCTTAGGTCCTTGAGCCTACAAACCCTGATCCATTTTGACGCCACTTCCTCAAATGATTGTAGACCTGGGTTCCTGTGACTTCTTGGCCACTGAATTCAGTCAGTGCCTTGGCACAGAGTTGACATGGACCTCCTTGAACCCTTTATCCGTTTTTACTCCTTGCCCAACCAAGTCTGCAAACTTCCTCAAGATAAAGCCTGACATCACAGGGGTCCAGCGCATGGCAGTCCTTGAGTTACTACCAGCAGCAACTTGCTCAACTTCCATAGTCTATATAAAATTGAAGTCAAAAGAAGAGGTAATGAAATGGCATCATAGCATAGGACCAGTTTTCTCAGCATATAAAAAATAATTAAGCTTCAAAGCAGAAAGTAAGGCTGATAACAAAAAACATCACTGCAGATCACAATTTCTCTCAGCATATAAAAATAATTAAGTTCCACAAAAAACATCACTGCAGATCACAATTTCTCTCAGCATATAAAAATAATTAAGTTCCACAAAAAACATCACTGCAGATCACAATTTCTCTCAGCATATAAAAATAATTAAGTTCCAAACATCACTGTAGAGTACAATGTTTCTCAGATTGTAAGGCTGAAAACAAAAAACATCACTGCAGATTACAATGTTTCTTAGAAGAAAACCACAAAGAAATTACACACGGCTAGACCCCCTATGCTGCCACATTTGAGTTGATATAGCATCTCTTTGTTGGGTCCAAGTTTGGTTATCATGAACTGCATCAATGGCACCTTCCACATTGGCAATGTTTGGAGCCCAAGTGTTTTCCGAAGGAAAATGTGAATCCAGCCCATATCTAAGAATCCAGTTGTGAAGGATGGTGCATGCTAACACAAGCTTAACTTGTGTCGGATATGGATGAAAAGGCTTGTTGTATAGAATCTTGAATCTATTCTTCAAGGCACCGAAAGCTCTCTCAATTGTTACTCGGAGGGAAGAATGCCTTAAATTGAAGAGTTCTCTTGGATTGAGTGGATGATTTCCTCCACCAAATTCTCTTAGATGATATCTTGTGCTATGGTAAGGAGGTAGAAATCCAGGTCTAACAGCATAACCAGCGTCAACTAAATAGAATTTTCCTAGTTCAAAGAATTCTAGTTAGTTTGATTGTGAAGTAATTTAAAATCATATTCAAACATGTCATGGAATTACCTGGTGGCACAATGAGGCCATCAGATCTTTCCAATGCATCTGATAGAATCAAGGCATCATGAGCTGAACCTTCCCAGCCAGCAAGAACATAGGTAAATCTCAAATCAAAATCAACAGCTGCTAGAACATTTTGTGTCGTTGTGTGCTTTCTACCCATGAAGGCTGCTCTCATTGAACTAGGAACCCTAGCCAATACATGTGTGCCATCAATGGCACCAACGCAATCCTAAATGTTAAAGTTAAAATTATTAAAACAAAGACAATACTAACAGATTTCAATTAAATGGTTAATGTGCAATCCTAAGTGGAATGGAAAGTACCTTGAAGTACGGGTACCATCTTCTACTAACATGAATTTTGGGATGGACAGAGGTGGAAGGAGGGGTGATCATCTCAGTGCGTAGCTCACCAATTGCACTTAACACCTCGTGAAAATATCTACTAATAGTCTCAGTAGATCTTCGGAAGGTGAATTTGAGAACTCTAAACCTTTGATTATGACCAACAACATGTAGAAACCTTGCAACTTGTTCTTCTACAGAACTGTGAATATTATCCCTTAGCAAGTGTCGAGACCGAAACAAAGCACAAAGCTCAAAGAAAGGGACCTTAGACATTCTAAGCAGCTCCACACATTGGATATCATCAGATTCATAGATAAATCTAAGATTTGTCTGCCTCTCAATGTCCCTTTGAAACATTGGACCATATGTGACACGAGGATGAAAGAGTCTACGTGTAAGGCATGCAAACAGCCAACAAGATATAGCAACAACCAATGCCGATGCTCTCAACTTCAGCAAATGACGATTTGGACCCAACATATCTGAATAAATAAGATAAGGGAATTGTTGAATGAGAAAAAATTGTACTCTGCTCAGATTAAAAAAACAAGCCAGGGTTGCTACATCTAATGATGTTCCTCCAAACTGGCTTGGTAACATCACTGAAAAATTGTAGTCTGCTCAGATTGAACCAAAAAACATCACTGAGAAATCGTGGTCTGCTCAGATTGAACCAAAAAACATCACTGAAAAATTGTGGTCTGCTCAGATTGAAAAAAAAACATCACTGAGAAATTGTGGTCTGCTCAGATTGAAAAAAAACATCACTGAAAAATTGTAGTCTGCTCAAATGTACAGAAAACATCACTGAAAACTGGTCCTAAGCTCAGACTTAACATAATTTCATCACTGAAAAAATGGTCAGAATATAAAGAAGAGAGTTATGGAGGTAGCAGCATAATATAATGCATTAACTACCTGCATAGTATAAAAAGAAGATAGTTATGGAGGTAGCTGCATAATATAATGCATTAATCCATTAAATTAAACAAGACAAGAGGCTACAGAGAGGGAGAAGAAAGGAGGAACAAAAGGTAAGATTGTTGTAAGGAAAGAGGAAAATAGGAATAGATGAAGGTAAGAGGGGGAGAAGAAAAGAGGAACAACTAGCTACTTAATATAATAGACAGATTATGCTAGTTGCATAATCCATTAAATTAAACAAGACAAGCATGACAAACATGTTAAATTCAGTTAAGTCAATAAATAAACACATCACTGAAAAGTTCAGTTAAGTTAAGTTCAGTTATAATTGAAAAGTTCAGTTATAATTGAACAACATGCTACTTAATATAATATTGAAAAGTTCAGTTAAGTTCAGTTATAATTGAAAAGTTCAGTTATAATTGAACAACATGCTACTTAATATAATTATGAAAAGTTTAGTTAAGTTCAGTTATAATTGAAAAGTTCAGTTATAATTGAACAACATGCTACTTAATATAATATTGAAAAGTTCAGTGAAGTTCAGGTAGTCAAGGATATTGAAAGCACATCACTGAAAACTTCAGTTAAGCACATCAGTAAAAAATTCTATTGATTGCAGATATAAAGAAAGCACATCACTAAAAAGTTCAGTTAAACATGCTTAAATGGCTTTCTTACAGTACTGACAGAGCCTTAAAACATCACTGATGAATCATACATTATCAAAAGGGTATGTTTCATATTTATTCTGTAAACAGATCTAGACAAGAATTTAACGAGGAATACTAATCAGATATACTAATCAAATATATAAACAAAGACAAGAGTTTGGTACTAGACAACAGATCAGCAAGGCAAGTATACTAATCAGATATATAAACAAAGACAAGAACTTTACGACAAACGAGAAGATCACAGATCAGTAATCGAGGGAACTAGGAGGACAAACGAGAAGAGAAGATCTAGATGGGTACTAACCTGAGAAGAGGGAGACGACACAGCTAGGGTTCACTCGCAGCTGAGAACCGATCGAGGTCGTAGGAGAGCGATCTAACCTGAGAAGAGGGAGACCACACGGCTAGGGTTTGCTCGCAGCTGAGAACCGATCGAGGTCGTAGGAGAGCGATCCTTGCGAAGCAGATGAAATCAAATGAGAAGATAAAGCAGATGAAAGTAGATGAGCAGCCAAGAAAGGGGCTTACCTTGCGAAGCAGATGAAAGTAGATCGACAGATCGAGCTCGTCCACGGGCGCGGTGTCGTCACCACGGGTGGAGAGAGATGACGGCGGCGAGCCCGTGAGCACGGCGACTGCGAGTGAACCCGAGAGGCGAGAGCGAGTGAACCCGAGAGGCGAGAGCCGCGGCGGCGGCTGCGAGTGGCGAGAGAACCCGAGAGGAGAGTGGCGAGAGGAGAGAACCCTAGAGCCGCGGCGGCGACTGCGAGTGGTCTGAAGACGAGAGCGAGAGGAGAGTGGCGAGAGGAGAGAACCCTAGAGCCGCGCCGGCTGCGAGGGGTCTGAAGACGAGAGCAAGAGGAGTGGCGAGAGGAGAAAACCCTAGAGCCGCGGCGGCTGCGAGTAGCCAGGCTCACTTGCGAAGCAACTTTTCCGCGTTCGAAATGGGCCTGGTTGTGCGCTCGCTTGAGACAGGCTCGTGCGCTGGGCCACGAAACCAAACATTGAGACGTTGTTTCAAATGGGCCTGGTTGTGCCCTGGGTCAGGCAACCAAACATACCCATAGCAGTGTAAAATTTAGATCTCCTTGCTTGTCACCCTGACAAGAAACCAGACAGGGCACGAGCTGAACGCAGACAGGTTGGCCGCGCGCAGGCAGCTTTTTTTGTTGTTGTTTGCATGTGTTCGCAGGACAGGCTTTACTCAGGCATTGATTGGTTGGCTTGTGCGTCGTCCGTGAGCTGCATGCATCACCCGACCCGAGTCCCGAGGCGAGCAGCGAGCTAGCTACAAACAGATATCATTTATGTTTCCGTCCTCCGAGAGCCAAGCAAAATGTTTCAGCTGGAGTCACACTCACACATGACATGCACGCGGACGCGAGAGAGAGCTGCTGGAATGGAAGCATTCTTTTTGGTTCGTTTTCCATTGCATTATTACACACAGCTGGATACATGGGCTTGATGAAGCCCGGCCGGCCGTGATTTATTTTAGCCCGCCCACAGATGCAACTAGATACCGAAATAAAAAGGGTAAACAACATGATCGATCGATTTATTATGACACAAACACGTACAAACATGCATATATGATCGACTCTCGATCCATGATCATCACGGGAAGACCTCGATGATGGACGGGATGCCTCGGGTGTGCGTGATCTTGTAGTCACGGAACCCAGCCGCCAGGAAGATCCTCCTCCACTCGTGCTCCTCCCGCTCCGCCCCGTTCACGAAGCTCAGTATGTGGAGATCCAACACATACGTCTCCCTGCACGTCTTGTCGTCGTCGTCGTCGTCTGCCCGAGATCCGAGCACCGTGTCTATTATTATCACCTTCCCCCCTGCTTCCTTGCCACCGATCGCTTCCTTGCAGCGCTCCATTATCTTGATGCACTTGTCCTCATCCCAGTCGTGCAGGATCCACTGCAGCATCATATATATATATACAACTGTTTATCAGTATATATTATATGGAGTAATAGTATACACGATGATGTATACATACATACATACACACATACCTTGAGCATGAGTGCGTCAGCCGACGGGATGTGCTCGAACATGTCGCCGCCGTGGAAGGACAGGCCGGCGGTGCCGGCGGGAGCCTCGGCGACGACGTGGGGGAGGTCCATGACGGTGCACCTCTGGATGTGCGGGAAGGCGGCGACGACGGCGGCGGCGGCGGTGCCGCGGCCGCCGCCGACGTCGACGAGCGACTTGATGCCGTCGAACACGTGCGGGCACCGGCGGACCACGGCCTGCATCACGAGCCGGGTGTCGGCGTCCATGCTCTCGTAGAAGCTGGCCCTGTTGGCCGCGTCGTCCTCCACGCACGCCCACATCCCCTGCCGGTGCACCGTCTCGTACAGCGACACGGACGCCGCGCTCTCGTCCTTCATCCACTCGCCCATGCTGAACAGCAGGGAGATGGTGTTGGGGCGGACCAGGTGGGCGATGTTGGGGAGGATGCTCGGGGTAGTAGTGTTCTCCTTCGAGGCGCCGGCGCCGGCGGCGGCGGCGTCGACGCTGCTGCTGCTGCTGCTGACGAGCAGCCGGGACGCCGGGGTGAGCTGGTAAGAGATGGCGGCCGCGTCGTCGGCCTTGGCGGGGTCGTCGTGGCTGACCGCGAAGATGCGCATGGCTGTCAGCGTGCGCATGACCCGTCGGAGGTAGTCGTGGTTGGACGCCGGGATCTCGCTTGCGGCGAGCAGCTCGCCCAGGGTGGCGCTCCCGCCGCAGCGGTCGATGGTGTCGGGGATGCGCAGGTCCAGGGCGCACTTGAGCGCCATGGACTTGACGTAGCCCAGGGCATGGCACCACAGCTGCCGGTGGGCTGCAAGCAGCTCCTCGGTGTCGTCCGTGCCGTGCTGCGCCTGGTGCCCCATGGTTGTCTGAGTATTTGATTGATGACACTCTTCCCATATACATTCAGCATTATATATACACTAGCGTTAGCATAGCAGGGGTACGGTAGGTACGCCAGGAGCGGGAAAAAAGAATTTGCCGCGGTAAATATCGATCCAGGGATGAAACAGAATGGGTTGGTAAAGCATGCATGATGAAGAGCATCTTCTACAGGGGAGGACGGGAGGGAGGTGGCGATCTATTCGATCGGTCCAGGGGTTATTAATTTATTATATATATAATAATGTAATATGCTGAGCGGCCACTTGATCTAGTCCCGACAGCTTGCACATATGCTTGCATCACTGCATATTCAGTGTTGTCAGCTGAGTTCATCAATGATGTCAGCAGAAAAAGCTTCATGTGATAGATATTTTTTTTCCTCTTCTTCTATATATGAGGTGTGTTTATACGCTTGAATAAGAAGAGGTCATAAGCAAAGACGCTCTGAACCTTATCAAGACACGAGGGACTTAAGTCACGACTCGTTCGAGGCCAATCCTGTGTGGTAAACGTAGTCATAGATCGTTTGAGTCCAACCCAAAATAAGCCGCGCATTTCCGACTCGAACGAGGGTGTCTCGGGCGATGCTCTGCAAGGTGCCTGACTCGGCTAACCACTCCTATCACTTTATTTGCATGATAATATATAAAGGAAAGCTGGATTTTTTATTGTTGTCATGGAATATAATCCAGGGACACGATGACATATTTAATTTTTGGCGACGGTTGTGGCGGCGGTAACAGAATGTCAGTGGCGGCGCTGGGGTGGTACAGATACGGAGTTTGACGAGGAGACCAGAGATGTGGCTAACAGTAGACAGACATGAACGGGTACACTTGCGTTGAGTTATCAGAGTTAATGACTTTCTCGGGTCCATATGAACCCTTTATTATTATCTAATTAAAGTTGGACATTTTTTCAATACATCGTGTGGATGGCTCACTACCCTATATATACCACAGATGTGTTTTCTTGAGCCACATCTCTAAGGTCCCGTTTGTTTCCTTTCATTTTGAGGATTTGGAATTTTACTATTGGAATATGTTTTTTTAGAATGTGACATTCCACCACTTTTCAAAGTTACCATATAAGCCTATCTCAAATTCATGGGGTGAGAGATGAAAATTGATTATATAGATTTACATGCTATTTTTCCGATGTACAACTTATAGCACACTCTTCTACTTGCTTCGTTATAACATGAATGTAGTATATAACTATCTCTCATATGATTTAAGATAATATACAAATATATTACATATATAAATATATGAACTTAATTAGTTTTGTCTAAATTATAATTATTAAAATGAAATTCAATTCCAACGAGAAACAAACGGTACCTAATATATTTCTTCTAAGATAGGGTTTTAAGCCAATATATCAGAATATTACAAAAGCATCTACCCGTGTCTCTATTTTAATATTTCTTTTTCGTCTCGCTAATGATGTAGTAGTGTCTCTTTTTGTAAAATGAACATAAAATCCACGGACATGGGACGCTGAGTATTACCAGTTTCCGACGACCTGAACATTAGTGAGGACTAGTCGGTTACCCGTGCATTGCGACGGCTCACAACAATATCCACATAAACTATCCACCAAAAAGATCTCAAGATTTTTTATTGGTTGTCTCCACTCTTCGCATGATATTTTTTATGAACGCAAGACCCTCATCACTCGCCTCCCTCACTTCCAAGGTTTCGTAGAACAGGAGGGGAAGGGAAGAGGCGCGCATACCTGCTCGTTGCCGGAGAAGGACACAACGAAAATCTGAGCATCTGGAGGCGACATAGGTAGTATACTGCTAGATATATAGGGAGAGAGCACGCAAGCGAAGAAAGAAGCCCAGCCGGAGCAGCTCCAAACCAAGAGGCACCCCCACCAGGCGTCAGTCTGAGAAGGGCGAGAGAATGCGAGTGTCTTCCCAGCCCTGGACCCGCCGAAGTGACACAACACCACCACCAACTACATAGCATATGTCGACTGATGCTACGCTACGGGTCTTAGTTGTCCAATATCTCAGACTTGGACTCCTCATCACTAAGATAACCTAAGAGTGGCAGGCGCCACCATGTCCTCCTCGACGGCACGCACGGAGAAAGGCCAGAAGCATGACCGACTTGCCCCGTACCCGCGTCGATGAGCGTCGGTCGACTCGCGGCTGCGACCGTGAGCAGCAGGCTGGGGAGGAAGAACAGCGCGAAGGCCGGGAAGACGAACGGGACGTCCGACAATGGTGAAAACGATGGTACGAGCATGATGTGAAACGTCCTCGTGGACGTGCAATAGCCACTGCGCGATTCGATGTCGGGGCTGGTGTTGTACGAATACGGGGAGGAGACGCCTGCTCCTATGCCCTCTGCCGAGAATGGGGTGGCGCGGAGGTGGAGGCATGAGGGGAGAGAGAAAAGAAGTAGAATGAAGAACGTGGTGGTGGCAACTCAGGCGAGGACTATCATTATCGTGCGGAGGTATAGATGGCCAAATAGGCCGTGTCTGGCGAGTAGGCCCGAGGCACGACCCATTTAATAGTGCCTAGGCCAAACCAAGCACAAGCGTCATGCGGTGCTTGGGTCGTAGCCTCGGTCCGTAGTGCTGGCCCGGTCCGACACGATTATTTTTTATTTTACAAAAAAAATCATATATATATATATATATACATATGTACATTTTATATTCAATATTATAAACACTTGATTATGACGTTCTACTGGTTAGACAACTTCGTCAAGTGTCTTCCACCCTTCTTCCATCACAGGGTGTGGGTTCAAACCCCACCTCCTGCACCGCTTTTTAACATACCCGACCTGATGCACCGCTTTTTAATATTTTACACTGAGTTGATTTCGAAGAAATATAGTGACTTTTTGTAAAAAGATGACGCGGGACGACCGTTGAAACTAGTGCTTTAAGTATAGTAGAGATTTGTTTGTGGACTCCGGCTCATCTGGAAATGATTTCGGCTCTAGCTAGCTCATCTATAGGAGCAGCTCCTCTACATGAGCTAGTGCATTTTTAAAACATATCGTTTGGCAAAACAGACCTCCTATATTTTTTTTGATGTATAAGGCAAATACCCATAATACTCTCGTGCAGCCATTTGTATGAACACATCATCAGTGTACATAGAAATAATACGTAAACAACTCATAGCTATGAAAAATTATAAAAACTGATGACTAAATAGCCTGACTGAGGAGGAGCGACCGCATGAGGCCACGACGGTAGGTGCTGGGCAGGGAGGTAACAACGGGCATGAGTCGACGAAGTCGGGCGTAGGTTAGGCAGATGTGGGGCGGTGGAGGCTGGCGCAGGGGCACGACATCGTGTGCTAGGCAGGGTGGCAACATTGGGCGCAGGTCGGTGGGCACTAGTATACAAAAGGTCTATAGTGGCGGTTGTAAAGCTATTGCACTAGCATTTTTCAAAACCACTAGTACTAGGGCTCAGTAGAAATAATCTTTTTTATAGGCAGGTAACCGAGAACCACTAGTGAAAATCGATTTCCACTCGCGGTCGATGTAATAAAACCGTCAGTAAAAATATTTTCCGAAAAACGTAAAAACGGGTTTTAAAATAGTAAAACATATTTTTATTAGGGGGAGGCCACACTCGCCTATCTCCACACATATGTTGACGTCATAAGTGTAGTATATCAAAACACAATGCTCAAATCGTAAATAAAGAGTAGGATAACTTTATTATAACTCAAATGACATAAGTGTCTTAGTCAATATAATATCATGGTATAGCGCAATTCATGGGAATTCTTCCACAAAAGGATGATTGGGACATCGCTAGATCTAGAAACCATCAATGTATTCAACAAAGTCTTTGTTTTCACATCCTTCTGATCAAAATATCAGCAAGTAGGGTGAAAATGCATAGCAATCAAGGATAGGACAAGGTTTATGTGGTTAGTATTTTAGTTGGTAAAATTTTTATTAACACCATCAATTTACTAAGTATAAGTATTTACCAAACCCGATTAATCATAAGTAGTAATCATCATCTCGAAACCACTTAAGAAAAATACTTAAGTGAACCACTTGATCCAAAAAGGGTCATGATTTAATCTCCATATTTAAGTTAGATTATTATGTGGGTATAGGCCACTCAACCGTGAGCCCTGGCGGACCCAATTGCTATGATTAGGGTGCGTGAGGAAAAAATATAAAAAATAAACAAAAAACAAGGATCAACAAGACTCGAACCTTATTTGCCAAGTTCAAGTATAGTACTTACACCTCTATCCTAACTACTCTTATGTGATCTTAGGGTGTGTTGTGACCCATATGGATCACCTACTAGGTCCACCCCTGCCGTGAGCATGCATGACTGATATATCAGTTTTACACTCTGTAGAGGTGACAACTTTATCCACAAGTCGTGTATCCCTCGTATGCACTTCCTAGATGAATTGGTTGGGGATCCACTATGAGACTTTCATAGAATACACTTAGTGCAAGCAAACATGGGATCCAATTATACCCTTAGTTTCATAATCTAAGTTTGGTTTGAGGAATCATTCCATCCAAAATGAAGTGATGCATCATGGGTCCATTCCTTAAATTTGGTGGGATGAACCCATTCCTCATATTAGTACTGTCACACCCGGTTTTGGAGGCAAAACCGAATGCATAACAAGTCCGAGGGGTGCTAGCGGGGTGGCCCGTGGGAGCTTGGTGTGTGGCTTGGGCCGACGGCGCTAGGCGCACGTAGGTGGCCGAGAGCGCGAGGTGGTCCAAGCAGGCATGTGTGCGTAGGTGGGCCGCGGGCCAGGAAGGGGGAGGGGAGCTGGCTGGGTGGGCCACGGGCGACGAGCTGGGCTGCACAACAGGTCGAGGGAAAGGGGAACTAGGCTTCTTTCTCTTTTTTATTTTCTTTCTTTTTCTCTTTCCTTTAACGATTTTCTTTTTTTAATTTATTTTAGTTTTGAATTCAAAATCAACCACGCTTCATAAGTTTAAGTGGCTGCAAAATCAAAACAAATCAACACACAGAAAGAAATGGATGTTCCAGCATATTGTACAACAATCATCACCCTTTTAGGGCTTTATTTTTTTACACATAACACTTACATATAAAACAAAATACTTCTCCATTATTTAGAAAAAAAGGAAAGGAAAGGCAAGTGAAAGAGAGGGTAACACATGAATTTGATGGATATGGGTGAAGAAATCTTATACCCCAAAAATTAGGATGTTACAAAGACACACATGGGAACCGGTAAAACCTCTTTATCGAGTGATTTAGTCCTGGCACTTGGCAAATAAGCTCCCTTTGCCGAGTGCTAGCCAGAACACTCGACACAGAGACTAGCAATAGGGCCACTGGTGTCCCTTTGCCGAGTGCCAGGCATGCAGACACTCGGCAAAGAATCTCATTTTGCCGAGTGCCAGCCAGTGGCTCTTGGCACAAAGGCTGTCATGGGGCTCTCTGGAGCTTTTTTTGTCGAGCGCGAGGCCAGCAAACACTCGGCAAATGCTCCTGATTTGCCAAGTGTCAGTGAGTAATTAACTCGGCAAAGCCTTCGTCACCGTTACTTGTTGTCATAACAGTGACTTTTCTTTGGCGAGTGCCCGATATAATGCACTGGACAAAGAAACTATTACTGATGTATAGTTTACTGAGTCATATTTATCGAGAGTCGCCCTCGGTAAAAAAATTTGTTAGAGTGTTTTCAAAACAGCTTGTTCCCATAGTGACACAGTGCACAAAGACGCATAGAAACGATGCGATTGGCACATGCAGCAGCAGAGCACAAAGACCAGTTGCCGGCCGCCGGCCGGCCCCAAGATGCTGATTGCTACCTAACCTCTGGGTCCCACCGCATATTTGCTTTATGATGATTGCACCACCATGCATGATTGGTACTAATACAAGGTTGTTGCATATACGCATGGATGGACATGAAAATAATGTGTATATGTATATGGTGGTGTGTGTGCGCGTGGGGTGGAGAGCTAAGTCTCTTATAGATGTTGTCTATAGATATCCGAACAGTAGGAGAGAGAGAGGCCATGTTTTTATGAAGCATTCTCGGTTAAATTGTCTAAAGTTTAGCAATTTATATAGATAAAAATATAATGTTATGACGCCAAATACATATATTATCAAAATATTTTTTATGAAGAATTCAATCGATATATATTTGGCACGATAAATATTTGTATTTTTTAGTATAGATCGGATCAAACTTGATATATTCTAATGTAAAACTATTTGAACATTGTGTTTTTTTAAGACGCAGAGTGTCGTATTTGAGTGGCCCGTGTATCACGAATTCACGATATACGGACACTCCCATCTCCATCATCTGTGGACCATATCCGACAGCCCAACATGGCGTGGCCTGATGTGATGTGTGCAACCCAATCCGCAAATAATACAAAAACAGATGCTTCCTTGGTTCCAAATTAAAAATTCATATTAGATAACCAAATTAAAAATTAATTAGTAAATTTATACAATACATTAAACTTAATGTATGTACCATCTATTTGAATATAGACATAAAAAAATTGAAGAGGTACTAAAAACAATTACTATATATTTTGGGACATAGAGACCGAGAGAATAGTGGTATACATATATTGCCACAATCATGATGCTAGTAGTAGTGCATTACTACTAGCTGGTACTGTAAAAGTGTCCCTACCTCGTTAATGCCTTTTACGGAACTGTTCGATGGAGGGCCTATCAACATAGACCATTCCATCTGATAGAGATTGCTGACCTACCCATGCATCCATCTTTCAAGGTCAAAAAATGATCATAATTTGCAGCGTCTCAGGATCTACTAGTAGTATCTATCTACCATCGATAACAAGTACTACTCTCTCTATTTTCTAAACTATAGGAACGTTTCGGACGATCATTCAGATATATAATTTTTTTGCTATAATGTACTACGCACCATTGAAGATATATACTCTCTTTATTCCAAACTATAAGACATTTTTAGATTTTCTACACGCACTGCTTTTGTTATATATTTAGATATAGTGTACATATCGAAAGCAATATATCTAGGAAAATCAAAAGGCCTTGCAATTTGGAAGGATGAAGTACTCCCGGCCTCTATCCTCAATTATAAGTTAGATTATCCTTTTTTAGAGTTAAAAGCATGCTAAATAATCAAATTTTATACAATAAAATAAAAATATTTATGATATCAACTGAGCATTAAATTCTTTATCAATTATATTATTATTATAGTATTCATATTTAATATTATAGATATTTGTAATTTTCTCTATAATTTTGATTAGATTTCATATACTTTTTAAGATATTCACTTTTGTAGAAAGTGGGAATAATGACTTAATGGGTAGCACATGTCTATGATTAACAGCAACATATATTAGACATGTACAACCTAGAGACCCTGAATTGGTCTTTCAAGTACTACAGATAGCTAATAGACTGCATGACACGACTCTAAGTCTTTGAATCATAAATACAATTAAGAGGCAAAATTACAAATAAAGTTAAGAGACAATATATATAGAGAATCACTAATAATTAGCCTCTTGTATTTTTTTTTAAATAAATCTTATAGAGACTTACCCTGTATGTACATATACGGCTGGCTGTAGCTAGTAAAGTGATAGGGACAGCTCACAGCTGTCATTGCACTACGCTACTTTTAACGAACGAGGTCCCCACTATCCGTAGAGCAAAAATAGAGAGAGAGTTAGATGATGATAGGCACTCATAATGCAGATTTCTATTTTTAGTAATAACTTTGTCGTGTAGATAGTTAGATGATGATTTATACACAATAGAATAGAGAGAGTAAAAATCAAAGAAACAAATTGATGGTAGAATAAACTAAGGGTGTTATGTCCAACCTATATACAAGATTTGTGCAAAATACAAATACTCCCTCCGCCAAAATAGTACGTAGTCGTCTCTAGTTTAAAAACTTAAATCTCCTAAAATACTCGAGAACTAGGAAAAAATTATCTTAATTTCTCCCTCTGTCCTTGAGAATTTCGAAGAATTTACTAGTCCTTAGCATAGAAATTACGGCACCATAAAATTTAACGGGGTGTGTCCAACCATTCCGACTCACTGATTAATTTGTTCTGCATGCATGGTTCACGTGACACCACCACATGTTTGATACTGGGTCGAGATCGGTCGATAGATCGCCGGCACACGGACTGCCGTGGGTGGGTGATGGGTGGGACCACCTCCGACGACGACAGGCCATGTTTTTTTTTGGTGGTGTGGGCCAGATCGGGCAGGCGTGCAATCCGTGTTCGTTTGCCAATTAGCGCACTGTGCAAAAGTTTCGTCGTGTTGTTGTGCGCCAACAACCAATCATGTCGCTGCTGGTTGCATGCATGCGACAATAGCTAGCAGCTGGTCACGTCCGGATGAGGATGTTTCTGCACCACATGCATCATCCATCCTACCGTTGGTTCACAGATTAGCACCACACAGAGTTCACAGGTCCATTCATCCGCATCCACAGCTGGGCCTCGCTGGGCCGTGAGCCAGGCCCAACGCCGCCTCCACAGCCATGCGCTGCGCCCGTAACAATGATCTAAATACAAATACTTGCAACGCTGTCTATGAATGAAATAGATGAAACACCATTGGTTTTGTTAAAAGCTAAAATGGTAATAGAATATTAGTTAAACTTACTTGAAACATCACGTACTATTGTGCTATATAGTTAGACAAATACTTATCATGTTGTCGGTCATATAGATCTAATTAATGTTGCCGATCATACTTTTGACGTCGCCTCTCATGCTTTATCGTGTAGCCTAATCACGTCTTAAATATGAAGCAACTCTTGTGTCCTGTGGTTCAACGCATGTTAACTCTATAGGTATGCCACAAAGATGCTGCCTTTTAAGCTCTCATGCATTTGCTTTGAGTCAATCACTCTATTAAACATGGAGTGCCTGCAACACAATAATGTGGAACATCAATTTCATATGTGTATTATAGGATTTAAGGAAATACACCGTCCATTGATCTTTACAACTACTATTGATTTGGATATGTTGTTCCATGACATCCAATAATATAAACTTCCACATTGCTTGACATTACACCTCTGGCAACTTCCTGTATAAATAAGGGGGTGTTTGGTTTCTAGGGACTAATTTTAGTCCCTCCGTTTTATTCCATTTTAAGTCATATGTGTTAGTCATTGCAAACATATGATGTAATATAGGTTTTCATATGTTTAGCATTGCAGATATGACCATCAACATCATAAGTGTGTTTCTAATCATTGCCACGGTTCTATTTATGCTTCTTAGATCAATCTTGGAACACTTATGAAGCCTGGAGTTTGCGAACAACATGGTAAGCCTCCTCATGGAACTATCATCTATACATATATGTGTTCATAATTAGATAATTTATATGTTGAGAGTATAAGACAAAATACCCAAAATATTTTACCAGACAATATTGCTTCTCGATCAAGTAAATGGATGAACATCCTCGATTCTTGTCCATCGATTGCTTAAGGATCTCTTTGAAATATATATTATTTACCTGTATACGACCACATCACACTAAATCTTTGACAATCTTTCATGCTTTCTTATGAAACATGCATGTATGTGCATGGACCAACTAGTTTTCTTCCACTAGGAAATGAAAATGTTGCTGCAAAATAAAATGTGTGGTAAGGACAAATATGTACTATATTTCAAAAAAACTTAAGCACAAAATAAAATATAAAACAATCTTATATAAAAGTCATGCCACATTGCTCCTTGTGTATTTTGATAGTTCGTATTAACAGTGAACCGACAGTGGTCCAAAGATATGGCAGGAACTCAGTCACCACAAGGCATAGTTACCATTCATGGCCAAGAAAATGATAGAGGTTACCTAACTATGGTATGGTGGCCACTGCCAACGAATGTGTCATTAATCTAGGACATGTAAACCGAAGGTATGATATAAATATTTAAAAATTATAATAAATATATAAAACAAAGATAGAAGAAATCATCACCCATTGCCACAAGCTATTATCATAGACTTGTAATCCTCTTGAGTAGGCGATATAGGAGGAGATACTACATAGCTCATACTATGGCGTACAAAGATCATGATGCCTTAGAGGGGGCATAAGTATGATTTTCTACAAATTCTTGCAAAAAAGAACTCCTAATTGCAAGGACAATTCCACACTAGTGTATAATTTATATATAAGAGTTTTACACCCTAATTTCCAACTCTACACTATTATGGCAATTCTAAGAATGTACATTCTTGAAGTAAACTGTTCAAAAAAATGCAAAAGGTAATGTAAGGGTTAGAGTACTCCTTGATGTTTTCCAAGGTCTTGAATAGTGACGGCAACGGGTGGAGTTCAGATAGGGTAAAAACCGACCATCAACTGTACCGTGGGTATTACTCATGCCCACCTCCCACTATAATCGCGTGGTAAAGTTTTATTTATCTTTTTCTATCTTAATACTAAATTGCTTACGGATACACTGTATTTAAAATACTCGTTTGAACACGGAGAATCCGTAAGCATAGAATACATTCCCTTGTTATGTAAGCCTATATATAGTTATATAGTAAAGATAAACAGCTACTATACGGCTATTCAGCGATTACTCCACTCTTACACAGAAGCGCGTGCGACGGCCTCTTGTCCTGCGGCCGACGAACACCTAATTTTTAGCAAGTTCTATATTTAAAAGTTGTCAAATAACCGAGTGACATCAGACCATCTTTATATTTTTTGTTAAAATCAACGACTATAGTTTTGTGATTAATAAATAAAAAAATCATAAACTTCACCGCCTACTTTAAACTAAAAGATCTACCTTGGTCCAGTCTCTCTTGCACCGAAGCCCATGAACTGAACAGCCCCTATATTAGTGCTCGATTCAGAGATAACGTGGGCTCGGATCAAATGGGCCTATGCACTGAGCATGGTTCATCCATCCGTTACAGTTTGAGCTTTTTTTTTATCCAGTGCTTGTTCTTGAAAATAGTTTTCTTCTCTACATGTGTGTATGTGTAGCGACAGAGCTAACGACAGGCACCTGTACCGCAATGGCCAGCAGTCCAAAATGATTTCATTCAAAGCCGGATCCTGCCATTTCTGGCAGCCCTTTAGTTATTGCCTGCAACGAGACAAATACGAATTTGTTTCATATTGATAACAACGTACTGTATATGAATATGCTGACAGTATTGGCAGGGAGCAAAACCATAATAACCTACTACTATTCGAGAACTTGAAGTTGAGAACGACCTTTTGTAAACAGGGAACATAGAGTTTGACAGAAACTCAAAAGAATTGGAAGTGCTATTGGCCTTTTCTGAATTTTGGTTTCTTCTCAGCTATACGTACGTACTCTGCTGATTGAGGTGGATGCACTGTGAATACCGAATTTATGCAGAGCGAATCTAACACATGTGGTCTTGGTCCACATTTCCGGTTAATGAGTAGCCATCAAGGTGTGAACTAATAAGTACTCGCTTGCTTAGACTGTGGTGGAACTTGTCCACACAGGTTAAAGTTTTAAATGTATCTGTGCAGGTTCTTGCATTGCATTGTTCATGTATTTTTCTTATTTTTGTTTTAGGTGCTAATAGGAATAAAGTGTTTGTGTGTGTGTTGTCAGCATTGTGTTTATAACGGCGTTCACAAAATAACCAGTTACCTGAGTGGTTTCCTTTAATGATGAAATGGACATATTTGTAGTTCATTTTGCCCCTCTACTACTTTGATTTGGTTCAATTTACCTTTTTAACAACTTCTTCTTTTCTTATCTCTTTATGTACAAACTGAGTTTTCAATTTATATTTTACTAGTTAGTAGCTAATAACATAATTTAGCCCAGAAAAATACATTATATTTTTTATAATTATTTGGTAGGTTAGAGATCAGATAAGATATTAATTTTAATTGTAAAAATATAAATATAAAATAGTAATGAAAAATTCTTAACATATTTTTATAACATAAATTATGATATCTTTAATAATCTATGAACTTAAAATTCAACTCTTAAATGGCGAAAAAAGAGAAATATTATTAGGAAAGATTTGTTTTTTTAATTTCCCCATATATAAGTTGAATTATAAATTCATACTTTCTGAGGTTAACAAAACTGATCCAGAAACTCGGTTGTGCATGCCCTAAAGATCTTCGTGTGAAGAGGTCGCTACCCGCACTGGAATCACAGTTGGCA
Organism: Zea mays; assembly: GCF_902167145.1. NCBI lineage: Eukaryota > Viridiplantae > Streptophyta > Magnoliopsida > Poales > Poaceae > Zea > Zea mays. Next base: position 19,916,545 of record NC_050099.1, on the reverse strand, counting down.
AGTGACTCCTCGACCCCTAGCTTACTCTGACGACTGAATTTCCCAGAATTGAGAGTTTATATAGTTTCAAATTCTGTTGGAGCCGAATTTTAGCCCAAAATCGCTCTATTCCCGATTTCATTGAAAGGGTAAGGCGCATGACAACACACAAATTAACCGGATCTCCATACATACGTAGAGTTACATGGGCTGTAAACCATTACAAAATCTATTCTTTCCTCACAATTCTTTGAGATAAGATAACTTATAAAACACGAGAAGAGAAATTGACCGCCTGTGCCTGTATGAAAGCACATTTGCAGGACATAGTTTAATTTGTCATAGAATTGATCGCCTGGAGGAGGAGGCTTCGGCGAAGCTCAGTTTGAAGGCGACTCGTTTGGAACGGCAACTACTCAGACACATCAGCTCTGACGGCGATGTCTCCAGCTGCGTCCTGCGTTGCATCCATGGAGTGTTACAATATTAAGGACACTAAGACCGACCAGCCACTGCGCTTGCGCAGCTAAATTAGATGCTAGTGAGTGTTTGCAATCTAACCACCACCATCGGCCAACGTGTGATGGTTGGTCGTTTCTGGTCGTTGTAGCTAGCAAGAAATTATTCAAGTATTATCTGTGTAGCCATGAAGCACTTTGGTGATTTCAGAGTGCGCCTTTGTGCATGGTTTCGGTTGTTTGGGCCAGTTTACACTGGCTTCGTTTATAGCTTCAACTGTTATATACTGGCTTTTCTAACTATGAGCCCCTTTGGCGGTTCATCTGAAAACAGTTCCCGGCTCTGGCTTCTCTGGCTCTTTGGCTTCTCTAAAGGAGCCAAAGCCGTTTTATAATTTGTTTAACAAAATAGTTTCTCTTGTATTTATTTCGAATGATGTATTAGGTTAATAAAGGAGGAGCAGGTAGAAGTCACGTTTTTGGTGCTCTGGCTCCCAACACAAAAACGGCTCTAGCTCCTCGAGGGCTCTCGATGAGAAGCCGTTTTTTACCCTTTTAGTAGTATTTCACGATGAGCCCAAGCTAGAGCCGTCTAAAGAGTCATACCAAAGAGACCCTAAAAACAGTTCCAGCTTTGGCTCCTTGGCTTCTCTAGAAGAGGCGGATCCGTTTTGCAATTCGTTTGGCAAAACAGTTTCTCGTGTTTATTTCAAAGGGTGTGTGAGTAAAATGTAGAAGGAGCCACAAGAAGCCACATTTTTTGTGCTCTGGCTCCCAACAGAAAAACGACCCTAGCTCTTAGAGGACTCTCAACGAGAAACCATTTTTTTATCATTTGGTAGGGCTTCACAATGAACCAGAGCTAGAGTCGTCCAAAGAGGCATGCCAAATGAGCCCTATATATAGTTTTTACTATTCATCTAATACATGCTATGTGTAGATACATAATTGTTAATATATACCTAGAATAGCCAAAAATATTTACATTTGTTTTTTTTTCTGCAAAAAAATTAGTGCTGACTACTGTTGTAGACAGGCACTCATATATATGCACATACACTCACATTAATCTACTCATTTTTGTTGCAGCTTTTCTTGATCCAAGATACACATTATCTATGTATACAAATATTATTGTTAAGGAGATATTTGGTGAGGATAGGGGCTAGTTAGTTTGGGCACCTATATTAACTCTTATGTTCATGTGTTGTTTGAAGAATACAAAAATATGTATGCTCCAACTGAAGTAACTGATCCTAGTGAAGCAAAGGGTGGTAGAGGAGGCAAACCTAGAGAAGTAATCGCTAAGAGGATGAAGATGACCAACTATTCTAGTAGCACAACCAAGTCAGAACTTGAAAAGTATCTCACTGAAGAGACCGAACACACTGATATAAAGATTGACATACTTTTTTGGTGGAAGGTCGATGCACATAGTTTTCCTATTTTGGCTCACATGCCCCATAATGTGCTTTCTATTCCTATCTCAACAGTGGTTGCAGAATCCGTTTTTTGCATGAGTGGACGGATCTCAAATGACTTTCGTACATCGCTAACTTCTTTCATGCTGGAGGCACTTGTATGTACCCAAGACTGGTTGAGAAGGACTACTTCAATCAACATCTAAGAGAATATGGAGGAATTAGCCATGATTGAAGTAGCTATAGTCAATATTCCTTAACCATTGAAGTGCATTCCTTGTAATTGTTATATTAGCTGCATCTTAACTAGTTGAATTCATTTTATAATAGATCGAATTGAAGAATTTGGTGGGAAAGGAAAAGAGAAAGAAAATCCTACAACTTCCAAGTCTCAAGCAACACTAAGCATCAGAAGATGTCGTCCCTCTAGATCTGATGAAAGCCCTGCTACTTAAGGTTTGTGTAGTCTATTTATGGTAGAGTTCAAAGCAGCATGAACTAAGTCCTTATCTTAGCACATCAATATTTCTCCTTTTCTCACTGTCATCCACACCTAAACATGTGAAATGCTTGTCTGATGTTGATATTATCCTTTGAGGAGTTGGTGGATTTGTTTCAGTTTTTTGATGCTTTATACAGAATTAACTCTTTTGTAGTTGCATTGCACTTTCGCATGCTATTTGCTATTCAAAATTAACTCTTTTTCATTGCACTTGAAGCGACATGTTTCCATAGTATTGCTTCATTTCATTTTCAGACGACAGGTGTTGGTGCAAGATCTTTTGCATTGCTCTTTTTGCATAGCATTATTTTTTTTGCATTGCACTTGGGCGACAAGATTTCATTTTTGCCGCTAACAACAACACTCATATTGTTGTCTGCAATTGTTTACCGTATCTTTTTACATGCACAAATTTTGTATGCTATGGAAGATTGGAGGCTGGAGCTTACAAGATCACAAGAAGCCAAAGTTATTGCTATTATGGTCAATGGGACTCTGCCAGTGTGCCACTGTGAAGCAGATTGTTGTTAGTGTTGAGGGTTGAGACCTTAAACTTGAGACTATGAGTCTTTGATTTGCGAATTTGTGAGCATGTTTGTTAACATTATGTGATTCTGTATTTTGGATTATGTGATCTAATATGTGATTGGTGATGGGTTGTTGATTTGCTGATGTTGTTTCTTGGATTTTTTGTTGTGTAGCACTATAAATGCCTGCCTGCCTTGCTGTGTTGCATGTTGGTTCTTGGATTTTTTGGCATGTGCCTGGATACACTAGTCGCTGGCACGCCTGCTGCTTGGGTGCCTGTGGCCCGGCCTACTATGCTGCGACTGCAAAAATATTAGATATATCTTTAGTACCTGAACCTAAACCCGATATTTCGGGTACTCAAAAATTCAGGTTCAACTGTTGAATACCCAAAAAAATTAAACCCAAACAACCGAATCGAAATTTCAAGTATACCTGAATGTACAGTCCTACTAATCCTGGTAAAGAACATTAGGGATGCTATGAAGTAAACTTTTAGGTATTTGCAGGGTATGCTTGATGCTTACTTGCAGTTTTGCAGAACCAGAGAAGGACTTATAGCTCTGTTGATTCAGATTATGCTGTTCATCAAGACAAGAGAAGGTCATTGACAGGTTATGCTTTCATAGTTAGATGATGTGCAGTCAGTTGGAGGGCTTGTCTATAGCCTACAATTGCTTTACTGTAGTCTATGATGCTTGCAAAGAAGCTGTCTGTTTGCTGGTTGAAAGGTTTGTACACTGACTTTTCTGGAGATACATCTTGCATTAATTTATTCTGTGACAGTCGAAGTGCTATCCACCTTACAAAAGATCAAATGTTTCATGAGAGAACAAAGCACATTGATTCAAATACCATTATGTTCGTGAAGTTATTGCAGAGGGCAGATTAAAGGTATGCAATATTAGTACTCATGATAATTCAACAGATATGATGAATACGCATGTTCATGTTGCTAAGTTTGAGCTTTGCTCAAGCTTAGTTGGTATTACCATGTAACCCTAGTGGTTGTTTTGGCGTCGACAGCTGTTTCTTTGATTTGTTTTCAGGAAGATGTTTACATGTTACATACTACAAGATGGAATTAGTCTCAAGGTGCAGATTTGTTGAATTGTGATTCAAATTCTATGAGGCGGCCAAGATAGGAGCAAAGCAGAGGCCTGTCGGCGAGAGGCTTGGTATGAATTAGGGTTTGCTATACCTATATAATCCTCTTGTAAGCCGTCGGGAAAGATAAGACATTTTGTAAACATTCCACAAAAATAGTGAAAGTTGTTGGCTGGCCAGGGAGCGTGGTTTTTCCCTTCACTTTGGAGGGTTTTCCACGATAAAAATCTCGTGTCTATTAGATTGGTTTTGATCTTCTTTGCTATGTTTATTCTTGTCGAACTCTAACAAAGAGCATGTAACAATATAGTACAACTACGAAACGATCCGTTTTGTTTTATTTAAATATTTATGGCCATATGTACATGGAATCCATCTTCTTGTTAAATCTGTTTGCTGATTATAATTACTCAAAACAAGGTGTCATGTCTTGACCTCCTCATGCCCCCCACCCAGCAACCAGGCACCCACCCAAAAGAAAAAGGCTTGAGTTATATTGCATTAATTTATTTTGTGACAGTCGAAGTGCTATCCACCTGTCGGCATTTCGGACCCGGGGGGTCCGTAGGCCAACCAGTAAATTTGTCGCTGCGTGCCCCTGCCCAGATGGGTTGGCACGAGATGGAACACAAGGGGAAAACGCGGCTCGTATTAATTATCTCGCCCCAGGGGGGTGTGCTCGTAGTAGGGGTTACAAGCGTTCGCGAGAGAGATAGGGAGTGAGCCTGTTCGTTAGCCCGTCCTTCCCCTGCGCGACCCTCCCGTAGGAAGGCCCTGGACCTCCCTTTTATAGATGCAAGAAGAGGGTCCAGGTGTACAATGGGGGGTGTAGCTTATGCGCTAACGTGTCTAGCAGAGAGGTGCCTGAGCCCTGTGTACATGCCAACGTGGCTGTCGGAGAGGTGCTAGAGCCCTGTGTACGCGATAATGTGGCTGTCGGAGAAGTGCCTGAGCCCTGTAGAAGCATAGCTGGCGGTGCTGCTGGGATCCTGCTGACGTCTCCTTGCTTCTGTAGGGGGCTGAGAACCACCGTCGTCACGGACGCACGCGAGAAGCCATCATTACCTTTTACCGGGACGAGCCAGATGGGACGCCGGTCTTGTTCCCTCGTAGCCTGAGCTAGCTAGAGGTAGGATGATGATGTATCCCCTGTGGCGCGGTCGGTCCGAGCCCAAGGTCGGGCGAGGCGGAGACTTCTCCTGAGGCCGAGGCCGGGGTCGGGCGAGGGCGCAATTCCTCCCGAGGCCGAGGCTGAGGCCGAGTCTTGGGGTCGGGCGAGGCGGAGACCTCCTCCCGAGGCCGAGGCCTGAGGTCGGGCGAGGCGGAGCTTCCTGTTGCGCCCGAGGCTGAACTTGCTGCTATCAGCCTTGCCCGGGTGGCTGGCACAGCAGTCGGAGCGGGGTGAGCGGCGCTGTTTTCCTGTCAGATCGGTCAGTGAAAAGGGCGAAGTGACTGCGGTCACTTCGACCTTGCCGACTGAGGCGCGCGTGTCAGGATAAGGTGTCAGGCGATCCTCGCACTGAATGCGCCTGCGATACGGTCGGTTGGTGAGGCGATTTGGCCAAGGTTGCTTCTCGACGAAGCCTGCCCGAGCTGGGCCTCGGGCGAGCCGAGGGTGCGCCCACTGCCTGAGGAGGCCCTCGGGCAAGGCGTGAATTCGTCTGGGACTACTGTTCCTGCCCAAGGCCGGGCTCGGGCGAAGCGAGATTGCGTCCCTTGGTAGACGAGGCCTTGACCTGAACCGTGCCCATTAGTCTTTGCAGTTTTTGATGAGGGTGGTTACCAGCCGTGTTTATGAGTGTTGGGGGTACCCCTAATTACGGTACCCGACAGTAGCCCCCGAGCCTCAAAGGGAGTGTTGGTACTCGCTTGGAGGCTTTGCTGCACTTTTTTGCGAGGGGACCGGCCTTTGTCGGTTATTCTTTGTTCCGGCGCGCACCCGCCGGGTGTAGCCCCCGAGGCCTCGGAGGAGTGGTTTGACTCCTCTGAGGTCTTAATGCTTTTCGTGATGCTTCGGCCGGCCTGGTTGTTCCCTCATGCGGCCTGGCCGTAGCCCGGGTGCATGGTCAGGTTCCAAGTTTTTAGGCTGGTTTGTTGACGCTGTCAACGGTTTGGCTGTAGCCGAGTTGCGAGAGCAGCCCCCGAGCCTCTGCACAGAGTGAGAGGACGATCAAGGACTGTCTCGACTTTTATTATACGCCCCTTCGTCGCCTTTACGCAAGGAGGAAGGGGGGAAAGCGCCATGTTGCCCTCGGAGGGCGCCGAACATGGTGTCTCCAGTGAGTTGCTAACGGGTGATCCGAGTGGACGACCGTGCCCCGTTTGATAAGGGTCGGCTAGTGGCCCAGAGGCGCGCTCCAAAAGTACATGCAGGTGATTTGCCGGATCCGGACCCGTTCGATAGGGTTCGAGGGCTCGATGCCTCCCTCTAGTGGGATTCCGTTACAAAATCGCTCCTGCTGGTCTCAGAAATGTCCTAGGGTACCTCGGGAGCGTAGCCCGAGCCTCGGCCATGTAACAGACGTACCCAGAGTCATCCCTCACTCTGCGTGTTCTGGGGTGGCTGTCGAACCCTTCCGAGGGGCCAGCCTTCGAACCCCTAATCAGTAATGGGCGCGGAGCCCGAGTGCTCTAGGGCGGCTGTCGAACCCTTCCGAGGGGCCAGCCTTCGAACCCCTGATCAGTAATAGGCTTGGAGCCCGAGTGCTCTGGGGCGGCTGTCGAACCCTTCCGAGGGGCCAGCCTTCGAACCCCTGATCAGTAGGAGGGCTCGGGGGCCCGTTTCCTTCGCTGAGAAGGATCCTTTCCGAAATATCCCCTTTCCCGGTCCCTGTAGTAAGAGAGAGAAAGAGGAAGAGGAAAGGATATGAATTTAAATGGCGTGGCACACCTTTTTTAATGCGGTCATCATGGCAGAGGTGAAACGACGCCCGCTTCGCCTGCCAAAGGTGTCGCTTGCCCTGCCAAGGAGTTAATGCGACGGGACAGGCGATTCGCGGGGCGGCCTTTGCGCGTGCACGAGCCGTTCGAGGAATGGAACATGGGCGCGTCGTCTTCATGCCGTGGGAGAGGGCTCTCCTGTCACTTCAGGATGGGACACGAGCCTGCAGGCGATTTGACCGCTGCCTCCGCCCGTCTGCTGCTGTAATTACTGCCGGTCCGCTTTTGGCCATATCGACCGCCGCGCCTCCCCCTGCGGCTGACTGGCCCATGATCGTTGTGCTCGATTGGCACTGTTGGGTCATGCGCAGAGCTGCCTCAAGTCGCGGCACTGGTTCCGCAGTCGAGAAGACGCGACACTAGCGCGAGTGGCGGTGCAGTTTCCTTGCACGCAGTAACCGTTGCGCCGGTTGCATGACATGCGGGCCCGGGCCTTCACGCTGACCCACCGGATGCGATGAAGCCGAAGGGGTGCACAACCGTGGTGCAGTTGCATGCCTCCTGCATGGCGGTCCGCCCTTTCGCCCGCTGGTTTCGGCGAGAATGGGGGAACGCTTATAACCGCGGGGCGGTTACCTGCTTCGCGTGCAGTGGTTTGGCTTCTTCCGTTTCTGGTCAGCCCGCACGATGTGTGGGACCCAGCCCCCGTGCCGGAGGGTGGGAACCCTGGAGCTCGTCGGTGGAGACTTTGCTCGTGACGCTTGGAATGCGAGTGGGGAGAGCCGCCTTTAAAAAGGGATCGATCCCCCGGGCAGTGGACATGCCTCCGCACTCCCCTCATGCATTGCGCCCTTCCACCTTCCGAGTCCCCGGATGGGGTGCACCCGTGTTGCCTTCGTCTCGCTGCCGTTGGAGGAGCGCGACCCCGCGGGGGTTGGCGCTCTTCAGACATCGCTCGGCTTCAAGGATTTTCATCACGCAGCCCGGCTGCAGTCTCCCGTCGGCGGTCACCCAGGATGATGACCGTAGGCCTCATGGTGGGGACAAGCAAGCCGGGCTGCGGCCTCTACCCCGCCCTCAGCTTCAAGGATGTTCATCATCCTCGCTGTGGCGGAGGGCGAGCTGAGCCGGGGTCCTACCTCCCGCATGGGTCGGCAAGCCGCCTCTTTCTTTAGCATTAAGGGGAGAGGGTGCTCACCGGCCTTGCAGAGGGGGCGAACTTCGACAACGCGGGACCGGTCGGCCGCAAGCGTCGTTAGCTGCAGTGTGCCTGGCTCGCTGGCTCAGCTGGCTCTGGCGCGGCCTCTGATGCGGCCTCCTGCCGCTTGGTCCGGGCGTGGCTGTCCGTCCACCGCATGGGCGACTGTTGCGCCGTGCGCACCGGGGGATCGTCCAAGATGTCGTACGCCGCATGGGCGGCGTTCGTGTTCTTGGATTGTCTTGTCCTCAATCTGGCATGACGCCTCCGCGTGGAGGTCGGTGCCTGCCCGTCTGCGAGGACTTGAGTGGGGATCTGCCAGTGGATGGGGCGGCCGCCATTCGTCGGCGTGGCGCTGGCGCGCGGGTGGCCGTTGTCGTCGATGCTGAGGTGGTGGTTGCCAGAGCAGGTTTCTCCGCCGACGAGACCGTCGGTGCCACCTGCGGTCGGACCTCCGGCTCTTTGGCTTTGATGGCTTGTCCTCGCCCCTCGTGTGGGGACGTGGGTGAGGGCCTTTCAGCAGCATTGTTTGCCCTGAGGCCATCGCTGCGGCTGTCTTGCCGCCCGAGACGGAGGTTGTTGCCGCGCTGTTGGTGCAGTGGTCGTCGACGAGCCACCCAGGGTTTGTTGTACCGCAGGCCCTCTGGTGTGGAGGTTGTTCATGCCCGCGGGAGTGGAACCGGAGTCCCGTTTGTAATGGCACCCTGGGTATGGGTGTTTGTTCATTGTGGCCGCGGAGGCCTGAACATTTGGGCATTTGAGCGTAATGTCGTGTTTCTTCCTCATTTCGAGTACTAGGACTTGCCTGTCGGCTAGCGGAACCACTTAACCGAGCGTGAGTTGCCTTGTGCGGAAGGTGACGAGTGAGGTATCCGTATCCCGGAGGCGTAGGAGTCCCTCGGCTCGGTCGGCCTTGCCACTCAAGGCTTCTCTTGCTCAGTTTTAGAACCTTTGGCCGCTCTGCGATGAGCTGGAGCCGGAGGCAGCGGTGTCGGCGTGGACAGAGGCGGAGTCGGCTCGAAAAGAGGCTTTGTCGGCCCGGGAGCACGTGGCTTCCCAGGCCGAGGAGGTGCAGCAGCGGTGGCTGGAGCTTGGCCAGGTCATCCGCGGGTGATAGTCGCCTAGAGGGGGGTGAATAGGGCGAAACTGAAATTTACAAATATAAACACAACTACAAGCCGGGTTAGCGTTAGAAATAAAACCGAGTCCGCGAGAGGGTGTAAAACAAATCGCAAGCGAGTAAAGCGGTGAGACACAAGGATTTGTTTTACCGAGGTTCGGTTCTCGCAAACCTACTCCCCGTTGAGGAGGCCACAAAGGCCGGGTCTCTTTCAACCCTTCCCTCTCTCAAACGGTCCCTCGGACCGAGTGAGCTTCTCTTCTCAAATCACTTGGGAATCAAACTTCCCGCAAGGACCACCACACAATTGGTGTCTCTTGCCTCAATTACAAGTGAGTGTTTGATCACAAGAAAGAATGCCAAAGAAAAGAAGCGATCCAAGCGCAAGAGCTCAAATGAACACTACAAATCACTCTCTCTAGTCACTAAACCTTTGTGTGGAGTTGGGAGAGGATTTGATCTCTTTTGGTGTGCTTTGCAATGAATGCTAGCTCTTGTATAGTGGTTGGAAGCTGGAAAACTTGGTTGCAATGAATGGTGGGGTGGTTGGGGTATTTATAGCCCCAACCACCAAACATGACCGTTGGTGGAGGCTGTCTATCGTATGGTGCACCGGACAGTCCGGTGCACACCGAACATGTCCGGTGCACCAGCCACGTCACCAAAGCCGTTGGAATTTTACCGTTGGAGTTCTGACTTCTGGGCCCGCCTAGATGTCCGGTGCACACCGGACATGTACTGTTCAATGTCCGGTGCGCCAGTATGCGCGTTCCTGACTTCTGCGCGCTTCTGGCGCGCATTGAATGTGCCTGCAGGTGACCATTGGCGCGAAGTAGCCGTTGCTCCGTAGTCGCACCGGTCAGTCCGGTGTACACCGTACATGTCTGGTGAATTATAGCGGAGCAGCCGCTGCGTTTTCCTGAGGCTGGCGAGTTCCGGTGGCCGCTCTTCCTTGGAGCACCGGACACTGTCCGGTGCACACCGGACAGTCCGGTGAATTATAGCGAAGTGCCTCTGGAAATTCCCGAAGGTGGCAAGTTTGAGTTGGAGTCCTCTGGTGCACCGGACACTGTCCGGTAGTGCACCGGACACTGTCCGGTGTACACCGGACAGTCTGGTGCGCCAGACCAGAGGTGCCTTCGGTTGTCCCTTTGCTCCTTAATTTGAACCCAACATTGGTCTTTTTAATTGGCTTGTTGTGAACCTTTGACACCTGTATAACTTATATACTAGAGCAAACTAGTTAGTCCAATTGTTTGTGTTGGGCAATTCAACCACCAAAATTATTTAGGAACTAGGTGTAAGCCTAATTCCCTTTCAATCTCTCCCTTTTTGGTGATTGATGCCAACACAAACCAAAGCAAATATAGAAGTGCATAATTGAACTAGTTTGCATAATGTTAGTGCAAAGATTGCTTGGAATTGAGCCAATGTAAATACTTACAAGATATGCATGGATTGCTCCTTCATTTTTAACATTTTGGACCACGCTTGCACCACATGTTTTGTTTTTGCAAATTCTTTTGTAAATCCTTTTTAAAGTTCTTTTGCAAATAGTCAAAGGTAAATGAATAGGATTTGCAAAACATTTTTAAGATTTGAAATTTTCTCCCCCTGTTTCAAATGCTTTTCCTTTGACTAAACAAAACTCCCCCTAAATGAGATCCTCCTCTTAGGTTCAAGAGGGTTTTGATATACCATTTTAAAATACTGCTTTCTCCCCCTTTTGAACACAATAAGATACCAATTGAAAATACTCTTTGAAAAACTAAGTTTTTGAAATTGGTGGTGGTGCGGTCCTTTTGCTTTGGGCTCATACTCTCTCCCCCTTTGGCATGAATCGCCAAAAACGGAATCATTAGAGCCCTCGAAGTACTTTCTGCCCCTTTGGTCATATATAGATGAGTTGAGATTATACCAAAGACGAAGTCCTTTTGCTCTTTCCCCAAAAGATGGAGAGTGGCATGGAGCGACGGCGAAGGATAAGTTACGGAGTGGAAGCCTTTGTCTTCGCCGAAGACTCCAATTCCCTTTCAATACACCTATGACTTGGTTTGAAATAGACTTGAAAAACACATTAGTCATAGCATATGAAAGAGACATGATCAAAGGTATACAAATGAGCTATGTGAGCAAGTTAGCAAAAGAAATTGCGCGAATCAAGAATATTGAGCTCATGCCTAAGTTTGTTAAAAGTTTGTTCATCAAGAGGCTTGGTAAAGATATCGGCTAATTGATCTTTAGTGTTAATGTAAGAAATCTCGATATCTCCCTTTTGTTGGTGATCCCTAAGAAAATGATACCGAATGGCTATGTGTTTAGTGCGGCTATGCTCGACGGGATTATCCGCCATCTTGATTGCACTCTCATTATCACATAGCAAAGGGACTTTGGTTAATTTGTAACCGTAGTCCCGCAGGGTTTGCCTCATCCAAAGCAGTTGCGCGCAACAATGGCCTGCGGCAATGTACTCGGCTTCGGCGGTGGAAAGAGCAACCGAATTTTGCTTCTTTGAAGCCCAAGACACCAAGGATCTTCCCAAGAACTGGCAAGTCCCCGATGTGCTCTTTCTATTGATTTTACACCCTGCCCAATCGGCATCTGAATAACCAATTAAATCAAATGTGGATCCCCGAGGGTACCAAAGCCCAAACTTAGGAGTATAAGCCAAATATCTCAAGATTCGTTTTACGGCCGTAAGGTGGGCTTCCTTAGGGTCGGCTTGGAATCTTGCACACATGCATACGGAAAGCATAATATCCGGTCGAGATGCACATAAATATAGCAAAGAACCTATCATCGACCGATATACCTTTTGATCCACGGACTTACCTCCCGTGTCGAGGTCGAGATGCCCATTAGTTCCCATGGGTGTCTTGATGGGCTTGGCATCCCTCATTCCAAACTTGCTTAGAATATCTTGAGTGTACTTCGTTTGGCTAATGAAGGTGCCCTCTTGGAGTTGCTTCACTTGAAATCCCAAGAAGTACTTCAACTCCCCCATCATCGACATCTCGAACTTTTGTGTCATGATCCTACTAAACTCTTCACATGTAGACTCGTTAGTAGACCCAAATATAATATCATCAACATAAATTTGGCATACAAACAAGTCATTTTCAATAGTTTTAGTGAATAGAGTAGGATCAGCCTTTCCGACTTTGAATTCATTAGTGATGAGAAAATCCCTAAGGCATTCATACCATGCTCTTGGGGCTTGCTTGAGCCCATAAAGCGCCTTAGAGAGTTTATAGACATGGTTAGGGTGCTCACTATCTTCAAAGCTGGGAGGTTGCTCAACATAGACCTCTTCCTTAATTGGTCCATTGAGGAAGGCACTTTTCACGTCCATTTGATAGAGCTTAAAGCCATGGTAAGTAGCATAGGCTAATAATATACGAATTGATTCAAGCCTAGCTACGGGTGCATAGGTTTCACCGAAATCCAAACCTTCGACTTGGGAGTATCCCTTGGCCACAAGTCGAGCTTTGTTCCTTGTCACCACACCATGCTCGTCTTGCTTGTTGCGGAAGACCCATTTGGTTCCTACAACATTTTGATTAGGACGTGGAACTAAATGCCATACCTCATTCCTAGTGAAGTTGTTGAGCTCCTCTTGCATAGCCACCACCCAATCCGAATCTTGTAGTGCTTCCTCTACCCTGTGTGGCTCAATAGAGGAAACAAAAGAGTAATGCTCACAAAAATGTGCAACACGAGATCTAGTGGTTACCCCCTTATGTATGTCGCCGAGGATGGTGTCGACGGGGTGATCTCGTTGAATTGCTTGGTGGATTCTTGGGTGTGGCGGCCTTTGTTCTTCATCCTCCTTGTCTTGATCATTTGTATCCCCCCCTTGATCATTGCCGTCATCTTGAGGTGGCTCATTTGCTTGATCTTCTATTTCATCAACTTGAGCTTCATCCTCATTTTGAGTCGGTGGAGATGCTTGCGTGGAGGAGGAAGGTTGATCTTGTGCATTTGGAGGCTCTTCGGATTCCTTAGGACACACATCCCCAATGGACATGTTCCTTAGCGCGATGCATGGAGCCTCTTCAATACCTATCTCATCAAGATCAACTTGCTCTACTTGAGAGCCGTTAGTCTCATCAAACACAACGTCACAAGAAATTTCAACTTGTCCAGTGGACTTGTTAAAGACTCTATATGCCCTTGTGTTTGAATCATATCCTAGTAAAAAGCCTTCTACAGTCTTAGGAGCAAATTTTGATTTTCTACCTCTTTTAACAAGAATAAAGCATTTGCTACCAAAGACTCTAAAATATGAAATGTTGGGCTTTTTACCGGTTAGGAGTTCATAGGATGTCTTCTTGAGGATTCGGTGTAGATACAACCGGTTGATGGCGTAGCAGGCGGTGTTGACCGCCTCGGCCCAAAACCGATCCGAAGTCTTGTATTCATCAAGCATGGTTCTTGCCATGTCCAATAGAGTTCTATTCTTCCTCTCCACTACACCATTTTGTTGTGGGGTGTAGGGAGAAGAGAACTCATGCTTGATGCCCTCTTCCTCAAGGAAGCCTTCAATTTGTGCGTTCTTGAACTCCGTCCCGTTGTCGCTTCTTATTTTCTTGATCCTTAAGCCGAACTCATTTTGAGCCTGTCTCAAGAATCCCTTTAAGGTCTCTTGGGTTTGAGATTTTTCCTGCAAAAAGAATACCCAAGTGAAGCGAGAATAATCATCCACTATTACAAGACAGTACTTACTCCCGCCGATGCTTATGTAAGCAATCGGGCCGAATAGATCCATGTGGAGTAGCTCAAGCGGCCTGTCGGTCGTCATGATGTTCTTGTGTGGATGATGAGCTCCAACTTGCTTTCCTGCCTGGCATGCGCTACATATCCTGTCTTTCTCAAAATGAACATTGGTTAGTCCTAAAATGTGCTCTCCCTTTAGAAGCTTATGAAGATTCTTCATCCCAACATGGGCTAGTCGGCGGTGCCAGAGCCAACCCATGTTAGTCTTAGCAATTAAGCAAGTGTCGAGTTCAGCTCTTTCAAAATCTACCAAGTATAGTTGACCCTCTAACACTCCCTTAAATGCTATTGAATCATCACTTCTTCTAAAGACAGTGACACCTACATCAGTGAAAAGACAGTTGTAGCCCATTTTGCATAATTGAGATACAGAAAGCAAATTGTAATCTAATGAATCTACAAGAAAAACATTGGAAATAGAATGGTCAGGAGATATAGCTATTTTACCAAGACCTTTGACCAAACCTTGATTTCCATCCCCGAATGTGATAGCTCGTTGGGGATCTTGGTTTTTCTCGTAGGAGGAGAACATCTTCTTCTCCCCTGTCATATGGTTTGTGCACCCGCTGTCGAGTATCCAACTTGAGCCCCCGGATGCATAAACCTACAAAACAATTTTAGTTCTTGACTTTAGGTACTCAAACGGTTTTGGGTCCTTTGGCATTAGAAACAAGAACTTTGGGTACCCAAACACAAGTCTTTGATCCCTTGTGTTTGCCCCCAACAAACATGGCAACTACTTTGCCGGATTTGTTAGTCAAAACATAAGATGCATCAAAAGTTTTAAAAGAAAGACTATGTTCATTTGATGCACTAGGAGTTTTCTTCTTAGGCAACTTAGCACGGGTTGGTTGCCTAGAGCAAGATGTCTCACCCTTATACATAAAAGCATGGTTAGGGCCAGAGTGAGACTTCCTAGAGTGAATCCTCCTAATTTTGCTCTCGGGATAACCGGCAGGGTACAAAATGTAACCCTCGTTATCCTGAGGCATGGGAGCCTTGCCCTTTACAAAATTAGACAATCTTTTAGGAGGGGCATTAAGTTTGACATTGTCTCCCCTTTGGAAGCCAATGCCATCCTTGATGCCAGAGCGTCTCCCATTATAGAGCATACTTCTAGCAAATTTAAATTTTTCATTCTCTAAGTTATGCTCGGGAATTTTAGCATCTAATTTTGCTATATGATCATTTTGTTGTTTAATTAAAGCCATGTGATCATGAATAGCATTAATATCAACATCTCTACATCTAGTACAAATAGATACATGCTCAACAATAGATGTAGAGGGTTTGCAAGATTTTAATTCTACAACCTTAGCATGTAACATGTCATTCTTAGTTCTAAGGTCGGAAATAGTAGCATTGCAAACATCAAAATCTTTAGCCTTAGCAAGCAATTTTTCATTTTCAATTCTAAGGCTAGCAAGAGAAATGTTCAATTCTTCAATTCTAGCAAGTAAATCATCATCATTATTTCTAGAATTGGTAATTGAAACATTACAAACATGAGAATCAACCTTAGCTAACAAATTAGCATTTTCATTTCTAAGGTTGTCTATTGTCTCATGGCAAGTGCTTAGCTCACTAGATAATTTTTCACATTTCTCAATTTCTAGAGCATAAGCATTTTTAACCTTAACATGTTTCTTATTTTCCTTAATTAGGAAGTCCTCTTGGGAATCCAAAAGGTCATCCTTTTCATGGATAGCACTAATTAATTCATTTAATTTTTCTTTTTGTTCCATGTTAAGGTTGGCAAAAAGGGTACGCAAATTATCTTCCTCATCACTAGCATTATCATCACTAGAGGACTCATATCTAGTGGAGGATTTAGATTTAACCTTCTTCTTTTTGCCGTCCTTTGCCATGAGGCACTTGTGGCCGACGTTGGGGAAGAGGAGTCCCTTGGTGACGGCGATGTTTGCGGCGTCCTCGTCGTCGGAGGAGTCGGTGGAGCTCTCGTCGGAGTCCCATTCGCGGCACACGTGGGCATCACCGCCCCTCTTCTTGTGGTACCTCTTCTTTTCTCTCCTCTTGCCCTTCTTGTCGTTATCCCTGTCACTGTCACTTGATAATGGACATTTAGCAATAAAGTGACCGGGCTTACCACACTTGTAGCAAACCTTCTTGGAACGGGATTTGTAATCCTTCCCCTTCCGTTGCTTGAGGATTTGGCGAAAGCTTTTGATGATCAAAGCCATCTCCTCGTTGTCGAGCTTTGAAGCGTCGATTGGTTGTCTACTTGGTGTAGACTCCTCCTTCTTCTCCTCCGTCGCCTTGAAAGCCACCGGTTGTGCTTTGGACGTGGAGGGATCATCAAGCTCATTGATCTTCTTTGAGCCCTTGATCATACATTCAAAGCTCACAAAATTCTCGATAACTTCCTCGGGAGTCATTAGTGTGTATCTAGGATTACCACGAATTAATTGAACTTGAGTGGGGTTAAGGAAGATGAGTGATCTTAGAATAACCTTAACCACCTCGTGGTCATCCCATTTTTTGCTCCCGAGGTTGCGCACTTGATTCACCAAGGTTTTGAGCCGGTTGTACATATCTTGTGGCTCCTCCCCTTGGCGAAGACGAAAGCGACCGAGCTCCCCCTCGATCGTTTCCCGCTTGGTGATTTTGGTGAGTTCATCACCCTCGTGCGCGGTCTTGAGTAGATCCCAAATCTCCTTCGCATTCTTCAACCCTTGCACCTTGTTATATTCCTCTCTACTTAGAGAGGCGAGGAGTATGGTTGTGGCTTGGGAGTTGAAGTGCTCGATTTGGGCCACCTCATCCTCATCATAGTCTTCATCCCCTACGGATGGTACCTGTGCACCAAACTCAACAACATCCCATATGCTTTTGTGGAGTGAGGTTAGATAAAATCGCATTAAATCACTCCACCTAGCGTAATCTTCACCATCAAATGTTGGTGGTTTGCCTAATGGGACGGAAAGTAAAGGTGTATGTTTTGAAATGCGAGGGTAGCGTAGGGGAATCTTACTATACTTCTTGTGCTCTTGGCGCTTAGAAGTGACGGATGCCGTGTCGGAGCCGGAGGTGGAGGTTGATGAAGAATCGGTCTCGTAGTAGACCACTTTCCTCATCCTCTTTTTCTTGTCCCCACTCCGTTGCGGCTTGTGGGAGGAAGACTTCTCCCTCTTCTCTTTGTGTGAAGAAGATTTCTTCTCCTTCCCTTTGGAGGAGTCCTTCTTCTTCTCCTTCCCTTTGGAGGAGTCTTTCTTCTCCTTCCTCTTGGTGCGGGACTCTTCCGATGAAGTGCTCCCGTGGCTTGTAGTGGGCTTTTCGCCGGTCTCCATCTCCTTCTTGGCGTGATCTCCCGACATCACTTCGAGCGGTTAGGCTCTAATGAAGTACCGGGCTCTGATACCAATTGATAGTCGCCTAGAAGGGGGGTGAATAGGGTGAAACTGAAATTTACAAATATAAACACAACTACAAGCCGGGTTAGCGTTAGAAATAAAACCGAGTCCGCGAGAGGGTGTAAAACAAATCGCAAGCGAGTAAAGCGGTGAGACACAAGGATTTGTTTTACCGAGGTTCGGTTCTCGCAAACCTACTCCCCGTTGAGGAGGCCACAAAGGCCGGGTCTCTTTCAACCCTTCCCTCTCTCAAACGATCCCTCGGACCGAGTGAGCTTCTCTTCTCAAATCACTTGGGAATCAAACTTCCCGCAAGGACCACCACACAATTGGTGTCTCTTGCCTCAATTACAAGTGAGTGTTTGATCACAAGAAAGAATGCCAAAGAAAAGAAGCGATCCAAGCGCAAGAGCTCAAATGAACACTACAAATCACTCTCTCTAGTCACTAAACCTTTGTGTGGAGTTGGGAGAGGATTTGATCTCTATTGGTGTGCTTTGCAATGAATGCTAGCTCTTGTATAGTGGTTGGAAGCTGGAAAACTTGGATGCAATGAATGGTGGGGTGGTTGGGGTATTTATAGCCCCAACCACCAAACATGACCGTTGGTGGAGGCTGTCTGTCGTATGGTGCACCGGACAGTCCGGTGCACACCGGACATGTCCGGTGCACCAGCCACGTCACCAAAGCCGTTGGAGTTCTGTCTTCTAGGCCCGCCTGGATGTCCGATGCACACCGGACATGTACTGTTCAATGTCCGGTGCGCCAGTATGCGCGTGCCTGACTTCTGCGCGCTTCTGGCGCGCATTGAATGCGCCTGCAGGTGACCGTTGGCGTGAAGTAGTCGTTGCTCCGCAGTCGCACCGGACAGTCCAGTGTACACCGGACATGTCCGGTGAATTATAGCGGAGCAGCCGCTGCGTTTTCCCGAGGCTGGCGAGTTCCGGAGGCCGCTCTTCCTTGGAGCACCGGACACTGTCCGGTGCACACCGGACAGTCCGGTGAATTATAGCGGAGTGCCTCTGGAAATTCCCGAAGGTGGAAAGTTTGAGTTGGAGTCCTCTGGTGCACCGGACACTGTCCGGTGTACACCGGACAGTCCGGTGCGCCAGACCAGAGGTGCCTTCGGTTGTCCCTTTGCTCCTTAATTTGAACCCAACATTGGTCTTTTTAATTGGCTTGTTGTGAACCTTTGACACCTGTATAACTTATATACTAGAGCAAACTAGTTAGTCCAATTGTTTGTGTTGGGCAATTCAACCACCAAAATTATTTAGGAACTAGGTGTAAGCTTAATTCCCTTTCAGCGGGCGGGACCAACCCCGGAGTCACGCTGCCGAGGCCGTGAGCCGGATTGAGGTCCTCGGGGGACAGCTGGCTGAGGCTACGGAGCGGCCAGCCGAGGCGTCCGCTCGGGCCGGAACCCTTGCGGAGAACCTGACCGTGAGGGCCCAAGCGCGGTGTTGGCGTCCTCCTTTGGGGTGGAGATCCCTCCGCCCGTGTCGCCGTCCGAGGCTGGGCCAGGTTCTGCCGAGGGTGGAAACATCGCCGAGGGTGTTGTTGCTCCCCCTGCCTATGTCTAAACCTGCAGGAACAGTTTGTCTGTAGTATGCGTATGTTTTTCGCGGCTGCTGAGGCCTAAATATTTTAACGCTGGATTGTAAAGCTGTGTTTTCTTTCCTCTCGTTTCGTGTGTTAGGACTTGTTTGGTAGCATAATCCCTCGTCCGAGCGTGAGTTACTTTTTGCGGAAGGTGATGAGTGAGGTATCCGTATCCCGGAGGCATAGGAGTCCCTCGGCTCGGTCGGCCTTGCCACTTACGTGTACTCTCATCGTTTTTAGGGTTCTGCTATCGAAGCAGTCGAAACGACATGAAAGTCGTTCTGGCAGAAAAGTTTTCAAGCGTTAGGACTTGTTTGGTAGCAGAATCGCTTATCCGAGCGTGAGTTACTTATCGCAGAAGGTGATGAGTGAGGTATCCGTATCCCGAAGGCGTAGGAGTCCCTCGGCTCGGTCGGCCTTGCCGCTTACGTGTACTCTCGTCGTTTTTAGGACCCCGCTATCGAAGCAGTTGAAAAGCGCGAAAAACGTTCTGGCAAAAGACTTTTTCGAGGAACATTTTGACGCAGAGGGGGTTCCCCCCTTCTAGCCCCCGAGGGAGGGTCGGGCTTTGCCGAGGCAAGGCTGATCCTTCCTTGATGGTTAGACTTTATTTATGTATGTAAAGAAAGCGAGGTATATGAACGACTTGAAAACATCTTAAGGGTAGAAGCGACGTAGCTATTGGATGTTCCAAGCGTTGTTGTAGACCTCGCCTTGTTCGTTGGCCAGCTTGTATGTCCCGGGCTTCAAAATCTTGGCGATGATGAACGGCCCTTCCCAGGGAGGAGTAAGCTTGTGGCGCCCTCGGGCGTCTTGCCGCAGCCGAAGTACCAGGTCTCCCACCTGGAAGCCTCGGGACCGGACCCTTCGGGCATGGTAGCGTCGCAGAGACTGCTGATACCGTGCCGAGTGTAGTAAGGCCACGTCCCGAGCCTCTTCGAGCTGGTCCAGTGAGTCTTCTCGGCTGGTCTGGTTGTTTCGGTCGTCGTACGCCTTTGTCCTCGAGGAACCGTATTCTAAGTCTGTGGGTGAGATAGCCTCAGCCCCATAGACTAGAAAGAACGGTGAGAAACCCGTGGCTCGGCTTGGCATCGTCCTTAGACTCCAGACCACCGAGGGTAGCTCTTTCATCCACCGCTTGCCGAACTTGTTGAGGTCGTTGTAGATCCTCGATTTAAGTCCCTGCAAAATCATACCGTTGGCACGCTCCACCTGCCCATTCGTCATGGGGTGAGCTACGGTGGCCCAGTCCACACGGATGTGGTGGTCCTCGCAGAAGTCCAGGAACTTCTTCCCAGTGAACTGCGTGCCATTGTCGGTGATGATGGAGTTCGGGACCCCAAAGCGTTGGATGATGTTTGTGAAGAACGCCACCGCCTGCTCGGACCTGATGCTGTTTAGGGGTCGGATCTCGATCCACTTGGAGAATTTCTCAATGGCGACCAGCAGGTGCGAGAAGCCCCCGGGTGCCTTCTGCAAGGGACCAACGAGGTCCAGACCCCACACGGCAAATGGCCAGGTGATGGGTATTGTCTGCAGGGCCTGAGCGGGCAGGTGCGTCTGTCTTGCGTAGAATTGACACCCTTGGCAGGAGCGTACAATCCTAGTGGCGTCGACCACAGCGGTCGGCCAGTAGAAACCTTGTCGGAAAGCGTTTCCCACGAGGGCACGAGGTGCTGCGTGGTGACCGCAAGCCCCCGAGTGTATCTCTTGCAACAGCTCCTGTCCTTCGGCGACGGATATGCATCGTTGGAGAATGCCCGAGGGGTTGTGGTGGCAGAGCTCCTTTTCATCCCCCAGTAAGACGAACAACTTGGCGCGTCGCGCCAGTCGTCGGGCTTCGGCCTTGTCGAGGGGTAGCTCTCCTCGGTGGAGATATTGCAGGTATAGGGTCTGCCAGTTCGGGTTTGGCGTGACCCCATTCCGCTCTCTCTCGACGCGCAGAGCCTCACCCTCGGCGGTCGAGGGTACCTCGGGCTAGGCCGAGGCCTCCTCGGGCTCGGGCGTGTCGTCGACCTTGACGGAGGGTTGATGTATGTCTCTGGAGAAGACGTCCGTGGGAACCGTTGTCCGCCCCAAGGCTATTTTCGCCAGCTCGTCCGCAGTCTCGTTGTACCGTCGAGCGATGTGGTTGAGCTCCAGCCCATAGAACTTGTCTTCCAGGCGCCGAACTTTGTCGCAGTAGGCCTCCATCTTCGGGTCGCGGCAGTGGGAGTTCTTCATGACTTGGTCGATGACAAGCTGCGAGTCGCCACGAGCGTCGAGGCACCGAACCCCTAGCTCGACGGCGATGCGCAACCCATTAACCAAAGCCTCGTACTCAACCACGTTGATTGATGCCAGAAAATGGAGGCACAGCACGTAGCGCACATGTTTCCCGAGGGGTGAGATGAAGAGCAGGCCCGCACCTGC
The DNA here is from genome assembly GCF_902167145.1 of Zea mays. NCBI lineage: Eukaryota > Viridiplantae > Streptophyta > Magnoliopsida > Poales > Poaceae > Zea > Zea mays. Next base: position 19,895,191 of record NC_050099.1, on the reverse strand, counting down.
TCCTGTTTTCATCAGCGACCCATTGAAGTACATCGTCCAAAGTTTGGGTTGGATCGGGGCTGTCGGCAATTGGGTGTCGACCCATTCAGCCACAAAGTCCGCCAAGACTTGGGATTTTATGGCCTTCCGAGGAGCGAACGAGATTGTCTCGCCCATGAGTTCCACTGCCCACTTTGCTATCCTACCCGAGGCCTCTCGGCACTGGATGATCTCCCCCAGGGGGAAGGATGACACCACAGTCACCGAATGAGACTCGAAGTAGTGTCACAATTTTCGCCGTGTCAGAATTACTGCATATAGTAGCTTCTGGATTTGTGGGTAGCGGATCTTGGTCTCGGATAGCACCTCACTCATGAAGTAGACCGGCCTCTGGACGAGCAGTGCATGCCCTTCTTCCCATCTCTCGACTATGATCGCAGCGCTGACCACCTGAGTGGTTGCGGCGACGTAGATCAAGAGGGCTTCTCCCGCAGCGGGGGGCACCAAGATGGGCACATTTGTAAGGAGCGCCTTTAAGTTTCCGAGGGCTTCCTCGGCCTCGGGGGTCCAAGTGAAGCACTCGGCCTTCCTTAAGAGGCGGTACAAGGGTAGGCCTTTTTCGCCGAGGCGCGAGATGAAGTGGCTCAGAGCTGCAAGGCATCCCATGACCCTTTGTACTCCTTTCAAATCTTTGATAGGCCCCATGTTGGTGATGGCCGCGATTTTCTCTGGGTTGGCCTCGATGCCCCGCTCGGAGACGATGAACCCCAAGAGCATGCCTCGGGGGACTCCGAAGACACACTTCTCGAGATTGAGTTTCACGCCTTTCGCTCTCAAACACTTGAGTGTCGTTTCAAGGTCGGAGGCTTTCCTTGTCTTGACAACGATGTCATCGACGTAAGCCTCGACCGTTCGGCCGATGTGCTCTCCGAACACGTGGTTCATGCAACTTTGGTATGTTGCACCTGCATTCCTCAAGCCAAATGGCATGGTAGTATAACAGTACATGCCAAAAGGTGTGATGAAAGAAGTCACGAGCTGGTCGGACTCTTTCATCTTGATTTGGTGATAACCTGAATAGGCGTCGAGGAATGACAGGGTTTCGCACCCAGCAGTGGAGTCCACAATTTGATCGATGTGAGGCAGAGGGTAGGGAACCTTCGGACATGCCTTGTTTAGACCAGTGTAGTCTACGCACATCCTCCATTTCCCACCTTTCGTTTTTACAAGCACAGGGTTAGCTAACTATTCGGGATGGAATACCTCAGCCATCAGCTTGTGGATCTCCTCGCCTATGGCTCTGCGCTTTTCTTCGTCAAAACGGCGCAGAGGCTGCTTCACAGGTCGGGCACCGGCTCGGATGTCCAGTGAGTGGTCGGCGACATCCTTCGGTATGCCAGGCATGTCCGAGGGACTCCACGCAAAAACTTTGGCGTTTGCGTGGAGAAAGTCGACGAGCACTACTTCCTATTTGGGGTCGAGCTCGGAGTCGATCCGGACTTGCTTGCAGGCGTCATTGCTGGGGTCGAGGGCGACGAACTTAATCGCCTCAGCCGGTTCGAAGTTGTAACACCTCAAAATCTCATTTTGAGAATTAGGTAAAAATTTTCCAAAGATCTTGAATTAGAATTGTTTTTTTTGAATTCCCATAACTTTTGAAGTCACATCTCCTAAAATAAAAGTTTTATAATAAAGGTTCAATAAAATATTCTTCTATTAATTATCTTTTGTTGAAATGTATATGAACATCTTCTAATAAGTAATCATACAATAGAAACTATTTGTCTGAAAATAATTATATGTGTGCTACATATCTAAAAACATTTTTCTTATGTAGGATAAAAGAATAGTTTTACCGCATGTCATGCTGGGTTTTTGTTTGTGCACTTGATTTTGCAACCTTAACTGGGATTCAAATTTGCCATTTGAATGAAAATAAGCTAGAAAAATCAAAACAGAAAATAAGAAGGGGAGATCACACGTGCGGGTCAATTTCTCTTCCTCGGCCCAACTACCCTACCTTCCCCTACCTCCACCGGCCCATTACTGCATCCCACTGTGCTGACGGGTGGACCCCTCAATGTCAGCCTCGCATCCCGCAGACACAGCTCGGCTAGGCACCACAGTGTGGCGCCGACTTGCGGGCCCCGCCCGTCAATGGGACTCCGCAAGCTTGTGCGTCAGGCCGTGTACGCCTGCGTCTCGGCGCGCGGTAGGCCCCACTCGCCAGGTTATTTCCTCACGACCATACAGCTGGTGACACTTACGTGTGGGCCCGCGTCGTCAGACATCTCTTCTCCGCGCTACGGACTCAGAAGCACGCAGAACTCGCGCGGACTCGGCCGAACGGCGCACGCGGAATTCAGATGGAGCTCGCTTGGTCCGTTCGGTGCCTGGGGTCTCCCGAGGATCTCGGTCGTCAGCTCACCCCTCCGGTGTATAAAAGCCCGGCCCGTCCTCGTCTCATCCTCCGCTGCGGGACCGGGCACCCGATCCGTGCGACCGCCATGGATCCGCCGCGGTGCTCCCTGCGTCCTGTGAATGTCCGGCCGTATTCGCGGGCGCCACACCAAGCCTATATGTGGCCGCAATCCGATGGCTCGTTATCCCTCTCGCCCATTGATAGTGCCGAGCGCCCAATCCACAACTTCGTCGTTGTGCGAATCGAACCATGGCCCCGCTCCTCCAGGGTTGCTGTGCGGATATTGTGTGGTCACGGATGATCACCGGTGTGCAGGCAAGCTTTCCGCGTCGTTGGTGGGCGGGTTATGGCCTCGGGTCACCGACAATTGCTCACCGGAGCCATATCGCCGCCGCGAATCCACTCACCGCTGGGGGCAGCAGCATCTGTGCTACCAACCGTCAGTAAGTCCGTCCCCATCGTGTCCGCCGCAGTCTCTATTACCTCTACGCTTGTTCGTGTTTAGGATTGGATCGCCGGTGGGCCGATTCACCAGCTCCGGCGATGGCACCGCCGTGGGTGGCTGCGCCGTCGTGCTGGGTGGCTGGTGGGGGACGATGGCGTAGGATAAATCGGTGACCGTTAGATCTGTGAGGAGCGGTGTGGATCTGGTCAAAGCTACCGGTTCAGGGCGGGTAAAGCTCGACCGTTGGATCACAGATGCAGGGATGGGAAGCAGATCACATACACATTAAATCTCAGCACTTAATTTTGAATCCTACGGCCCGCATTGCACGCTGGTTGACTTAAAGGATGGGGCTAATCTGGCCCTCGGTTTCGAATCAGACGGCTCAGGTTTCAGGACACCCTTTCATGCGTGGTCAATTGCAAAAGAGACCCTGGTTAAAGCGAAAATTAACCCGCCGTCCGTATAGACGGTTCCCTGAGTCTAGAGTATTTTGCGCCTGGGCCCCTGTGCTTTCTGAAAATTGTGGCCCAGTCCAGAGAACATATAAAATAGGTAAATAAATACAGAAATTGATTTTTAATATAAAAAGAATTCCTAAAACTTGTTTATTGCATAAAAATTCATTCTAGCTCCAAATTGAGCCATTCCAGTTCCTAAAATTTTGTAATATTATTCTCTATCATTTAGTGTCTCTGTTTTGACCTGAAAACAGTTAGAAAATTAATTTATGATTTAATCCTATTTCAAGCACATTAAATCTTAGGAAATTCATAACTTAAAATCTATAACTCCAAAATTAATAATTCCTGCTCCTGTGATCTTATTTCAATATGTAGATCATTATTATGTATTTTGCATATATGTTTGGTGTAATGTTAATTTTGCCTATACACTGTTTGTTTGTAATGCTACGACTAGCGCGAGGTAACGAGAACCTGAAGAGCAAGTTGGTACCTGGAATCTCAAGTCCCAGGCAAGTTGTGCCCTTGATCACTTCTTTTACCCACTCATGTTCTAATTAATCATAATGATCTGCATAGGTTAATCTGATGGGACCTAATAGGTTACTCTAGTTTGTCTATCTTTATGCCTTGTTTACCACTAAACTTTCTGGGTAGTACTTGCTAGTGCTATATGTGGATTTGGGCATTGAGATACATATTATTCATACTTTTGTTATCAGTTGCTATTTACTGTTCATGATAAGATCATTATGTTAATTGGAACATGGAGAACCACCCGGGAAAACAGTGCTACCACAAGGGTTTAATGGGACGCCCTTGGCCGATTAATTAGGAAAGCTAGTGGAAGACTACCTTACCCGAAAGGGGCAAGGGCAGTAGGGGAGTGGTCAGTGTAGGGAGGCCCTCGGGAGGATTTTGCTGCGATGGCGGTCCTGCAAGGGATTCCTGCATTGGAGCTTCCTATAAACTGTAGCGGGTTTTCTGAAGCTAGTGGAACTTTGTAAAGGCCTCGTAGTGTTACCCTGCCTCGCCTCCTCGGTAGAGGTGTATGGGAAGTCGCGATCCCTTGGCAGATGGGTAACATGACTTGTGGGTAAAGATGCGCAACCTCTGCAGAGTGTAAAACTGGTATACTAGCCGTGCTCACGGTCATGAGCGGCTCGGACACTCACATGATTAAATTATGGAACTTAAACTCAATTTGTCATATGCATTGCATCGCAGGTGATGTTATTACTTTTGTTCTACTTCTTAACTGGGTTTGGTATTTACTTATACTTAGTAATTGCTAATAAAATTTTGACCAACTCTAAAAGCAATGCTCAGCTTCAACCATCCTCTTTGGTAAGCCTTACACTTCACGTGAGCTCCCACCTTTGGCGAGTTCATGCACATTATTCCCCACAACTTGTTGAGCGATGAACGTATGTAAGCTCACTCTTGCTGTCTCACACCCCCCCACAGGTCAAGAACAGGTACCACAAGATGAGGCGCTTGGAGGATGCTGCGATGTGTTCGTGAGAGGTCTAGGCCGTCGTCCCCCAGTCAGCTTTGGGTTGCTGGACCGTTGTCTCCTTATAATGTAATTATCTATTTATTTTGTATAGAACTCCTGTTATATATAAAGATGTGACATTCGATCCTGTGCCACTATGCATCATATGTGTGAGACTTGGTCCCAGCACACCTGGTGTTTATGTTCGCGCCCGGGTTTTTGGACCCCTAAAATCCGGGTGTGACAGAAGTGGTATCAGAGGAATGTTGACTGTATGACGAAACCTAGATAGAACTGGATAACCCTTATCTACTTACCTTTGCTACTCTGATTCTTTTCTAAACTTTTCTTAATCTTTTCTCATCTATTTCCGCTTTACTCTGATTATTCTTATTTTTTTTCTTTCTAAAGACCAATGTGGATTTCACACTTTGAAATCCTGTGCCTAAAGTGATCCTTAGGAAAAGGAGACCTATTCTTAGGAACAAAAACAAAACTATTTTTTTATCTATATGCCTGAATGTTTGTTCTTGTGATACATGTCTGATTTGGATTTTTGATTGAGTGTGATGAGTTGTGGAGTAATGTCCACAATTACATCTGCATATACATATAGAAAAAAACACCTATAAAAAAAATAACTAGATAAACTAGAGTATCTAGCCTAACAATATCCATCTTAGCTTAAAAGATTCATATTCTACACTCATAGATCCATCTTATCTTAAAAGATACTCATCTTATCTTGAAAAGATCTTATGTCACCCTAATAGATCTAACTGACCTCAAAGGATTCTACCTTATCCTTATGGATTCATCTTGCCCTAATTAGCATTTATCCCACTCTAAAATAACAACCATGAGCAGAAGATCTAACTCAAACCAATAGAGTCATGATGAATTGTATAACCTATCTACTCCCACCTAACATCAAACAAGATTTTGACCTACATCATGTAGTCTATCTCATCCATATCTATCTTAACCATATTCCCCAACCCCGATGATATGCACTCACCTCGAGTCAATGAGACCAAGACTGGAGAAGAAAGGATCAACCTCGTCAAGGAAATCAAACTCGATCTTCTGATGCTTTACCATCGAGCACGGAGTTTCTTCCTTACCATACACTTTCTTACCCTAGGCTATTCTTGCCCTAACCTACCCATCTTTTATAATAAAATAACTATACATCTAGATACCCATGCTTTCCTAGCCACTTTCTAATTAACATGAAACTTCTTATTCTTGAACTAATCAGAAGACTAAAGGCTAAACTATCAATAAAGTTTTTTTTACATCTCTTTCCTTACAAATCTCGAGGACGAGATTATTTTTAAGGGGGGTAGGATTTGTAACACCTCAAAATCTCATTTTGAGAATTAGGTAAAAATTTTCCAAAGATCTTGAATTAGAATTGTTTTTTTTGAATTCCCATAACTTTTGAAGTCACATCTCCTAAAATAAAAGTTTTATAATAAAGGTTCAATAAAAGATTCTTCTATAAATTATCTTTTGTTGAAATGTATATGAACATCTTCTAATAAGTAATCATACAATAGAAACTATTTGTCTGAAAATAATTATATGTGTGCTACATATCTAAAAACATTTTTCTTATGTAGGATAAAAGAATAGTTTTACCGCATGTCATGCTGGGTTTTTGTTTGTGCACTTGATTTTGCAACCTTAACTGGGATTCAAATTTGCCATTTGAATGAAAATAAGCTAGAAAAATCAAAACAGAAAATAAGAAGGGGAGATCACACGTGCGGGTCAATTTCTCTTCCTCGGCCCAACTACCCTACCTTCCCCTACCTCCACCGGCCCATTACTGCATCCCACTGTGCTGACGGGTGGACCCCTCAATGTCAGCCTCGCATCCCGCAGACACAGCTCGGCTAGGCACCACAGTGTGGCGCTGACTTGCGGGCCTCGCCCGTCAATGGGACTCCGCAAGCTTGTGCGTCAGGCCATGTACGCCTGCGTCTCGGCGCACGGTAGGCCCCACTCGCCAGGTTATTTCCTCACGACCATACAGCTGGTGACACTTACGTGTGGGCCCGCGTCGTCAGACATCTCTTCTCCGCGCTACGGACTCAGAAGCACGCAGAACTCGCGCGGACTCGGCCGAACGGCGCACGCGGAATTCAGATGGAGCTCGCTTGGTCCGTTCGGTGCCTGGGGTCTCCCGAGGATCTCGGTCGTCAGCTCACCCCTCTGGTGTATAAAAGCCCGGCCCGTCCTCGTCTCATCCTCCGCTGCGGGACCGGGCACCCGATCCGTGCGACCGCCATGGATCCGCCGCGGTGCTCCCTGCGTCCTGCGAATGTCCGGCCGTATTCGCGGGCGCCACACCAAGCCTATATGTGGCCGCAATCCGATGGCTCGTTATCCCTCTCGCCCATTGATAGTGCCGAGCGCCCAATCCACAACTTCGTCGTTGTGCGAATCGAACTATGGCCCCGCTCCTCCAGGGTTGCTGTGCGGATATTGTGTGGTCACGGATGATCACCGGTGTGCAGGCAAGCTTTCCGCGTCGTTGGTGGGCGGGTTATGGCCTCGGGTCACCGGCAATTGCTCACCGGAGCCATATCGCCGCCGCGAATCCACTCACCGCTGGGGGCAGCGGCATCTGTGCTACCAACCGTCAGTAAGTCCGTCCCCATCGTGTTCGCCGCAGTCTCTATTACCTCTACGCCTGTTCGTGTTTAGGATTGGATCGCCGGTGGGCCGATTCACCAGCTCCGGCGATGGCACCGCCGTGGGTGGCTGCGCCGTCGTGCTGGGTGGCTGGTGGGGGACGATGGCGTAGGATAAATCGGTGACCGTTAGATCTGTGAGGAGCGGTGTGGATCTGGTCAAAGCTACCGGTTCAGGGCGGGTAATGCTCGACCGTTGGATCACAGATGCAGGGATGGGAAGCAGATCGCATACACATTAAATCTCAGCACTTAATTTTGAATCCTACGGCCCGCATTGCACGTTGGTTGACTTAAAGGATGGGGCTAATCTGGCCCTCGGTTTCGAATCAGACGGCTCAGGTTTCAGGACACCCTTTCGTGCGTGGTCAATTGCAAAAGAGACCCTGGTTAAAGCGAAAATTAACCCGCCGTCCGTATAGACGGTTCCCTGAGTCTAGAGTATTTTGCGCCTGGGCCCCTGTGCTTTCTGAAAATTGTGGCCCAGTCCAGAGAACATATAAAATAGGTAAATAAATACAGAAATTGATTTTTAATATAAAAAGAATTCCTAAAACTTGTTTATTGCATAGAAAATTCATTCTAGCTCCAAATTGAGCCATTCCAGTTCCTAAAATTTTGTAATATTATTCTCTATCATTTAGTGTCTCTGTTTTGACCTGAAAACAGTTAGAAAATTAATTTATGATTTAATCCTATTTCAAGCACATTAAATCTTAGGAAATTCATAACTTAAAATCTATAACTCCAAAATTAATAATTCCTGCTCCTATGATCTTATTTCAATATGTAGATCATTATTATGTATTTTGCATATATGTTTGGTGTAATGTTAATTTTGCCTATACACTGTTTGTTTGTAATGCTACGACTAGCGCGAGGTAACGAGAACCTGAAGAGCAAGTTGGTACCTGGAATCTCAAGTCCCAGGCAAGTTGTGCCCTTGATCACTTCTTTTACCCACTCATGTTCTAATTAATCATAATGATCTGCATAGGTTAATCTGATGGGACCTAATAGGTTACTCTAGTTTGTCTATCTTTATGCCTTGTTTACCACTAAACTTTCTGGGTAGTACTTGCTAGTGCTATATGTGGATTTGGGCATTGAGATACATATTATTCATACTTTTGTTATCAGTTGCTATTTACTGTTCATGATAAGATCATTATGTTAATTGGAACATGGAGAACCACCCGGGAAAACAGTGCTACCACAAGGGTTTAATGGGACGCCCTTGGCCGATTAATTAGGAAAGCTAGTGGAAGACTACCTTACCCGAAAGGGGCAAGGGCAGTAGGGGAGTGGTCAGTGTAGGGAGGCCCTCGGGAGGATTTTGCTGCGATGGCGGTCCTGCAAGGGATTCCTGCATTGGAGCTTCCTATAAACTGTAGCGGGTTTTCTGAAGCTAGTGGAACTTTGTAAAGGCCTCGTAGTGTTACCCTGCCTCGCCTCCTCGGTAGAGGTGTATGGGAAGTCGCGATCCCTTGGCAGATGGGTAACATGACTTGTGGGTAAAGATGCGCAACCTCTGTAGAGTGTAAAATTGGTATACTAGCCGTGCTCACGGTCATGAGCGGCTCGGACACTCACATGATTAAATTATGGAACTTAAACTCAATTTGTCATATGCATTGCATCGCAGGTGATGTTATTACTTTTGTTCTACTTCTTAACTGGGTTTGGTATTTACTTATACTTAGTAATTGCTAATAAAATTTTGACCAACTCTAAAAGCAATGCTCAGCTTCAACCATCCTCTTTGGTAAGCCTTACACTTCACGTGAGCTCCCACCTTTGGCGAGTTCATGCACATTATTCCCCACAACTTGTTGAGCGATGAACGTATGTAAGCTCACTCTTGCTGTCTCACACCCCCCCACAGGTCAAGAACAGGTACCACAAGATGAGGCGCTTGGAGGATGCTGCGATGTGTTCGTGAGAGGTCTAGGCCGTCGTCCCCCAGTCAGCTTTGGGTTGCTGGACCGTTGTCTCCTTATAATGTAATTATCTATTTATTTTGTATAGAACTCCTGTTATATATAAAGATGTGACATTCGATCCTGTGCCACTATGCATCATATGTGTGAGACTTGGTCCCAGCACACCTGGTGTTTATGTTCGCGCCCGGGTTTTTGGACCCCTAAAATCCGGGTGTGACAGAAGTGGTATCAGAGGAATGTTGATTGTATGACGAAACCTAGATAGAACTGGATAACCCTTATCTACTTACCTTTGCTACTCTGATTCTTTTCTAAACTTTTCTTAATCTTTTCTCATCTATTTCCGCTTTACTCTGATTATTCTTATTTTTTTCTTTCTAAAGACCAATGTGGATTTCACACTTTGAAATCCTGTGCCTAAAGTGATCCTTAGGGAAAGGAGACCTATTCTTAGGAACAAAAACAAAACTATTTTTTTATCTATATGCCTGAATGTTTGTTCTTGTGATACATGTCTGATTTGGATTTTTGATTGAGTGTGATGAGTTGTGGAGTAATGTCCACAATTACATCTGCATATACATATAGAAAAAAACACCTATAAAAAAAATAACTAGATAAACTAGAGTATCTAGCCTAACAATATCCATCTTAGCTTAAAAGATTCATATTCTACACTCATAGATCCATCTTATCTTAAAAGATACTCATCTTATCTTGAAAAGATCTTATGTCACCCTAATAGATCTAACTGACCTCAAAGGATTCTACCTTATCCTTATGGATTCATCTTGCCCTAATTAGCATTTATCCCACTCTAAAATAACAACCATGAGCAGAAGATCTAACTCAAACCAATAGAGTCATGATGAATTGTATAACCTATCTACTCCCACCTAACATCAAACAAGATTTTGACCTACATCATGTAGTCTATCTCATCCATATCTATCTTAACCATATTCCCCAACCCCGATGATATGCACTCACCTCGAGTCAATGAGACCAAGACTGGAGAAGAAAGGATCAACCTCGTCAAGGAAATCAAACTCGATCTTCTGATGCTTTACCATCGAGCACGGAGTTTCTTCCTTACCATACACTTTCTTACCCTAGGCTATTCTTGCCCTAACCTACCCATCTTTTATAATAAAATAACTATACATCTAGATACCCATGCTTTCCTAGCCACTTTCTAATTAACATGAAACTTCTTATTCTTGAACTAATCAGAAGACTAAAGGCTAAACTATCAATAAAGTTTTTTTTACATCTCTTTCCTTACAAATCTCGAGGACGAGATTATTTTTAAGGGGGGTAGGATTTGTAACACCTCAAAATCTCATTTTGAGAATTAGGTAAAAATTTTCCAAAGATCTTGAATTAGAATTGTTTTTTTTGAATTCCCATAACTTTTGAAGTCACATCTCCTAAAATAAAAGTTTTATAATAAAGGTTCAATAAAAGATTCTTCTATAAATTATCTTTTGTTGAAATGTATATGAACATCTTCTAATAAGTAATCATACAATAGAAACTATTTGTCTGAAAATAATTATATGTGTGCTACATATCTAAAAACATTTTTCTTATGTAGGATAAAAGAATAGTTTTACCGCATGTCATGCTGGGTTTTTGTTTGTGCACTTGATTTTGCAACCTTAACTGGGATTCAAATTTGCCATTTGAATGAAAATAAGCTAGAAAAATCAAAACAGAAAATAAGAAGGGGAGATCACACGTGCGGGTCAATTTCTCTTCCTCGGCCCAACTACCCTACCTTCCCCTACCTCCACCGGCCCATTATTGCATCCCACTGTGCTGACGGGTGGACCCCTCAATGTCAGCCTCGCATCCCGCAGACACAGCTCGGCTAGGCACCACAGTGTGGCGCCGACTTGCGGGCCCCGCCCGTCAATGGGACTCCGCAAGCTTGTGCGTCAGGCCGTGTACGCCTGCGTCTCGGCGCACGGTAGGCCCCACTCGCCAGGTTATTTCCTCACGACCATACAGCTGGTGACACTTACGTGTGGGCCCGCGTCGTCAGACATCTCTTCTCCGCGCTACGGACTCAGAAGCACGCAGAACTCGCGCGGACTCGGCCGAACGGCGCACGCGGAATTCAGATGGAGCTCGCTTGGTCCGTTCGGTGCCTGGGGTCTCCCGAGGATCTCGGTCGTCAGCTCACCCCTCCGGTGTATAAAAGCCCGGCCCGTCCTCGTCTCATCCTCCGCTGCGGGACCGGGCACCCGATCCGTGCGACCGCCATGGATCCGCCGCGGTGCTCCCTGCGTCCTGCGAATGTCCGGCCGTATTCGCGGGCGCCACACCAAGCCTATATGTGGCCGCAATCCGATGGCTCGTTATCCCTCTCGCCCATTGATAGTGCCGAGCGCCCAATCCACAACTTCGTCGTTGTGCGAATCGAACCATGGCCCCGCTCCTCCAGGGTTGCTGTGCGGATATTGTGTGGTCACGGATGATCACCGGTGTGCAGGCAAGCTTTCCGCGTCGTTGGTGGGCGGGTTATGGCCTCGGGTCACCGGCAATTGCTCACCGGAGCCATATCGCCGCCGCGAATCCACTCACCGCTGGGGGCAGCGGCATCTGTGCTACCAACCGTAAGTAAGTCCGTCCCCATCGTGTTCGCCGCAGTCTCTATTACCTCTACGCCTGTTCGTGTTTAGGATTGGATCGCCGGTGGGCCGATTCACCAGCTCCGGCGATGGCACCGCCGTGGGTGGCTGCGCCGTCGTGCTGGGTGGCTGGTGGGGGACGATGGCGTAGGATAAATCGGTGACCGTTAGATCTGTGAGGAGCGGTGTGGATCTGGTCAAAGCTACCGGTTCAGGGCGGGTAATGCTCGACCGTTGGATCACAGATGCAGGGATGGGAAGCAGATCGCATACACATTAAATCTCAGCACTTAATTTTGAATCCTACGGCCCGCATTGCACGCTGGTTGACTTAAAGGATGGGGCTAATCTGGCCCTCGGTTTCGAATCAGACGGCTCAGGTTTCCGGACACCCTTTCGTGCGTGGTCAATTGCAAAAGAGACCCTGGTTAAAGCGAAAATTAACCCGCCGTCCGTATAGACGGTTCCCTGAGTCTAGAGTATTTTGCGCCTGGGCCCCTGTGCTTTCTGAAAATTGTGGCCCAGTCCAGAGAACATATAAAATAGGTAAATAAATACAGAAATTGATTTTTAATATAAAAAGAATTCCTAAAACTTGTTTATTGCATAGAAAATTCATTCTAGCTCCAAATTGAGCCATTCCAGTTCCTAAAATTTTGTAATATTATTCTCTATCATTTAGTGTCTCTGTTTTAACCTGAAAACAGTTAGAAAATTAATTTATGATTTAATCCTATTTCAAGCACATTAAATCTTAGGAAATTCATAACTTAAAATCTATAACTCCAAAATTAATAATTCCTGCTCCTGTGATCTTATTTCAATATGTAGATCATTATTATGTATTTTGCATATATGTTTGGTGTAATGTTAATTTTGCCTATACATTGTTTGTTTGTAATGCTACGACTAGCGCGAGGTAACGAGAACCTGAAGAGCAAGTTGGTACCTGGAATCTCAAGTCCCAGGCAAGTTGTGCCCTTGATCACTTCTTTTACCCACTCATATTCTAATTAATCATAATGATCTGCATAGGTTAATCTGATGGGACCTAATAGGTTACCCTAGTTTGTCTATCTTTATGCCTTGTTTACCACTAAACTTTCTGGGTAGTACTTGCTAGTGCTATATGTGGATTTGGGCATTGAGATACATATTATTCATACTTTTGTTATCAGTTGCTATTTACTGTTCATGATAAGATCATTATGTTAATTGGAACATGGAGAACCACCCGGGAAAACAGTGCTACCACAAGGGTTTAATGGGACGCCCTTGGCCGATTAATTAGGAAAGCTAGTGGAAGACTACCTTACCCGAAAGGGGCAAGGGCAGTAGGGGAGTGGTCAGTGTAGGGAGGCCCTCGGGAGGATTTTGCTGCGATGGCGGTCCTGCAAGGGATTCCTGCATTGGAGCTTCCTATAAACTGTAGCGGGTTTTCTGAAGCTAGTGGAACTTTGTAAAGGCCTCGTAGTGTTACCCTGCCTCGCCTCCTCGGTAGAGGTGTATGGGAAGTCGCGATCCCTTGGCAGATGGGTAACATGACTTGTGGGTAAAGATGCGCAACCTCTCCAGAGTGTAAAACTGGTATACTAGTCGTGCTCACGGTCATGAGCGGCTCGGACACTCACATGATTAAATTATGGAACTTAAACTCAATTTGTCATATGCATTGCATCGCAGGTGATGTTATTACTTTTGTTCTACTTCTTAACTGGGTTTGGTATTTACTTATACTTAGTAATTGCTAATAAAATTTTGACCAACTCTAAAAGCAATGCTCAGCTTCAACCATCCTCTTTGGTAAGCCTTACACTTCACGTGAGCTCCCACCTTTGGCGAGTTCATGCACATTATTCCCCACAACTTGTTGAGCGATGAACGTATGTGAGCTCACTCTTGCTGTCTCACACCCCCCCACAGGTCAAGAACAGGTACCACAGGATGAGGCGCTTGGAGGATGCTGCGATGTGTTCGTGAGAGGTCTAGGCCGTCGTCTCCCAGTCAGCTTTGGGTTGCTGGACCGTTGTCTCCTTATAATGTAATTATCTATTTATTTTGTATAGAACTCATGTTATATATAAAGATGTGACATTCGATCCTGTGCCACTATGCATCATATGTGTGAGACTTGGTCCCAGCACACCTGGTGTTTATGTTCGCGCCCGGGTTTTTGGACCCCTAAAATCCGGGTGTGACAGAAGTTGCTAGCGTGGCGCTTCGCATCAGGCACCTCCTTGGAGAGGCACTCTAGGTCGGCGACGAGGGCCTCGGACTCGGCGAGGGCCTCAGTGTACTCCACGCACTCCACGTCGCATTCGTACGCGTGTCGGTACGTGGATCCGACGGTGATGACCCCGTTGGGGCCTGGCATCTTGAGCTTGAGGTACGTGTACTTGGGGACGGCCATGAACTTGGCGTAGCACGGTCTCCCCAGCACCGCGTGGTAGGTCCCTCAGAACCCGACCACCTCGAACGTGAGGGTTTCCCTACGGAAGTTGGAGGGAGTTCCGAAGCAGACGGGCAAATCGAGTTGTCCAAGGGGGAGGACGCGCTTTCCGGGGACGATCCCGTGAAAGGGCGCCGCACCGGCTTGGATTGTGGATCAATCGATCCCCAAGAGCCCGAGGGTCTCGGCGTAGATGATGTTGAGGCTGCTGCCTCCGTCCATGAGGACCTTGGTGAGCCTGGCGTTGCCGATGACAGGATCGACAACGAGCGGGTACCTTCCTGGGCTCGGCACGCAGTCGGGTTGGTCGCCTTGGTCGAAGGAGATGGGCTTGTCGGACCAGTCTAGGTAGACTGGTGCCGCCACCTTCACCGAGCAGACCTCCTGGCGCTCCTGCTTGCGGTGTCGAGCCGAGGCGTTCGCCACTTGCCCACCGTAGATCATGAAGCAGCCATGGACCTCGGGGAACTCCTCTTCCTTGTCGCCCTCTTTCTTGTTGTTGTCTTGGCCTTTGCCATCTCCCGCCGGGGGCCTAGCCTTGTGGAAGTAGCGCCGAAGCATGACACATTCCTCAAAGGTGTGCTTGACGGGACCCTGGTGATAGGGGCACGACTCCTTGAGCATCTTGTCGAACAGGTTGGCCCCTCCGGGAGGCTTCCGAGGGTTCCTGTGTTCGACAGCAACGACGAGATCCGCGTCAGCAGCGTCACGCTTTGCTTGCGCCTTCTTCTTGGCCTTCTTCTTCGTGCCACGCTGGGCAGACGCCTCGGGGACGTCTTCCTGCTGCCGTCCTTGAGGCTGCTTGTCCTTCCGGAAGATGGCTTCGACCGCCTCCTGACCAGAGGCGAACTTGGTGGCGATGTCCATCAACTCGCTCGCCTTGGTGGGAGTCTTGCGCCCCAGTTTGCTCACCAGGTCTCGGCAGGTGGTGCCGGCGAGGAACGCCCCGATGACATCCGAGTCGGTGATGTTGGGCAGCTCGGTGCGCTGCTTTGAAAACCGTCGGATGTACTCTCGCAGGGATTCCCCTGGCTGCTGGCGGCAGCTTCGGAGATCCCAGGAGTTCCCAGGGTGCACGTACGTGCCCTAGAAATGTCCAGCGAAGGCCTTGACTAGGTCGTCCCAGTTGGAGATCTGCGCGGGGGCAGATGCTCCAGCCAGGCCCGGGCAGCGTCGGAGAGGAACAGGGGGAGGTTGCGGATGATGAGGTTTTCGTCATCCGTTCCTCCCAGCTGGCAGGCCAGCCGGTAGTCCGCAAGCCACAACTCCGGCCTTGTTTCCCCCGAATACTTGGTGATGGTAGTCGGGGCCCGGAACCGAGCCGGGAACGGCGCCCGTCGTATGGCCTGGCTGAAGGCTTGCAGACCTGGTGGTTCGGGCGAGGGACTTCGATCCTCCTCGCTGTCGTAGCGTCCTCCGCGCCTGGGGTGGTAGCCTCGGCGCACCCTCTCGTCGAGGCGGGCTCGACGGTTGCGATGGTGTGGCTCGTCGCCGAGGCGACCCGGGGCTGCAGGCGTCCCGTCCCGCGTGCGCCCGGTGTGGACCGAGGCCTCCCGCATGAGTCGGGAAGTCGTTGCGCGATGCTCCGGGGGGCACCCTTGCCTTCGGGAGGTAGAGCTTTCGGCCCGTCGGACCACAGCATCCTCTAGGAGATCCTTGAGTTCTCCCTGGATACGCCGCCCTTCGGTGGTGGATGGCTCCGGCATCGCTCGGAGTAGTATTGCCGCTGCAGCTAGATTCTGGCCGACCCCGCTGGAGGCCGGGGGCAGCCGTGCCCTGGCATCGTCAGCGATACGGCGTTGGACGTCCCGGGCCCGATGACGCGCTTCTCCGGCGAGGGCTCGGCCTGCCCACTCCTGCTCGATGTTTTGCCGGAGCTGCACAAGTTGTCCTGCTTCCTCGTCGAGCTTGGCCTGCATCTCGCGGATTTGCTCGAGCTGTGTGTCCTGACCCCTCGCAGGGACTGGGACCACAGCTAGCTCCCGCGGGATGTCAACGCGAGAAGCAGGCACAGGGGGATCATCATCCTCCGGCATACCAAGGTGGTTGCCTTCGTCGCGATCCCCCAGATCGACGTGGAAACATTCGCGACTCGGGCCACAACCCTCGTCGTCAAGGCTGTGGCCATCACCAGAGCAAACGGAGAGGCAGTAGTCACATGCGGTCATGAAGTTTCGCATGGCACTGGGATCACTGAGCCCAGAGAAATCCCAACCGGAGTCGGGGTCGTCTTCTTCCTCGGAACCCGGGGGCCCGTAGGTTGAGACGACCGTCAGTCGGTCCCAGGATGACCACATATGGTACCCCGGAAGGTTAGGGTATGCCTTTACGAAAGCGCTCACCGAAGCGGGGTCGCTTGGTGGATCGAAGCTGAATCTAAAAGGCACAGAGTGGAAAACGGACGGTACCTCTTGGTCGATGGACGGTGGGGAAGTCGCGTCGGGGACGGACTGCACCGTCATCTCAGGTACGAGGCTAACGCCCAGCAAGTCCTTCGCGAGAGTGCTGGCGTCATCTGTCCGCTTGGGGTCGGCACGTTGCGGGGAAACGACATCCGTCGTTGTCTCAGGTGCGGGGACAACGCCCGACATGTCCCCCGCTGGGGTGCCGGCGTCGTCGACTCGCTCGACAGCCAACGAGGTGCCGCGTTCTGCCCGGCCATGGTTGCCCCGTCTCCTCCTCCTGCGGCGAGGAGGGTGGCAGGGCAAACCCGGATGCTGCTCTTCCGCCACGGGGGGAAGACATCGTCGAGTTCGCCGCCGCCAGGCGAGCTGACGACCGTCGTTGTTGCTGTCGCGCTGCAGGGGGAGGAGTACCATGTCGTAGCTGCCGTCGAGGGACATGAACTCGAGACTCCCGAAGCGGAGCACCGTCCCAGGCTGAAGAGGTTGCTGAAGACTACCCATCTGGAACTCAACGGGAAGTTGTTCGTTAACACGCAGCAGGCCCCTACCTGGCGCGCCAACTGTCAGGCCAACCAGTAAATTTGTCGCTGCGTGCCCCTGCCCAGATGGGTTGGCGCGAGATGGAACACAAGGGGAAAACGCGGCTCGTATTATCTCGCACCAGGGGGGTGTGCTCGTAGTAGGGGTTACAAGCGTTCGCGAGAGAGAGGGAGTGAGCCTGTTCGTTAGCCCGTCCTTCCCCCGCGCGACCCTCCCGTAGGAAGGCCCTGGACCTCCCTTTTATAGATGCAAGGAGAGGGTCCAGGTGTATAATGGGGGGTGTAGCTTATGTGCTAACGTGTCTGGCAGAGAGGTGCCTGAGCCCTGTGTACATGCCAACGTGGCTGTCGGAGAGGTGCTAGAGCCCTGTGTACGCGATAACGTGGCCGTCGGAGAAGTGCCTGAGCCCTGTAGAAGCACAGCTGGCGATGCTGCTGGGATCCTGCTGACGTCTCCTTGCTTCCGTAGGGGGCTGAGAACCACCGTCGTCATGGACGCACGCGGGGAGCCATCATTGCCTTTTACCGGGATGAGCCAGATGGGACGCCGGTCTTGTTCCCTCGTAGCCTGAGCTAGCTAGGGGTAGGGTAATGATGTATCCCATATGGCGCGGTCGGTCCGAGCCCAAGGTCGGGCGAGGCGGAGACTTCTCCTGAGGCCGAGGCCAGGGTCGGGCGAGGACGCGATTCCTCTCGAGGCCGAGGCCGAGTCTTGGGGTCGGGCGAGGCGGAGACCTCCTCCCGAGGCCGAGGCCTAAGGTCAGGCGAGGCGGAGCTTCCGGTTGCGCCCGAGGCTGAACTTGCCGTCGTCGGCTTTGCACGGGTGGCTGGCACAGCAGTCAGAGCGAGGTGAGCGGCGCTGTTTTCCTGTCAGATCGGTCAGTGAAATAGCAAATTGACTGCGGTCACTTCGACCTTGCCGACTGAGGCGCGCGTGTCAGGATAAGTGAAAGTCGCCTAGAGGGGGGGTGAATAGGGCGAAACTGAAATTTTCAAATATAAACACAACTACAAGCGGGGGTTAGCGTTAGTAATAAAGAAACAAGTCCGCGAGAGAGGACGCAAAACAAATCCCAAGCGAATAAGCAAGTGAGACACGGAGATTTGTTTTACCGAGGTTCGGTTCTTGCAAACCTACTCCCCGTTGAGGAGGCCACAAAGGCCGGGTCTCTTTCAACCCTTCCCTCTCTCAAACGATCCACGGATCGAGTGAGCTTTCTTTTCTCAATCACTTGGAACACAAAGTTCCCACAAGGACCACCACAAGATTGGTGTCTCTTGCCTCAATTACAAGTGAGTTTGATTGCAAAGAATGGATCAAGAAAGAAGAAAGCAATCCAAGCGCAAGAGCTCGAAAGAACACAAGCAAATCACTCTCTCTAGTCACTATGGCGTTGTGTGGAGATTGGAGAGGATTTGATCTCTTTTGTGTGTCTAGAATTGAATGCTAGAGCTCTTGTAGTAGTTGGGAAGTGGAAAACTTGGATACAATGAATGGTGGGGTGGTTGGGGTATTTATAGCCCCAACCACCAAAAGTGGCCGTTGGGAGTTCTGTCTGTTCGATGGCGCACCGGACAGTCCGGTGCACACCGGACAGTCCGGTGCCCCCTGCCACGTCATCACTGCCGTTGGATTCGACCGTTGAAGCTTCTGACTTGTGGGCCCGCCGAGGTGTCCGGTGTACACCGGACATCTACTGTTCCTTGTCCGGTGTGCCGGAGTGGGCGCGCCTGCCATCTGCGCGCGCAGAGCGCGCATTAAATGCGCGGCAGAGAGCCGTTGGCGCGGAGATAGCCGTTGCTTCGGAGTCGCACCGGACAGTCCGGTGCACACCGGACAGTCCGGTGAATTATAGCGGACTAGTCGTTGGAGTTTCCCGAAGCTGGCGAGTTCCTGAGGCCGAGCACCTTTGGCGCACCGGACACTGTCCGGTGTACACCGGACAGTCCGGTGAATTATAGCGGAGTCGCCTCTGGAAATTCCCGAAGGTGGCGAGTTGGCGTTGTAGTCCTCTGGTGCACCGGACACTGTCCGGTGGCGCACCGGACACTGTCCGGTGTACACCGGACAGTCCGGTGCTCCCAGACCAGAGGGCCTTCGGTTCCCACTTTGCTCTTTTGTTGAATCCAAAACTTGGTCTTTTTATTGACTGAGTGTGAACCTATTACACCTGTGTAATCTATACACTTGGGCAAACTAGTTAGTCCAATTGTTTGTGTTGGGCAATTCAACCACCAAAATTAATTAGGGACTAGGTGTAAGCCTAATTCCCTTTCAATCTCCCCCTTTTTGGTGATTGATGCCAACACAAACCAAAGCAAATATAGAAGTGCATAATTGAACTAGTTTGCATAATGTAAGTGTAAAGGTTGCTTGGAATTAAGCCAATATAACTACTTACAAGATATGCATGGAATGTTTCTTTCTTATTTAGTATTTTGGACCACGTTTGCACCACGAGTTTTGTTTTTGCAAACTATTTTGTAAATCTTTTTCAAAGTTCTTATGCAAATAGTCAAAGGTAAATGAATAAGATTTTGCAAAGCATTTTCAAGATTTGAAATTTTCTCCCCCTGTTTCAAATGATTTTCCTTTGACTAAACAAAACTCCCCCTAAATGAGATCCACCTCTTAGTGTTCAAGAGGGTTTTGATAAATTATTTTGAAATACTATTTTCTCCCCCTTTTGAACACAATAGGATACCAATTGATAAAATACTTTGGAAACACGAAGTTTTGAAATTGGTGGTGGTGCGGTCCTTTTGCTTTGGGCTCATACTTTCTCCCCCTTTTTGGCATGAATCGCCAAAAACGAAATCATTAGAGCCCTCGAAGTGCTATCTTCCCCTTTGGTCGTAACTAAATGAGTTAAGATTATACCAAAGACGAAGTCCAGTCCTTTTGTTTGATGCTCATTTCTCCCCAAATAATAGAGAGTTTCTTGGAGTGATGGCGAAGTATGAGTTACGAAGTGGAAGCCTTTGTCTTCGCCGAAGACTCCAATTCCCTTTCAATATACCTATGACTTGATTTGAAATAGACTTGAAAGCACATTAGTCATAGCATATGAAAGAGACATGATCAAAGGTATATAAATGAGCTATGTGTGCAATCTAGCAAAAGAAGTTCCTAGAATCAAGAATATTGAGCTCATGCCTAAGTTTGTTAAAAGATTGTTCATCAAGAGGCTTGGTAAAGATATCGGCTAATTGATCTTTAGTATTAATGTATGAAATCTCGATATCTCCCTTTTGTTGGTGATCCCTAAGAAAATGATACCGAATGGCTATGTGCTTAGTGCGGCTATGCTCGACGGGATTGTCGGCCATTTTGATTGCACTCTCATTATCACATAGCAAAGGAACTTTGGTTAATTTGTAACCGTAGTCCCGCAGGGTTTGCCTCATCCAAAGCAATTGCGCGCAACAATGACCTACGGCAATGTACTCGGCTTCGGCGGTGGAAAGAGCGACCGAATTTTGCTTCTTTGAAGCCCAAGACACCAAGGATCTTCCCAAGAACTGGCAAGTCCCCGATGTGCTCTTCCTATTGATTTTGCACCCCGCCCAATCGGCATCCGAATAACCAATCAAATCAAAAGTGGATCCACTAGGATACCAAAGCCCAAACTTAGGAGTATAAGCCAAATATCTCAAGATTCGTTTTACGGCCGTAAGGTGAGCTTCCTTAGGGTGGGCTTGGAATCTTGCACACATGCATACGGAAAGCATAATATCCGGTCGAGATGCACAAAGATAAAGTAATGAACCTATCATCGACCGGTATACCTTTTGATCCACGGACTTACCTCCCGTGTCGAGGTCGAGATGCCCATTAGTTCCCATGGGTGTCTTGATGGGCTTGGCATCCTTCATCCCAAACTTGGTTAGAATGTCTTGAGTGTACTTCGTTTGGCTGATGAAGGTGCCCTCTTGGAGTTGCTTTACTTGAAATCCTAGAAAGTACTTCAACTCCCCCATCATTGACATCTCGAATTTCTGTGTCATGATCCTACTAAACTCTTCACATGTAGACTTGTTAGTAGACCCAAATATAATATCATCAACATAAATTTGGCATACAAACAAGTCATTTTCAAGAGTTTTAGTAAAGAGTGTAGGATCAGCCTTTCCGACTTTGAATCCATTTGCAATAAGAAAATCTCTAAGGCATTCATACCATGCTCTTGGGGCTTGCTTGAGCCCATAAAGCGCCTTAGAGAGCTTATAGACATGGTTAGGATACTCACTGTCTTCAAAGCCGGGAGGTTGCTCAACATAGACCTCTTCCTTGATTGGTCCATTGAGGAAGACACTTTTCACGTCCATTTGATAAAGCTTAAAGCTATGGTAAGTAGCATAGGCCAATAATATGCGAATTGACTCAAGCCTAGCTACGGGTGCATAGGTTTCACCGAAATCCAAACCTTCGACTTGGGAGTATCCCTTGGCCACAAGTCGAGCTTTGTTCCTTGTCACTACACCATGCTCATCTTGCTTGTTGCGGAAGACCCATTTGGTTCCTACAACATTTTGGTTAGGACGTGGAACTAAATGCCATACCTCATTTCTAGTGAAGTTGTTGAGCTCCTCTTGCATCGCCACCACCCAATCCGAATCTTGGAGTGCTTCCTCTACCCTGTGTGGCTCAATAGAGGAAACAAACGAGTAATGTTCACAAAAATGTGCAACACGAGATCGAGTAGTTACCCCCTTATGAATGTCGCCGAGGATGGTGTCGACGGGGTGATCTCGTTGGATTGCTTGGTGGACTCTTGGGTGGGGCGGCCTTTGCTCTTGCTCATCCTCCTTTTCTTGATTATTTGCATCTCCCCCTTGATCTATGCCGTCATCTTGAGGTGGCTCATTTGATTGATCTTCTTCTCCATCAATTTGAGCCTCATCCTCATTTTGAGTTGGTGGAGATGCTTGCATGGAGGAGGATGGTTGATCTTGTGCATTTGGAGGCTCTTCGGATTCCTTAGGACACACATCCCCAATGGACATGTTCCTTAGCGCTATGCATGGAGCCTCTTCATCACCTATCTCATCAAGATCAACTTGCTCTACTTGAGAGCCGTTAGTCTCATCAAACACAACGTCACATGAGACTTCAACTAGTCCAGTGAACTTGTTAAAGACCCTATATGCCCTTGTGTTTGAGTCATAACCAAGTAAAAAGCCTTCTACAGTCTTAGGAGCAAATTTAGATTTTCTACCTCTTTTAACAAGAATGAAGCATTTGCTACCAAAGACTCTAAAATATGAAATGTTGGGCTTTTTACCGGTTAGGAGTTCATATGATGTC
This sequence comes from Zea mays, assembly GCF_902167145.1. Lineage (NCBI taxonomy): Eukaryota > Viridiplantae > Streptophyta > Magnoliopsida > Poales > Poaceae > Zea > Zea mays. The sequence goes on along the minus strand of NC_050099.1, from coordinate 19,872,401 downwards.
TTCTTGAGGATTCGGTGTAGATATAACCGGTTGATGGCGTAGCAAGCGGTGTTGACCGCCTCGGCCCAAAACCGATCCGAGGTCTTGTACTCATCAAGCATGGTCCTTGCCATGTCCAATAGAGTTCTATTCTTCCTCTCCACTACACCATTTTGTTGTGGCGTGTAGGGGGAAGAGAACTCATGCTTGATGCCCTCCTCCTCAAGAAAGCCTTCGATTTGAGAGTTCTTGAACTCCGTCCCGTTGTCGCTTCTTATTTTCTTGATCCTTAAGCCGAACTCATTTTGAGCCCGTCTTAAGAATTCCTTTAAGGTCTCTTGGGCTTGAGATTTTTCCTGCAAAAAGAATACCCAAGTGAAGCGAGAATAATCATCCACAATAACTAGACAGTACTTACTCCCGCCGATGCTTATGTAAGCGATCGGGCCGAATAGATCCATGTGTAGGAGCTCTAGTGGCCTGTCGGTCGTCATGATGTTCTTGTGTGGATGATGGGTGCCAACTTGCTTTCCTGCCTGGCATGCGCTACAAATCCTGTCTTTCTCAAAATGAACATTGGTTAGTCCTAAAATGTGCTCTCCCTTTAGAAGCTTATGAAGATTCTTCATCCCAACATGGGCTAGTCGGCGGTGCCAGAGCCAACCCATGTTAGTCTTAGCAATTAAGCAAGTGTCGAGTTCAGTTCTATCAAAATCTACCAAGTATAGCTGACCCTCTAACACTCCCTTAAATGCTATTGAATCATCACTTCTTCTAAAGACAGTGACACCTACATCAGTGAATAGACAGTTGTAACCCATTTGACATAATTGAGATACGGAAAGCAAATTGTAATCTAAGGAATCAACAAGAAAAACATTGGAAATGGAATGGTCGGGTGATATAGCAATTTTACCAAGACCTTTGACCAAACCTTGATTTCCATCCCCGAATGTGATAGTTCGTTGGGGATCTTGGTTTTTCTCGTAGGAGGAGAACATCCTTTTCTCCCCTGTCATATGGTTTGTGCACCCGCTGTCGAGTATCCAACTTGAGCCCCCGGATGCATAAACCTACAAAACAATTTTAGTTCTTGACTTTAGGTACCCAAATGGTTTTGGGTCCTTTGGCATTAGACACAAGAACTTTGGGTACCCAAACACAAGTCTTGGAGCCCTTGTGCTTGCCCCCAACATATTTGGCAACTACTTTGCCGGATTTGTTAGTTAATACATAAGATGCATCAAAAGTTTTAAATGAAAGGTTATGTTCATTTGATGCAGTAGGAGTTTTCTTAGGCAACTTGGCACGGGTTGGTTGCCTAGAACTAGATGTCTCACCCTTATACATAAAAGCATGATTAGGGCCAGAGTGAGACTTCCTAGAATGAATTCTCCTAATTTTGCTCTCAGGATAACCGGCAGGGTATAAAATGTAACCCTCGTTATCCTGAGGCATGGGAGCCTTGCCCTTAACAAAGTTGGACAATCTTTTAGGAGGGGCACTAATTTTGACATTGTCTCCCCTTTGGAAGCCAATGCCATCCTTGATGCCCGGGCGTCTCCCATTATAAAGCATGCTACGAGCAAATTTAAATTTCTCATTTTCTAAGTTGTGCTCGGCAATTTTAGCATCTAGTTTTGCTATATGATCATTTTGTTGTTTAATTAAAGCCATATGATCATGAATAGCATTAACATCAATATCTCTACATCTAGTACAAATAGATACATGCTCAACAATAGATGTAGAGGGTTTGCAAGAATTAAGTTCAACAATCTTAGCATGAAGAATATCATTCTTATCTCTAAGATTGGAAATGGTAGCATTGCAAACTTCTAGTTCTTTAACCTTAGCAATTAAATTTTCATTTTCTACCTTAAGGCTAGCAAGAGAAATGTTTAATTCTTCAATCCTAGTAAGCAAATCATCATTATTATCTCTAGGATTTGGAATTGAAACATTACAAACATGAGAATCAACCTTAGCATTTAAACTAGCATTTTCATGTCTAAGGTTGTCAATCATCTCACGGCAAGTGCTTAGCTCACTAGATAATTTTTCACATTTCTCAATTTCTAGAGCATAAGCCTTTTTAACCTTAACATGTTTCTTGTTTTCTTTAATTAGACAATCCTCTTGGGAATCCAAAAGGTCATCCTTTTCATGAATAGCACTAATTAATTCATTTAATTTTTCCTTTTGTTCCATGTTAAGATTGGCAAAAAGGGTACGCAAGTTATCCTCCTCATCACTAGCATTTTCATCACTAGAGGTTTCATATTTAGTGGAGGATCTTGATTTTACCTTCTTCTTTTTGCCGTCCTTTGCCATGAGGCACTTGTGGCCTACGTTTGGGAAGAGAAGTCCCTTGGTGACGGCGATGTTGGCGGCGTCCTCGTCGTCGGAGGAGTCGCTTGAGCTTTCGTCGGAGTCCCACTCCCGACAAACATGGGCATCGCCGCCCTTCTTCTTGTAGTACCTCTTCTTTTCCTTTCTTCTCCCCTTCTTGTCGTCGCCTCGGTCACTGTCACTTGATATAGGACATTTAGCAATAAAATGACCGGGCTTACCACATTTGTAGCAAACCTTCTTGGAGCGGGATTTGTAGTCTTTCCCCCTCCTTTGCTTGAGGATTTGGCGAAAGCTCTTGATGACGAGCGCCATCTCCTCATTGTCAAGCTTGGAGGCGTCGATTGGTTGTCGAGTTGGTGTAGCCTCCTCCTTCTTTTCCTCCGTCGCCTTGAATGCGACGGGTTGAGCTCCGGATGTGGAGGGTTCGTCGAGCTCGTTGATCTTCCTTGAGCCTTCGACCATGCACTCAAAACTAACAAAATGCCCGATAACTTCCTCGGGGGTCATTTTAGTATATCTACGATTACCACGAATTAATTGAACTTGAGTTGGGTTAAGGAAAATAAGGGATCTTAGAATAACCTTAACCATTTCGTGGTCGTCCCATTTTACGCTCCCGAGGTTGCGTACTTGGTTCACTAGGGTCTTGAGCCGGTTGTACATGTGTTGTGGCTCCTCCCCTTTGTGAAGCCGGAACCGACCGAGCTCCCCCTCGATCGTTTCCCGCTTGGTAATCTTGGTAAGCTCGTCTCCCTCGTGCGCGGTTTTGAGTACATCCCAAACTTCTTTTGCGCTTTTCAACCCTTGCACTTTGTTATACTCCTCTCTACTTAGAGAAGCGAGGAGTATCGTTGTTGCTTGAGAGTTGAAGTGTTCGACTTGGGCCACCTCATCCTCATCATAATCTTTGTCCCCTATAGATGGTACCTGTGCACCAAACTCAACAACATCCCATATACTTTTGTGGAGTGAGGTTAGATGAAATCGCATTAAATCACTCCACCTAGCATAATCTTCACCATCAAAAGTTGGTGGCTTGCCTAATGGGACGGAAAGTAAATGTTTAGATGTACGAGAGTAGTGCAAGGGGATCTTACTAAACTTCTTACGCTCTTGGCGTTTAGAAGTTACGGAGGGCGCGTCGGAGTCAGAGGTCGATGTTGATGAAGTGTCGGTCTCGTAGTAGACCACTTTCCTCATCCTCTTTTCCTTGTTCTTACTCCGGTGCGGCTTGTGGGAAGAAGATTTTTCTTTCTTCTCTCTGTGGTGAGAAGAAGATTTCTTCTCCTTCCCTTTGTTGGAGGAGATCTTCTTCTTCTCCTTCCTTTTGGTGCGGGACTCTTCCGATGAAGTGCTCCCTTGGCTTGTAGTGGGCTTTTCGCCGGTCTCCATCTCCTTCTTGGCGTGATCTCCCGACATCACTTCGAGCGGTTAGGCTCTAATGAAGCACCGGGCTTTGATACCAATTGAAAGTCGCCTAGAGGGGGGGTGAATAGGGCGAAACTGAAATTTTCAAATATAAACACAACTACAAGCGGGGGTTAGCGTTAGTAATAAAGAAACAAGTCCGCGAGAGAGGACGCAAAACAAATCCCAAGCGAATAAGCAAGTGAGACACGGAGATTTGTTTTACCGAGGTTCGGTTCTTGCAAACCTACTCCCCGTTGAGGAGGCCACAAAGGCCGGGTCTCTTTCAACCCTTCCCTCTCTCAAACGATCCACGGATCGAGTGAGCTTTCTTTTCTCAATCACTTGGAACACAAAGTTCCCACAAGGACCACCACAAGATTGGTGTCTCTTGCCTCAATTACAAGTGAGTTTGATTGCAAAGAATGGATCAAGAAAGAAGAAAGCAATCCAAGCGCAAGAGCTCGAAAGAACACAAGCAAATCACTCTCTCTAGTCACTATGGCGTTGTGTGGAGATTGGAGAGGATTTGATCTCTTTTGTGTGTCTAGAATTGAATGCTAGAGCTCTTGTAGTAGTTGGGAAGTGGAAAACATAGATACAATGAATGGTGGGGTGGTTGGGGTATTTATAGCCCCAACCACCAAAAGTGGCCGTTGGGAGTTCTGTCTGTTCGATGGCGCACCGGACAGTCCGGTGCACACCGGACAGTCCGGTGCCCCCTGCCACGTCATCACTGCCGTTGGATTCGACCGTTGAAGCTTCTAACTTGTGGGCCCGCTGAGGTGTCCGGTGTACACCGGACATCTACTGTTCCTTGTCCGGTGTGCCGGAGTGGGCGCGCCTGCCATCTGCGCGCGCAGAGCGCGCATTAAATGCGCGGCAGAGAGCCGTTGGCGCGGAGATAGCCGTTGCTTCGGAGTCGCACCGGACAGTCCGGTGCACACCGGACAGTCCGGTGAATTATAGCGGACTAGCCGTTGGAGTTTCCCGAAGCTGGCGAGTTCCTGAGGCCGAGCACCTTTGGCGCACCGGACACTGTCCGGTGTACACCGGACAGTCCGGTGAATTATAGCGGAGTCGCCTCTGGAAATTCCCGAAGGTGGCGAGTTGGCGTTGTAGTCCTCTGGTGCACCGGACACTGTCCGGTGGCGCACCGGACACTGTCCGGTGTACACCGGACAGTCCGGTGCTCCCAGACCAGAGGGCCTTCGGTTCCCACTTTGCTCTTTTGTTGAATCCAAAACTTGGTCTTTTTATTGACTGAGTGTGAACCTATTACACCTGTGTAATCTATACACTTGGGCAAACTAGTTAGTCCAATTGTTTGTGTTGGGCAATTCAACCACCAAAATTAATTAGGGACTAGGTGTAAGCCTAATTCCCTTTCAATAAGGTGTCAGGCGATCCTCGCACTGAATGCGCCTGCGATACGGTCGGTTGGTGAGACGATTTGGCCAAGGTTGCTTCTCGACGAAGCCTGCCCGAGCTGGGCCTCGGGCGAGCCGAGGGTGTGCCCACTGCCTGAGGAGGCCCTCGGGCGAGGCGTGAATTCGTCCGGGACTACTGTTCCTGCCCGAGGCCGGGCTCGGGCGAAGCGAGATTGCGTCCCTTGGTAGACGAGGCCTTGACCTGAACTGTGCCCATCAGTCTTTGCAGTTTGTGCTGAGGGTGGTTACCAGTCGTGTTTAGGAGTGTTGGGGGTACCCCTAATTACGGTACCCGACACAACTGATATGATGAATAAGCATGTTCATGTTGCTAAGTTTGAGCTTTGCTCAAGCTTAGTTGGTATTACCATGTAACCCTAGTGGTTGTTTTGGTGTTGACAACTGTTTCTTTGATTTTTTTTTCAGGAAGATGTTTACATGTTACATACTACAAGATGTAATTTGTCTCAAGGTGGAGATTTGTTGAATTGTGATTCAAATTCTATGAGGCGGCAAAGACAGGAGCAAAGCAGAGGCCTGTCGGCGAGAGGCTTGGTACGGATTAGGGTTTGCTATACCTATATAATCCTCTTGTAAGCCATCGGGAAAGATAAGACGTTTTGTAAACATTCCACAAAAATAGTGAATGTTGTTGGCTGGCCAGGGAGCATGGTTTTTCCCTTTACTTTGGAGGGTTTTCCACGATAAAAATCTCGTGTCTATGAGATTGGTTTTGATCTTCGTTGCTATGTTTATTCTTGTCGAACTCTAACAAAGAGCATGTAACAATATAGTACAACTACGAAACGATCGGTTTTGTTTTATTTAAATATTTATGGCCATATGTACATGGAATCCATCTTCTTGTTAAATCTGTTTGCTGATTATAATTACTCAAAACAAGGTGTCATGTATTGACCTCCTCATGCCCCCCACCCAGTAACCAGGCACCCACCCAAAAGAAAAAGGCTTGAGTTATATTGCATTAATTTATTTTGTGACAGTCGAAGTGCTATCCACCTTACAAAAGATCAAATGTTTCATGAGAGAACAAAGCACATTGATTCAAATACCATTATGTTCGTGAAGTTATTGCAGAGGGCAAATTAAAGGTATGCAAGATTAGTACTCATGATAATTCAACAGATATGATGAATAAGCATGTTCATGTTGCTAAGTTTGAGCTTTGCTCAAGCTTAGTTGGTATTACCATGTAACCCTAGTGGTTGTTTTGGCGTCGACAGCTGTTTCTTTGATTTTTTTTCAGGAAGATGTTTACATGTTACATACTACAAGATGGAATTTGTCTCAAGGTGGAGATTTGTTGAATTGTGATTCAAATTCTATGAGGCGACCAAGATAGGAGCAAAGCAGAGGCCTGTCGGCGAGAGGCTTGGTACGGATTAGGGTTTGCTATACCTATATAATCCTCTTGTAAGTCGTCGGGAAAGATAAGACGTTTTGTAAACATTCCACAAAAATAGTGAAAGTTGTTGGCTGGCCAGGGAGCGTGGTTTTTCCCTTCACTTTGGAGGGTTTTCCACGATAAAAATCTCGTGTCTATGAGATTGGTTTTGATCTTCTTTGCTATGTTTATTCTTGTCGAACTCTAACAAAGAGCATGTAACAATATAGTACAACTACGAAATGATCGGTTTTGTTTTATTTAAATATTTATGGCCATATGTACATGGAATCCATCTTCTTGTTAAATCTGTTTGCTGATTATAATTACTCAAAACAAGGTGTCATGTCTTGACCTCCTCATGCCCCCCACCTAGCAACCAGGCACCCACCCAAAAGAAAAAGGCTTGAGTTATATTGCCCTGGGCCTAAGTGACATTAGCATGCAAACTAAAGGTCACCATCCAATCCCATTTCCTCCCACCTTCCTAGCATTCATAGAGTAGGAAATGAGAAGAATTGTTCCAGCAACTGATCATAATTAGTATTTTTTTTATCTGGTCAAATGCACGTCACTTTTAAGCTACCTTTTAGGACACACCTTTTCAACAACCCTTGCGCACTTAAGAAAAACGAAATTGAAAACTGGTGTTTAAAGGGTTGGTGTTGGTCAAGGGAGAGTGTACTTCGTCATTGCCTCATCTAACACTCTAGCCAGCCGAGTACGTCAACAAGCGAGCTCTGCATCCAAATTTCTGCAGACGCGATGCTTGCAAGACTTGAATGGGCATCTCTCTGCTTGAATTGGTCAGACAAAGCGCGTCATGCATGTTAAAGAACCGCATAAATCAAAATTTCCTTTACACAGAAAACAAAGCCCTATAAGACAAATACATATATATTGATTTATTTTGCAGTATACGCATCATATAGAATTAATACTCTGTGAAATTAGTTTCTTGGACAACAGCGACATGTCAGGGTTCATGTTTAATCTGAGAGCGTCATGTTAAGAATATTACTGCCCCGGTCCCAAATTAAATTCGTTTTCGGATTTTAATGGATTCATATCATACTTGATGTACGTGCGTTTTATATATATATCTAGATTTATCATCATCCATTTAAATATAAATATAAAAATCAAGACCTAAAACGGATACTAATTTAGGACGGGTGGGGTATGATGCAATACAGGAAGCACATACCTTGTGCCCATTCGGCAATGAATCACATATTTCTTGAGGAAGGAACTTTGCTTGGCCGCCACATGGCATGAAAGCTGTTTAAGTATGATATATATGGGTATATAATATTCTTTTACGAAGTAATTCGGTAGTCTACTACTTCCGCTGGTACCTAATTATTATATGTCTTAGGGGTTGAATCCTGCACAAAGTGACAAGGATGAACTTTTTCGGTGACATCGGTGTTAGATACAGGTCATTGTCATGAGACGACAACTAGCTCAAGCTACCTTGAGAAAATGTGGATTTGAATCAGTCATGTATTGACATTCTGCAAGCATACCGTCTAAAATAAATATCGTTTTCCCGGTGACAAAATGGGTGGGCAAATAAGCTCTATGCATCGAGCAACAAAAGAACCCTAAACGGAGACGGAGGCAACAGTAGGACGGGTGAGGCTCAATCTCTCCTACCGCTCTCGAGCGTATAGAGTTTCACTGAACCTTTCCTAAAATTTTAAATATACATAATATAGTGTAGAAGAGACTTATATACTACATAGTTTAGTTCAATCTCTTCTATAAAAAAATCTGGCTCCGTCCCCGAGTCCCTAAATAAGGTTCCTTCTCTACTTTCTAGTGTTTGAAAAAAAACTTAATCCTATAGCATCCTAACTTAAGTATTTACTTTATCTTAACACAAATTCTTAGTTTAGAGAGACCTTGAGGTTTTTCACTAAAGGTCCGTTTGGTTCAACTTCTTGAACCAGATTCACCGCAAAAAATCCAGAATCTCAACCAAATAGATACAATAACAAAATAGATTTATGTAATCCATAGATTTCTCTAGTTCAATTCAGAATCACCTCCTACCCCAGATTTCTAGATTCACATCATCCATGTTACTGGCTGTCATGCACTTATAGAATTTATAGTTGACAATTGTTTCAACCAAACAAATTGAAGTTTTTTCACAATTGTCCGCTCACAGCAGTTTTCCCACAGCTCACGACTAGAATCAGATTTTCAGGAATCTACTACTAAATCAAACAGGCCCTAAGATTGTCTCCAGCGGTAGGCACTATATCTGTTCTTTACAAACTCTTTTAAATTATTCCCTCCTCTACATCATATTCCTCTCCAACAGTATGCTCTATATCTTGTTCTCTATGTGTTTGAGCCACATATTAAGGACACATTTTGTTTTAATTTTTTGTATATGCATATTTATCGTACCCTCAAATATCTTATACATATTTTAGTATTGCTTAAATTGTTTTCTAAAGTATAAAAATGGATAGGGGACGAATGAGCGTCCTCCATATTTAGAGGAGGCTATAGAGGACACCATTGGAGATATATAGTGAATCTTCTCTATATTTAGGGTAGAGGATCATATAGAGTCTCCCGTTGGAGACAGTGTAAGCCCTATCTTCTAGCATAGTTAGGGAGCCCCCCTACTTCATGGAGATATTTTTCTTGCACCAACTCACTCGTGTTTTCTTCCCAATTCTCTTGCACAATTGAGCGCCCTATCCTTGACTTGCTAGAGGAATGTGAAACATTGTTGGCCCTCCCTATGTTGTGTCTAGTGCTCCTCCTCTATCTGTTTCGTGCCCCCATGATAGCTCAGATGATTAGAACGACTTCGGTGCTCCTCCTCCTCCTCTTCCATGATAGATTGGAATGACAACTGTACTCTGGTTTCCTAAAGAAACAAATGTAGTGTTGGCTACATGCATAAACAATGTTTGTTAGTTTCACAGTAAACAAATATTGTTTTAATGCAACAAACAAGATTGATTAAATTTACCCAAATTGGTATGAGATCGTCACAAAGTCCTTGCCACATCTATCAAAATGATCAATTGCCTGAGCTATGTACAACACAACCTTCTTTCCATTATGTGTCCTATTCTTTACTTCTATATTGAACTCCCATTTAGAGATTTTTTTCAAACTCCTTTGAGTTGTTATCCAACTTGACAATGAAAGCTATCTTAGAAACCCTAGTCCGATCAAGGATGCAACACTTCCAAGTGTCCACTTTTTCCGTATCCATCCATTGCATCCTACATGGAGACACATTCCTTAATAAATACCATCACATGTCATGTATTCATAGAGTAAACAGGTAAAGTACGAGAGCTTACATACCCAAGAGAGCTATTAAGTTGATGTCAAGCATTCTATGGTCTCCCACAAATCTTTGAAATCGATCACTAATGTTTTCTCTTCATTACATGTGTCTTTAAGCACATGAAAATAGCTATTATTTTCGGCGGCTAGAGCCTGACCGCCGAAAATGCTTACTGTTGCTGTTGTGCGTACGTGCTGTTTTAATCAGGAAAAAAACAAGTATATAGGGGTATAGTGTGAAAATATGCAGGACGTAATCCGATGGTTCTAGAAAACTGAAAGCTGTATGATTGACGCCTCTTGTATCTTACCAATTTCTGAATTTTGTAATTACATCTCATTATATCACAAGATACCGGCATATATATACTCGTACTTTAGACAGCAAAATGTAGCCATCTATCTAGATCGTCTGAGGAGTTGGATTGTATATATACGTATAATTGTTGAGCACAGGGACTTAAGTATCATCGATTAATCGGTCAGCCACAGTTATAGTATATATGTGCACTAAGATCCAAAGGGTTACTTTTTGGGTGCTTGCATCAGCATTACCTAATGGCTGATTAATAATTCCGATTGGAAAATTAGAGCATTAGAGATGTAGATTCCTTGCCTTTGTATTCCGGGTATGTCTTTGTCCCACTAGAAGCTAGCAAGGACAACATGTAATTAAAAACACAGCCGTGAGGATTGGTGCATAACCTAATTTAAAGGACAGAAAGCACAAAACAGACCATAAGCAGTACCTAATTGTTTGTAATGACAAAAGAGTGCACTGCGTATCAGCCTTTAGATCAACCAACTCTTCAACACCTCTACTGTCCAGACTCTTCTAGATTAGTTCTTTTTTGTTAGACATGTTTAGAGACACAGAGGTCTCAAGTTTAAATTCTGGCAGATGCTTTATTTATTCACGTTTGTGTTTTTCTCTCTGGTTGTACGTGAGTGAGGGTGTTCAAATGTATAGATGGATTGTCTACCTTATTTCAACTTCTTAAGATTTTAGGTTGAATTGAATAGTGCATTCACTCTAACATGACAAAGTGATGAACTAAATTAACCATTGCATTAATTTCATGCCGATTCATGAGCATAAATAGCCACATTGTGAACTCCGAAAATAAATTTATGAGACCTTTCAAAATTCAGAATCACTAACTTTATTTTTTAGCAGCGGAGCAATTTTGAAGTAAAGTTTCGCTGGACATATATTTAGGGATGACAATGGGTCAGGTTCGGATCGGATAGAGAAAATAGACGTCCGCGACCATACCCGCGGGAATTACTCATACCTGCCCGTAACTATACCTACGTGTAAAATTTTGTACCCGTGCTCATACTCGTCGGGTATCAGGTACCCGTCAGGTATAACAGAAAGGGAATGGAGTCTGCGATGGGGATCGGTGGTCGGCGACTCCTTGTGGTCCGCGATGGGGAAGGCGATCAACGGCTAGGGCTGGCAGGCGGCAGCTCCCAGTGGTCAGCGAAGATGGGTCCGTACGTGATGAAGGTCAGGATTGATTGATGCAGCATCGACAATGCCCAATCGGGATTGCAGGTGGGTGGCGCTGGCTATGCCCGATCAAGAGTAGATCGTCGGGACTAGAAGAGGATGGCGTCGCTGCCGGTCACGGGGAAGAGGGGGTTCGGGCCTCCTAGTTAGTGTGGGGCGTTCATGCGTGGTGGCCGATGGCTTGGCATGGGGCGTTGGGCGTGGTGGTTGGGGCATCATGGTGAGTCGTTGACATGGTCTCATGGGGCTGGGAGCAAGGAGCTGGCAGTAAGGAGGGGAATAGGATATCACAGGAGGGGAGTGAAGAGGAGGCTTGCACTAGGGTGAGATGCCTTAGACAATGGTGATGGACTGCTGGGACTTTGGACCAGCTTCCGGAGTTATGGTGGGCTGAGAAATAGTTTCACTAATTGCGGATATCCGTTGGATACCCGCGGGTGCGACAAAACATATGTACCCGACCCTTTTCTTTTATTACGGATCAGGTGTGTGCGAGACCCGCGGATCAAATTCTATGCTTGAACCTGAACCGGTTAAATTGTCATCCCTACATGGATTAAGGTAAAACTTGTTGTTTGACTATGGAAGAGTGAGCAAACAGTAAATAGTTAGCAATTATTGTTTCCAGATTAGCATTTGCCTTAGAAAATATAGAATTCTTATTCCATTCTCTCTATCCCAAATATAAGAACTCTGAAATTTCTTAGGTAGTGTTTGGTTGAAGAGCCAAGTAGAACGGAGTCGTTCTGTTCCAGTTTTGTTGATGTTTGGTTACAAAGTAAGTAGAACGGAATGGCTCCAATTATAGAATATTCTCCTCAGATCCGGAACCATTCCGCTCCAAAAAATCAACCGGACGGAGCCGCTCCGTTCCCATCCTGCTCTCACAGTCACGCTTCGTTCCGTTCACTCTGCAACCAAACAAAAAACAGAGCCGCTCCGTTCCAGATTACCAAACACAGAACAGAGCGGCTCCGTTCCTAGAATCAGGGATGGAACGACTCCGTTTTACTTGGCTCCTCAACCAAACACTACCTTAGTGTTTGTGGCTCATCAACCGAACTAATGATGAATAAGAACAAGCATGTTCTCATACAGTTGCTTGTTTGATGCTATTTGCATGCATGTGAAGGAAATTAACACACCCACAATTAGGTCTAGATCTCAGCTTATATCAATGGGGATATGTAGCTAGGTACTTTGAAAATATTGCGTACAATTAGTGGTAAAAATAAAGGTATTTGGAATGTATCTGAATTTTCTTGATTTGATCAATTCGATGAGACTTTCATAGATATTTTATCGTATGATTGATGAAATTTGTGAGAGGTTTCCATTAATGTCATTTGCTTACAACGCACAAATTGTTTGGACAACCTTTTTCAGATCATATGGCAGCATCCAATTCTCCGTATAAGTTTTATAGGGAATATTATGTAAGGTATGTCCCAAATCTATATGCAATGTTTGATGTTTTCATGTAATTCTTTTACTAGATGGTGGTATCACGATTCTTGATGTTAACATGAAAACTCAGGCATGAAGGCACAAAGGACAAAAAATGGTGATGGAGATTACCATGATAAAAAGCCATGCTATCTCACATTTGATGTCTTATTTTTCTATCATACTATTCGTCCATATATAAAATAAGGTAGAATAGCTTCCCACAAAAAACTAAGAGTTCACTTTGATGCCCTTCCAAACTGCATCTATAAAGATTATAATCATTGTTTGGTATGTATATGAAAGTAGGGGTCAAAACGGACGGTAACAGTCGAAAAAAACATTATCATCATTTTCACTCGTATAGATTTTTGTTTGATCGAAATCGGAAACCGAGAATGTAGGAAACGAATCATGATCGGTAAATTCTGGTATATCGAAAATAGATAAATCTGGACAAAATATCTAAGAATCAATCAAAAAATGGTAACTTAAAAAATAAAAACTCACAATAAATGAGTGCTAACAACACACAATTGTTCATTTACATCCACAAACAAATCACATGATGTTTACAAATAAAAAGTTTTTCAATGCAAATTATTTAAATTACATAACGTTTAGATACAATATATTATGAGATGTTTGGTTTAAGAAATGACTATTATCGATAAGTAATAAGATGATCATACTAACATTAGTTATTTACTTGTGAATAATAAGATGATTTTCCCAATTATGATAAATCACTAGATTTTCCCAAATATGGAAAATATGATAAATTACAGGATTTTTCGAATATCAGAATTTACCTGATTTCCTCGAAAAATCTGAAAACGGTCGGTGAAAACATCTCACCATTTACCGTACCATTTTTGGAATCCATTATCCCGTTTTTCATATATCACAATAAATCCGAAAATGGGCGTAAAAATTTGGTAAACAGTAATGGAAAATTACCGGATTTTCCGCCATTTTCAACCTTATATGAACGTATATGACATTGGTTGTCTTGATCTAATAGGGTGGATGTCGAACATGTATATGTAGAGTATTAGTTTTCTTAACGAGGCTATCAAATCGGATTTTGGCCTTCGACATGATGTTGGGTGATGGTGTATTGGATGCCACCTAATAAACAAGAGTCATATAGGATATGATTAGAAAATGTTGTTTACTTATGTCATTATATTTCTAGCTGTGATACCAAAGCTCACTAGAACTTAATGAATGTGGATCGTATCCACTATATAGCATTAGAGGGAAGACAATTGCAAAACATAGTGGAAAAATATTTTGTTAAATTGTTTAATGAAAGTTTAAAGTAAACATAAAGTTGGACTTTACTTTTATATAGATGGCACTTAACACTGGTACTAATTTGTGCTCTATTCTTGATCAAGAAAGACTCACTAGAGAAAAATTTATTGATTACAACCATTACTTGAGAATTATTCTCGTGCACGAGAAAAGGAGTATGTTTTTGAGACTCCCTATCCTAATGAGCCAGCAAAGAATGCAAGTCATGCCGATCGAAGTGCTTATGAAAAGCATATGAATGGTCTGTGGATGTTAGCTACCTTATGTTTTCCACCATGTCCTCTAAACTTTAGAAATAATATGATGTGGATTACCACACTATGATTGTAGGACTGCAGAGCATGTTTATGAATCAAGCAAGGGCTAAGAGATATGAGATATCTATGTCCCTATTTTCATGAAAGCTAACTGAATGAAATTGAGTCGGTCCTCATGTAATCAAGATGATGGGTTACATCAAGAACCTTGATGGAGTTGGTTTTACTCTTTATGATGAGCTAGCTATAGTTGCGATCCATCATTCTCCTCTCACTCTAAGAGCCATTCGTTTTGAACATTCACATAAGCAACATGCAGAAGACCTTAGTTATGTTGCATGGGTTGCTTGAGACAACAAAATACAACATTAAAATGAACTCTATTCATATGATGATGGTTAAGAAGTATAGCAAGAAGCGAAAATGCTTTATGAAGTGCAAGAGAAAAAGCATGGCTAAAGATGAGATCTCAAATCCAAATGCAAAGACCAAGTCTAGCCCTTCTCCTAATGACAAATGCTTCTATTGTGGTGACCTTAGGCATTAGTCTAGGAAATGCAAGAAGTATTTCAAAGACAAAAAAGAAGGGAAGTGAGACTTCTGCTTTATATGCATATGTTATTGAAATTAATCTTGTTGTTTCTTCTGGTGAATGGTGGCTATTTGATATCGGATTGATGTATCATACTTGAAAATTCTTGCACGGACTAAAAAGAATCTTCATAACATTAACACAAAAAGGGTTTGGCCTAATGATTTGAAAACCAATTTTATCTGGCATTATCACTTAAGGCATAAAGATGCTCAATAAAGATGGTCTTCTCAACTCTTATAATTTTGACTCATTTGACACTTGCTAGTCATTCTTACTTGGCAACATGACTAAGACACCAGTCACTACTCAAACTAAGAGAGAGCAAGTGACTTGTTGTGTGTAGTACATACTGATGTATGTAGACCAAAGATTTTAGTGGCCATAGGTGGTTTCCAGTACTACATCACTTATACTGATGGCTTCAGTAGATATGAGTATATCTACTTAATAAAGCACAAGTCTAAATCATTTGAAATGTTCAAAGAATTTTAGAATGTGGTACAAAATCCCTTAGGCAAAACTATTAATTTTTTATGATCAGATTATGGAGGCAAACATTTGAGCCATGAGTTTGGCAATCATCTAAAACAATATGAAATTGTTCCACAATTGACTCCACCTGGTATGCCTTAATGGAATGGGGTCTCTAAGCTAAGGAACAAGACTTTATAGATATGGTTTGGTCAATAATGAGCCAACTTGATCTTATATTGTCCTTTTGGGATATGCTCTAGAGCATGTTGCATGTACGCTCAATAGAGTTCCATCTAAATCGGCGAATAAGAAATCATATGATATAGGGTATGAGAAACACCTTGATTGTGTTTCCTTTAGATATGGGCTATAAGGCTTATGTGAAATGTTTGACATCTAATAAACTCCACCGCAAATCTGATAAGTGCTTCTTTATAGAGTATCCTTGGGAAACCAAATAATATTATTTTTATAGCGAGGAAGAAAACAAAGTGTTTGCTGCATAGAATGATGTTTTTTGCAGAAAGAATTTCCCTCAAAAGGAGTTAGTGGGAGCAAGGTGCAACTTGAGTAAATTTATGAAACACTTGAAAATGTTTCAACCCGTATTGATTTTCCATAGAAAGTATAAGATATTGCACAACCTATTATTGATGTACCACACCTAAGTACATAAAAGAGGGCACGATGCTCTACTAATGGGATGTCACTCCTAATCATGGGCTAGCAATACATATTATGGTTGGCAATGGTAATGTAAACAGTAAATGGTAGACGAACGGTGAGGCTCTATTTAGTGTTTATACATGTTTAAATGTGTTTAAATAGAATTAAACAATCTAAATGGTTTTCTATTATAGCAACATTTCATTAAGATTAAATAGCTTTTCACTAACCTGTCACACCCGGTTTTGGAGGTAAACCGAATGCGAACCATGTACGTGCCAGGATCAGAAATTCATGTACACAGCGATTACATAAATGACTCATCATAGCACAATGCTTCGAAAACCAATAAAGAAAAGTAATAATATTAAAGACTAGAGTCATTTACATAATATAAATCAAAGTACACAGAATCGAAATGTAGCCAACGTAAATAAAACCCACCACAGGCAGCTGACTGGGGGAGGTCGCTAGCCTAATCCTCGAACTCGTCGATGTCCTGGAACTCCTAGAGATCCGCCTCGACACCTTCTTTACCTGAGCATAGATTGCACCCAAGGCAACCTGGTGTTTTGTGAAAGCAAGGGTGAGTACACATCAACGTACTCAGCAAATGTCCCGTTTGGCTGTAGTGGACTAGCTTTATGTGGGGTTAAGTCAAGCAGTTGCTTTTAGTTGGTCAGATTATTATTACTAGTAGAGAGAGCCAGATTTTAGTATTAACCCAAGTTGTTAACCCAAAAGTACCCTTTCCAAACGGAAAGAATACCACTTACCATTACCATAGTCATAAACATCATCCTCATCACCACCTGTAAACCAACCATCTCTGATCAAAGTATCTCTAATCAATGGAGCTCCCTTGGCCGCTCATAACCGCGAGCACGGCTGATATATCAGTTTCATAACACTTGCAGAGGTTGCGCACTTTACCCACAAGTCGTGATTCCCTCTCTAGCCTGGGCTTGCAAGACCCTTCACTACGAAGCCTTTACAAATATTCCCTGAGGTTGTAGCCGCCCGTTAGGTTTCTTAAATGCACCGCACTGCTCCCCAAGGGGCGAACCAACCTTGGCAGAGCGAGCCGCATACACAAAGCCCCATTAACGGCATGACGGCGAAGCGAACTACACACCAGTTCCTCTAATTATTCAGCTAAGGGCGTCCCATTCCACTCTCATGGTTGCATTGTTTTCCCGGGCGGTCATCCAACGAACCAGTCCTTACGGAGAGGCACTCGAGAAACAGCTCGAGTCCCCTTAAATGCCACAAGTATATCATCATATCCAGAATAAAACCATAGTATCATCATTGTATCTCATCATGTTCATTGATTAAAGTACAGCGCTAGCATGAAGCTAACCATAGTAACCCAAAAGGTAATCAAGAACAAGGTAAATAGAAAGTTAGTCAATCCTTATGTTGTTCATAGTATGCGGGACAATGAATTATACAGTAAATGGGACATAATGTGTCAGAGGACACTTGCCTTCACCAAACAGATGCTCAGGGTCTTCGATCTCGTAGAACTCGAAGAGTTCGATCTCTTGGTCGCCATGCTTGACCGTCGATTCCTCGAAGCTCAGAAACGAATCGCGATCTAATCGCAACGCGAAGCGAAGACGAACATGCACAAGCAAGCAAACATATACATATGCATAAGAACATTACACCATACAATATAAAATGTTATAAAAGCGAGCAATATAAAATAGAGAGCGCATCTACGGTTACGCGAGAAAAAGAACCATGATAGTCGAAGCTCCGGTCGAGGGGTTAGCGTGTTTACACTAAGCAAATATTAATTAGAATATTTAATCCGACATTTCTATATTAATTGATATTAATCAAATGTAAATTAATACTACTAATTAGTTTTGACTAACCTACTATTTTAATAGTTGATGATTAAATAAATAACTAATTAATTCACATGAGTAATTATAAGCGAATAGTTTAATCTCGTGTGCGGACAACGCGCTATACGAGCGGCAAGGCGCGTGACACACGCGAAAGGCGCGCGGCAACGCGAACGGCGCGCGACAACGCGTGGGAACAACACGCGCGACACTCGCGAACGACTCGCGATAACGCGCGCGAAACAACACCGCGGCATGCGCACGATACGCGCAGACCGACATGCGAAACTAATAAATAAACAACGTGATTAAACTAAACAATTATTAATGAGAAATATTTTAGTTAAGGTTAATCATATTGGTGACTAATTATAAATGCGTAAATCGAATTCCTAAATTAGATTTTAAAATTGAATTATGGTTCCAGTAGCCATTGGTTAAATAAACGTTTAAATAAATTAAATAAAATATGCAACAGTGGGGATAAATATTTCTAAATTAAGATAATTTTAATACAAATCTAACGCAACTTGAATGGATCGAATCGGGTTTAAAACGTAAAAGTTATGAATGTTTTAAACCATAGTGTAATTAGCGTGTACTAATTTACGAGACTGACATCGTCTTCTTCCTCTCTTCATCTTCTTCTCATCCATGGAAGAGAGAGGGGAGGGGCTGCGCATGGGGAAGCCGAGCTGGGCGGGGGCGCGGCTGCAGAGGGCGCACGGGGCGCGACCGCCATCGCCGGAGAGCGACGCACGTGGGCGCGGGAGCGCGAGCATCGCCGCTGGCTACCGCCGCCACCGCCAGGGAGGGAGAAAGGGGCGTCGCCGGGGAGGGGAAACGGAGGGGGAGGGGCGCCGCCGCCGGGGAAGGTGAGGGGAGAGTGAGGGAGGCCTTGCACGGACGAGAAAACAAGGAACATGAAGAAACCCTAGGTACAACAATGGAGGTTCTCACCGGGGAAGAAGACCCTTGCCGGCGACGAGAGGAAATTCGTCGATTGTCGGAGATTGGGGGATCCAATCGACGAACCGAACGCGCTGCGACGAAGCCCTCGACGAGACGAACGCAGCGGTACCCTCGAATTCGGCAGACGATGCACGAATTGGGAGTAATTGCTCGTCGGAGTTGGAACCGCCCCGAACTTCGGCGAACAATACCGGGAGCTAGCGATTGGATTTGAAGAAACCGTTTCATGCTCTGGAACGGGTTTGACGAGATGAAGCCGGACATGTATATATATCTAGGGTTCGGACGAGATGAAAATTCGGTTAAAATTCGAATTTTACCATTTTTAAAATTTGGAAAAGCCTAGAAATCCATATTTTGTGCTCAAAATATTATATATGCTTTAAAAAATTTCCAGAAAAATTCCTATAAATGTTTTGGCAGCTAATGAACTCAAAAAACATAATTAGAATTTCTAAAAACATTTTTAAGTTTCTCAAATAAATAGATTTTGGTTTCCGGAAAATAGAAAAATATTCCAAAAAATATGAAAATTTACCGAGCGCTTTTATAAGATATGTTAACATGTTTTAAACACATTTTGCACTTAGAAACACCATGCAACGGCATGAATGCAACAACCAAAGTGCCTCTAGGGCTCATTCCACTAGGTTTACGCTATTATAAAACAAAATAATTCTCCATTTTTAAGAAAAAGAGAAAGGAAAGCGAAGAACTGAGAGAGTAACACCTGAATTTGGTGGATATTAGAAAGAAATTTTATACCCCCAAATTCAGGGTGTTACATAAACACAAAGCTTTTGATGTCCTACATCTAAAGCATGTACCTACAAATGAAGGGTTAATGGTTAGTATGTAGTATGTAAATTTCAGTAAGAGTAAATGAGTAAATCCACAAATATATTTGGTTTAGCGATACAAAATTGTGATAAACGGACAATAGCTTCAACATAACATATTCATACAACCAAAATGACCAATTCAAGACAACTAAACTTACCCTAGTTTAGCTAATTATAGAACAACAACTAAAACATGTTAGAAAAAGACATATTCATGTATAGAAACTGTCAAAAACCAAAGGAAAGAAGCAATCTCAGATAGAGACGGTGAGGGAACCCTAACAGTAACAGACCAATGCAGCTAAGCCTACCACATTTTGGCCCTATTAAGAAAACGACCTAATTAATAGGCTAAACAACGTTTAAACCTGTTTAAACTCGTTTTGTTTAGGCCGTTTGGACTGCTTTGACCGAGTGTTGACCGTTTAAATAGGTCAACTGTTTAGAGGACCGCCTGGGCCCTAAACTGCACTGTGTTCCTCCGTTTACCGTTTAGACCCGTTTAAATGTCGTCTAAAACTGTTTAGGATAACATCGATTGTTGGACAATGATGAGTACTCAAACTACATGGAAGTAGTGATGGGACCATACTCTAAGAAATGGCTTGGAGCCATGAGATCTAAAATAGAATTCGTGTATGATAATCAAGTTTGGAAATTGGCTGATCCACCAGATAGTGTTCAAACCATTGGCTATAAATGGATTTTTAAGGAAAAGGTATATATGTGTAGAAATGTTTACATCCATAAGTCGATTGGTAGAGAATGGTTTCAAGCAAGTTATAGGTGTTTACTATGATGAAACTTGTTCACACGTTGTTATGCTAAATTATATTCAAGTCCTAGTAATTATTGCCTATTTTGATTATGAAATTTGGCAAATAGATGTTAAAATGACTTTCCTGAATGGAAACGTAAGTGAGGATGTGTATGTGTCACTTCCTGAAGGTTTTGTCTATCATAAAAATGTTGGGAAAATATGCAAACTTTAGAAGTCTATAAATGGATTGAAGCAAGCATCTTAGAGTTAGAACTTTATTTTGATGAAGAAGTAAAGAGGTTTGTGAGAGCACCTAGAGGGGGGGGGGTGAATAGGTGATCCTGTAAAAAACTTGAAACTTAAAGCCACAAAACTTGATTAAGTGTTAGCCCAATTAAAACAAGTGGCTGATGACCGAGCTCTTGTGAAACACAATAGACACAGTGAGAACAAGCACAAGAGACACGATGATTTATCCCGTGGTTCGGCCAAGTACAAAACTTGCCTACTCCACGTTGTGGCGTCCCAACGGACGAGGGTTGCACTCAACCCCTCTCAAGTGATCCAATGATCAACTTGAATACCACGGTGTTCTTCTTTCTTTACTTTTTCCTGTTTGCGAGGAATCTCCACAACTTGGAGTCTCTCGCCCTTACAATAAGAATCAAAGTGAAAGCACTAGAGTAAGGGAGGGAAGCAACACACACAATTCCACAACAATACACACACACAGCCAAGACTTGAGCTCAAATGAATAACACAAGTTTCACCACTAACACAGAGCTCAAATCACTAAGAATGTCAATCGAGTGCGCAAAGACTAAGTGTGAATGATCAAGAATGCTTAGGTGTGCTTGGTGTTCTTCTCCATGCGCCTAGGGGTCCCTTTTATAGCCCCAAGGCAGCTAGGAGCCGTTGAGAGCAATCCAGGAAGGCAAATCTTGCCTTCTGTCGACTGGTGCACCGGACAGTCCGGTGCACCACCGGACACTGTCCGGTGCAGATTTCTTTCCTATTTTGGCGCAGCCGACCGTTGGCGATTTGGAGCCGTTGGCACATCGGACACTGTCCGGTGCACACCGGACAGTCCGGTGCCCCCTTCAAACCGTTGGCTTGGCCGACCGATGGCTCACCGGACAGTCCGGTGCACCACCGGACAGTCCGGTGATTTTTAGCCGTACGCCGCCGTCGAGTTCCCGAGAGCGGCCAGTTGGCCAGCGCCAGCATGGCGCACCGGACACTGTCCGGTGCACCACTGGACAGTCCGGTGCACCGAGACTGAGCAGAGTCTTGGCTGCACGAGCCAAGTCTTTTCCATTTGTCTTTTCTCTGATTCTAGCACTTAGACAAGTATGTTAGTACACAAAAACCAATGTACTAAGTCTAGATTCATACCTTTGTATTGACTTGCACTTTGTCCACCATTTGGCATAGATTAACACATAACCATTTGTGTTGGACACTTAATCACCAAAATACTTAGAAATGGCCCAAGGGCACAATTCCCTTTCAATCTCCCCCTTTTTGGTGATTTATGCCAACACAACACAAAGCAACATATAGAAGTGCAACATCAATGCAAATGAGAACGAGAATTTGTTTTGATTCAAATTTGGCATATTTGGATCATTCTTTGCCACCACTTGGTTTGTTTTTGCAAACCAAACTCAATTTTCTATCTCTAAGTCAAATTCGCTTGTTGAGGCATAGAGAAAGGTATTCCAAGAGAAATTGATCAAAGATTCAAAAAACTCCCCCTTTTTTCCATAATCAAACATTCTCCCCACAGGAGACCAACTTTTGACAAAAAGAGACACTTAGAGTAAAAAGAGACACTTAGAGTATTTTGACAAAACAAAAGTTCTAACTCTACTGTTTTCAAAATTCTCAAGTGGTAGCTGATCCATTTGTTGCTTTGGCCTTATTTTCTCCCCCTTTGGCATCAAGCACTAAAACGGGATCAATCTTGGCCCTTTTAACCTCATTGCCTCACCAAAATTGTCAATTAAGAGCAAAAGGCAATAAGAGGCATGGAGATGAACTTGGAGTAAGTTACCCTCTCATCGGAGTGCAGTGGAGGTCTTTCATGGTACAAGTCCACCTTTCCCTTTCAATCCACCTTTGAGACTAAATCAAGCAAGCTCAAACACATGGTTAGTCTCAAAGGGTCAAGTTGTAGCACATCTCCCCCTAAATATGTGCATCACTTGCAAATGGACTTGTGAGGTTCGGGGAGTGTGAAAGGGAAATGTGCCCTTGGGCCATTTCTAAGTATTTTGGTGATTGAGTGCCAACACAAAGTGCTTAAATGTGAATTTATGCCCATGGATGAACAAAGTGCAAATCATGAGTAAAGGTATGTTTCTAAGCCTTAGTACATTAGTTTTGTGTACTAATATACTTGTCTAAGTGCTAGAAACAGAAAGAAAAAGAAAAGAAGAAAGGTGCAAAGACTTGGCTGTGTACAGCCAAGACTCAGCTCGGTCTGGCACACCGGACTGTCCGGTGGTGCACCGGACAGTGTCCGGTGCGCCAGGCTGACACGGCGCGAAGTGGCCACTCTCGGGAATTCGCCGACGGCGTACGGCTATAATTCACCGAACTGTCCGGTGTGCACCGGACTGTCCGGTGAGCCAACGGTCGGCCGGGCAAACGGTCGGCCGCGCGATCTGCGCGGGACACATGGCCGAGCCAACGGTCGGAAGGGGGCACCGGACTGTCCGGTGTGCACCAGACATGTCCGGTGCGCCAACGGCTCCCAGATCTTCAATGGTCGGCTGCGCTGTTTAAGGAAGGAAATCGGGCACCGGACAGTGTCCGGTGTGCACCGGACTGTCCGGTGCACCCGACGACAGAAGGCAAGGATGGCCTTCCAGATTTGTTCTCAACGGCTCCTAGCTGCCTTGGGGCTATAAAAGGGACCCCTAGGCGCATGGAGGAGGACACCAAGCATTCCTACAACATTCCTAAGCACCAAGACATCGATTCCGCGCATTTGGTTCATTGTGATAGCATCTAGAGCTCTTGTTGAGTTGTGAACTCATTGAGTTGTGTTGCGAGCTCTTGTTGCAACTTGTGTGCGTGTTGTTGCTCTGATCTTTTGAAGTCTTGTGTGCGTTGCTCATTTCCCCCCTTACTCCGTATTTCTTTGTGAATCTCAAGTGTAAGGGCGAGAGACTCCAAGTTGTGGAGATTCCTCGCAAACGGGATATTGAAAGGCAAAGCAAAACACCGTGGTATTCAAGTTGGTCTTTGGACCGCTTGAGAGGGGTTGATTGCAACCCTCGTCCGTTGGGACGCCACAACGTGGAGTAGGCAAGCGTTGGTCTTGGCCGAACCACGGGATAAACCACTGTGTCATCTCTGTGTTTGATCTCTTGTGGTATTGTGTTTTGTTGAGACTCCTCTCTAGCCACTTGGCAATTGTTGTGCTAACACTTAACAAGTTTTTGTGGCTATAAGTTAAGTTTCACAGGATCACCTATTCACCCCCCCTCTAGGTGCTCTCAATTGGTATCAGAGCCGTTCTCTTCAAGAAAGGGACTAACCGCCCGGAGAGATGGATCCTAAGGGGAAGGGAATCGTGATCAACGATAAAGAGAAGGAGTCCTTCGTCAACGAGCCCAAAGATGACAAGCCTACCGACTCCGGCTCGAGCCATAGACGGAAGGAAGGGAAGAAGAAGACAAGGCGCATCAAGGAGATCATCTACTACGACGACAACGACGAATCTTCCTCTTCCCAAAAGGACAACAACGACAACGACTATGACAAACAAAAGACGGTTAACTCAAACTTTTCTTTTGATTATTCGCGCATTCCGCATAGCTCAAATGCTCATTTGCTCCCCATTCCACTTGGCAAGCCTCCTCACTTTGATGGAGAGGACTATGGATTTTGGAGTCACAAAATGCGTACTCACCTATTTTCTCTCCATCCAAGCATTTGGGAGATTGTGGAAAGTGGAATGAAATTTGATTGCTCGGATAGCCCTTCGTTTATTAATGAACAGATCCATAAAAATGCACAAGCTACTACTGTGTTGCTAGCCTCTTTGTGCAGGGATGAGTATCACAAGGTGAGCGGCTTGGACAATGCCAAGCAGATTTGGGACACCCTCAAGATCTCTCATGAGGGGAATGATGTCACCTTACTCACCAAGATGGAGTTGGTGGAGGGCGAGCTCGGACGATTCGCGATGATAAGGGGCGAGGAGCCGACACAAACATACAACCGGCTCAAGATCCTTATCAACAAAATAAGGAGCTACGGAAGCACGCGATGGACGGATCACGACGTCGTCCGCCTAATGTTAAGGTCATTTACCGTTCTTGATCCTCACTTGGTGAACAATATTCGTGAAAATCCTAGGTACATCAAGATGTCGCCCGAAGAAATTCTTGGAAAATTTGTAAGCGGGCGAATGATGATCAAGGAGGCAAGGTACGTGGACGACGCGTTGAATGGCCCAATCCATGAGCCTCAACCCATTGCTCTCAAGGCAACAAGGAGCAAGGAGGCGCTACCCAGCAAGGTGGCACAAATTGAGGCGGCCGGTCTTAATGATGAAGAGATGGCCCTCATCATCAAAAGATTCAAGACGGCACTAAAGGGTCGCAAGGGACAGCCAAGCAAGACTAAGATCAAGGGAAAGCGATCATGCTTCAAATGCGGTAAGCTTGGTCATTTTATTGCTAACTGTCCCGACAATGATAGTGACCAGGAACACGGGAGCAAGAGGGAAAAGAAGAAGCATTACAAGAAGGCCAAGGGCGAGGCACATATCGGAAAGGAGTGGGATTCGGATTGCTCCTCCTCCGACTCCGACAATGAAGGACTCACCGCCACTGCCTTCAACAAGTCATCCCTCTTCCCCAACGAGCGTCACACATGCCTTATGGCAAGGGAGAAGAAGGTATGTAATCAAAACAATGTCACTTATGATTCTTCCAGTGATGATGAGTCTAGTGATGATGAAATAGATTACTCTAGTTTGTTCAAGGGATTGGATAGAACTAAAGTAGATAAAATTAATGAATTGATTGATGCCTTGAATGAAAAAGATAGACTCTTAGAAAAACAAGAGGACCTTTTGTATGAAGAGCATGACAAATTTGTAGAGGCACAAAAGTCTTATGCTTCAGAAGTTAAAAGAAATGAAGTGCTTTCTAGTGAACTATCTTCTTGTCATGAAACCATTGCTACTTTAAAGAGTGTTAATGATGACTTAAATGCTAAACTAGAAGTAGCTGGTAAATCTAATTCTTGTGTAGAACATGTTGAGATCTGCACTAGGTGTAAAGATTTCGATGTTGATGCTTGTAGTGATCATTTAGTTTCAATTTCTAAATTAACTGAGGAATTGGCTAGTCTTAATGCCCAACTTAAGACTAGCAAGAATGAATTTGATAAACTAAAATTTGCAAGGGATGCCTACACGATCGGTAGACACCCCTCAATTAAGGATGGACTTGGCTTCAAGAGGGAAGCCAAGAACTTAACAAGCCATAAGGCTCCCATTCCCGCTAAGGAGAAAGGGAAGGCCCCTATGGCAACTAGTGCTAAAAAGAACCATGCCTTTTTGTATCATGATAGGAGACAAACTAGAAATGCTTATAGGAGTTATAATACGTACGATGATTTTTCTCATGCTATGTTTGCTTCTAGTTCTTCATATGTGCATGATAGAAATGTTGGTAGAAGGGATGTTGTTCATAATATGCCTAGGAGAAATGTTGTTAATATTCCTAGGAAAGTTAATGAGCCTTCTACAATATATCATGCTTTGAATGCTTCCTTTGCAATTTGTCGAAAGGATAAAAAGGTAATTGCTAGGAAGTTAGGGGCAAGATGCAAGGGAGACAAAACTTGCATTTGGGTCCCTAAGAATATTTGTGCTAACCTTGTAGGACCCAACATGAGTTGGGTACCTAAAACCCAAGCCTAAATTTGCCTTGCAGGTTTATGCATCCGGGGGTTCAAGCTGGATTATTGACAGCGGATGCACAAACCATATGACGGGGGAGAAGAAGATGTTCACCTCCTACATCAAGAATTAGGATTCCCAAGATTCAATCATATTCGGTGATGGGAATCAAGGCAAGGTAAAAGGGTTAGGTAAAATTGCAATTTCTAATGAGCACTCTATCTCTAATGTGTTTTTAGTAGAGTCTCTAGGATATAATTTGCTATCGGTTAGTCAATTATGCAATATGGGATATAACTGTCTATTTACAAATGTAGATGTGTCTGTCTTTAGAAGAAGTGATGGTTCACTAGCTTTTAAGGGTGTATTAGACGGCAAACTTTATTTAGTTGATTTTGCAAAAGAAGAGGCCGGTCTAGATGCATGCTTAATAGCTAAGACTAGCATGGGCTGGCTGTGGCATCGCCGCTTAGCACATGTGGGGATGAAGAACCTTCACAAGCTTCTAAAGGGAGAACACGTAATAGGTTTGACTAACGTTCAATTCGAAAAACATAGACCTTGTGCAGCTTGTCAAGCAGGTAAACAAGTGGGAGGAACACATCACAGCAAGAATGTGATGACCACCTCAAGACCACTGGAGCTGCTGCATATGGACCTCTTCGGACCCGTCGCCTATCTGAGCATAGGAGGAAGTAAGTATGGTCTAGTTATTGTTGATGACTTTTCCCGTTTCACTTGGGTGTTCTTTTTGCAGGATAAGTCTGAAACACAAGGGACCCTCAAGCGCTTCCTCAGGAGAGCTCAAAATGAGTTTGAGCTCAAAGTAAAGAAGATAAGGAGCGACAACGGGTCCGAGTTCAAGAACCTTCAAGTGGAGGAGTTCCTTGAAGAGGAAGGGATCAAGCACGAGTTCTCCGCTCCCTACACACCACAGCAAAACGGTGTGGTAGAAAGGAAGAACAGGATGCTCATCGATATGGCGAGGACGATGCTAGGAGAGTTCAAGACCCCCGAGTGCTTTTGGACGGAAGCCGTGAACACGGCTTGCCACGCCATCAACAGGGTCTACCTTCATCGCCTCCTCAAGAAGACGTCGTATGAGCTACTAACCGGTAACAAACCCAATGTATCTTACTTTCGTGTATTTGGGAGCAAGTGCTACATTCTAGTGAAGAAGGGTAGAAATTCTAAGTTTGCTCCCAAAGCTGTAGAAGGGTTTTTGTTAGGTTATGACTCAAATACAAAGGCGTATAGAGTCTTCAACAAATCATCGGGTTTGGTTGAAGTATCTAGCGACGTTGTATTTGATGAGACTAATGGCTCTCCAAGAGAGCAAGTTGTTGATCTTGATGATGTAGATGAAGAAGATGTTCCGACGGCCACTATACGAACCATGGCGATTGGAGAAGTTCGGCCACAGGAACAAGATGAGCAAGATCAACCTTCTTCCTCAACTATGGTGCATTCCCCAACTCAAGACGATGAACAGGTTCATCAACAGGAGATGTGTGATCAAGGGGGAGCACAAGATGATCATGTGATGGAGGAAGAAGCGCAACCGGCACCTCCAACCCAAGTTCGAGCGATGATTCAAAGGGATCATCCCGTCGACCAAATTCTGGGTGACATTAGCAAGGGAGTAACTACTCGGTCTCGATTAGTTAATTTTTGTGAACACTACTCCTTTGTCTCTTCTATTGAGCCTTTCAGGGTAGAAGAGGCCTTGCTAGATCCAGACTGGGTGTTGGCCATGCAAGAGGAGCTCAACAACTTCAAGAGGAATGAAGTTTGGACGCTGGTGCCTCGTCCCAAGCAGAATGTTGTGGGAACCAAGTGGGTGTTCCGCAACAAACAAGACGAGCACGGAGTGGTGACACGGAACAAGGCTCGACTTGTGGCAAAAGGTTATGCCCAAGTCGCAGGTTTGGACTTTGAGGAGACTTTTGCTCCTGTGGCTAGGCTAGAGTCCATTCGTATCTTGCTAGCATATGCCGCTCACCATTCTTTCAGGTTGTTCCAAATGGATGTGAAGAGCGCTTTCCTCAACGGGCCAATCAAGGAGGAGGTGTACGTGGAGCAACCCCCTGGCTTCGAGGATGAATGGTACCCTGACCACATGTGTAAGCTCTCTAAGGCGCTCTATGGACTTAAGCAAGCCCCAAGAGCATGGTATGAATGCCTTAGAGATTTCTTAATTGCAAATGCTTTTAAGGTTGGGAAAGCCGATCCAACTCTTTTCACTAAGACATGTGATGGTGATTTATTTGTGTGCCAAATTTATGTCGATGACATAATATTTGGTTCAACTAATAAAAAGTCTTGTGAAGAGTTTAGCAGGGTGATGACGCAGAAATTCGAGATGTCGATGATGGGCGAGTTGAACTACTTCCTTGGGTTCCAAGTGAAGCAACTCAAGGACGGCACCTTCATCTCTCAAACGAAGTACACGCAAGATCTGCTGAAGCGGTTTGGGATGAAGGACGCCAAGCCCGCAAAGACTCCGATGGGGACAGACGGACACACCGACCTCAACAAAGGAGGTAAGTCCGTTGATCAAAAAGCATACCGGTCAATGATAGGGTCTTTACTTTATTTATGTGCTAGTAGACCGGACATTATGCTTAGCGTATGCATGTGTGCTAGATTTCAATCCGATCCTAAGGAGTGTCACTTAGTGGCAGTGAAGCGAATCCTTAGATATTTAGTTGCTACGCCTTGCTTCGGGCTCTGGTATCCAAAGGGGTCTACCTTTGACTTGATTGGATATTCAGATTCCGACTATGCTGGATGTAAGGTCGATAGAAAGAGTACATCAGGGACGTGCCAATTCTTAGGAAGGTCCCTGGTGTCGTGGAAATCTAAGAAACAAACCTCCGTTGCCCTATCCACCGCTGAGGCCGAGTATGTTGCCGCAGGTCAGTGTTGCGCACAACTACTTTGGATGAGGCAAACCCTCAGGGACTTTGGCTACAATCTGAGCAAAGTTCCACTCCTATGTGATAATGAGAGTGCTATCCGCATGGCGGAAAATCCTGTTGAGCACAGCCGCACAAAGCACATAGACATCCGGCATCACTTTTTGAGAGACCACCAGCAAAAGGGAGATATCGAAGTGTTTCATGTTAGCACCGAGAACCAGCTAGCCGATATCTTTACCAAGCCTCTAGATGAGAAGACCTTTTGCAGGTTGCGTAGTGAGCTAAATGTCTTAGATTCGCGGAACTTGGATTGAAGTAAAGCATACATGTGTTTATGCCTTTGATCATGTTCATTCTGCATTTTTGTTGCTTATTGTGGTGCTCAAGTTGTACAAACACTCCCTGGACCTCACAAGTCCGTTGCAAAGTGATGCACATGTTTAGGGGGAGATGTATTACAACTTGACCCTTTGAGACTAACCATATGCTTGAGTTTGCTTGATTTAGTCTCGAAGGAGAAGTAAAAGGGAAAAGGTGGACTTGGACCATGAAAGACTTCCACTGCACTCCGATGAGAGGGTAACTTATTCCAAGTCCATCTCATGAACTCTTATTGCCATTTGCTCTTAATTGAAGATTTTGGTGAGGCAATGGGGTTAAAGGGCCAAGATTAATCCCGTTTTGGTGCTTGATGCCAAAGGGGGAGAAAATAAAGGCCAAAGCAATAAATGGATCAGCTACCACTTGAGAGATTTGAAAATAGTAGAGTAGAGCTTTTGGTTTGTCAAAACACTCTTTTATTGTCACTCTTGTCAAAAGTTGGCTTCTTGTGGGGAGAAGTAGTGATTATGAAAAAAGGGGGAGTTTTTTGAAATCTTTGATCAATCTCTTTTGGAATGACTCTCTTTATGCTTCAACATGTGTGTTTGACTTAGAGATAGAGATTTGAGTTTGATTTGCAAAAACAAACCAAGTGGTGGCAAAGGATGATCCATATATGCCAAAATAGAATCAAAATAAATTTGAGTTTTATTTGAAGTGATTTTGCACTTGTTTTAGTTGCTTTATGTTGTGTTGGCATAAATCACCAAAAAGGGGGAGATTGAAAGGGAAATGTGCCCTTGGGCCATTTCTAAGTATTTTGGTGATTGAGTGCCAACACAAAGTGCTTAAATGTGAATTTATGCCCATGGATGAACAAAGTGCAAATCATGAGTAAAGGTATGTTTCTAAGCCTTAGTACATTAGTTTTGTGTACTAATATACTTGTCTAAGTGCTAAAAATAGAAAGAAAAAGAAAAGAAGAAAGGTGCAAAGACTTGGCTGTGTACAGCCAAGACTCAGCTCGGTCTGGCACACCGGACTGTCCGGTGGTGCACCGGACAGTGTCCGGTGCGCCACGCTGACACGGCGCGAAGTGGCCACTCTCGGGAATTCGCCGACGGCGTACGGCTATAATTCACCGGACTGTCCGGTGTGCACCGGACTGTCCGGTGAGCCAACGGTCGGCCGGGCAAACGGTCGGCCGCGCGATCTGCGCGGGACACGTGGTCGAGCCAACGGTCGGAAGGGGGCACCGGACATGTCCGGTGCGCCAACGGCTCCTAGATCTTCAATGGTCGGCTGCGCTGTTTAAGGAAGGAAATCGGGCACCGGACAGTGTCCGGTGTGCACCGGACTGTCCGGTGCACCCGACGACAGAAGGCAAGGATGGCCTTCCAGATTTGTTCTCAACGGCTCCTAGCTGCCTTGGGGCTATAAAAGGGACCCCTAGGCGCATGGAGGAGGACACCAAGCATTCCTACAACATTCCTAAGCACCAAGACATCGATTCCGCGCATTTGGTTCATTGTGATAGCATCTAGAGCTCTTGTTGAGTTGTGAACTCATTGAGTTGTGTTGCGAGCTCTTGTTGCAACTTGTGTGCGTGTTGTTGCTCTGATCTTTTGAAGTCTTGTGTGCGTTGCTCATTTCCCCCCTTACTCCGTATTTCTTTGTGAATCTCAAGTGTAAGGGCGAAAGACTCCAAGTTGTGGAGATTCCTCGCAAACGGGATATTGAAAGGCAAAGCAAAACACCGTGGTATTCAAGTTGGTCTTTGGACCGCTTGAGAGGGGTTGATTGCAACCCTCGTCCGTTGGGACGCCACAACATGGAGTAGGCAAGCGTTGGTCTTGGCCGAACCACGGGATAAACCACTGTGTCATCTCTGTGTTTGATCTCTTGTGGTATTGTGTTTTGTTGAGACTCCTCTCTAGCCACTTGGCAATTGTTGTGCTAACACTTAACAAGTTTTTGTGGCTATAAGTTTAAGTTTCACAGGATCACCTATTCACCCCCCCTCTAGGTGCTCTCAGAGTGCTTGTACAACTTGAGCACCATAAATAAACAACAAAATGCATAGACGGAACATGATCAAAGCATAAAACACATGTATGCTATAAATCAATCCAAGTTCCGCGAATCTAAGACATTTAGCTCACTACGCAACCTGCAAAAGGTCTTCTCATCTAGAGGCTTGGTAAAGATATCGGCTAGCTAGTTCTCGGTGCTAACATAAAACACTTCGATATCTCCCTTTTGCTGGTGGTCTCTCAAAAAGTGATGCCGGATGTCTTTGTGCTTTGTGCGGCTGTGTTCAACAGGATTGTCCGCCATGCGGATAGCACTCTCATTATCACATAGGAGTGGGACTTTGCTCAGATTGTAGCCAAAGTCCCGGAGGGTTTGCCTCATCCAAAGTAGTTGTGCGCAACACTGACCTGCGGCAACATACTCGGCCTCAGCGGTGGATAGGGCAACGGAAGTTTGTTTCTTAGAACTCCAAGACACCAGGGACCTTCCTAAGAATTGGCACGTCCCTGATGTACTCTTCCTATCAACCTTACATCCAGCAAAATCGGAGTCTGAATATCCAATTAAGTCAAAGGTAGACCCCTTTGGATACCAGATCCCGAAGCAAGGCGTAGCGACTAAATATCTAAGAATTCGCTTCACGGCCACTAAGTGACACTCCCTTGGATCGGATTGAAATCTAGCACACATGCATACACTAAGCATAATATCCGGTCTACTAGCACATAAGTAAAGCAAGGAACCTATCATAGACCAGTATGCTTTTTGATCAACGGACTTACCTCCTTTGTTGAGGTCGACATGTCCGTCAGTTCCCATTGGAGTCTTTGAGGGCTTGGCGTCCTTCATCCCAAACCGCTTGATCAAGTCTTGCGTGTACTTTGTTTGGGAGATGAAAGTGTCGTGCTTGAGTTGCTTCACTTGGAACCCAAGGAAGTAGTTCAACTCGCCCATCATCGACATTTCAAACTTTTGAGTCATCACCCTGCTAAACTCTTCACAAAACTTTTGGTTAGTCGAACCAAATATTATGTCATCGACATAAATTTGGCACACAAATAAGTCACCATCACAAGTCTTAGTGAATAAAGTTGGATCAGCTTTCCCAACCTTGAAAGCATTAGCAATTAAAAAGTCTCTAAGGCATTCATACCATGCTCTTGGGGCTTGCTTAAGTCCATAGAGCGCCTTAGAGAGCTTACACACTTGGTCGGGGTACCGTTCATCCTCAAAGCCAGGGGGTTGCTCTACGTACACCTCCTCCTTGATTGGCGTGTTGAGGAAAGCGCTCTTCATAGCCATTTGGAACACCTGAAAGAATGGTGAGCGGCATAGGCTAACAATATGCGAATTGACTCTAGCCTAGCCATAGGAGCAAAAGTCTCCTCAAAGTCCAAACCTGTGACTTGGGCATAACCTTTTGCCACAAGTCGTGCCTTGTTCCTTGTCACCACCCCGTGCTCATCCTGTTTTTTGCGGAACACCCACTTGGTTCCCACAACGTTTTGCTTGGGACGTGGCACCAGTGTCCAAACTTCATTTCTCTTGAAATTGTTGAGCTCCTCCTGCATGGCCAACACCCAGTCCGGATCTAGCAAGGCCTCTTCTACCCTGAAAGGCTCAATAGAAGAGACAAAAGAGTAATGCTCACAAAAATTAACTAATCTAGAGTGAGTAGTTACTCCCTTGCTAATGTCACCCAATATCTGGTCGACGGGATGATTCCTTTGAATCGTTGCTCGAACTTGAGTTGGAGGGGCATGTTGTGCTTCTTCCTCCATAACATGACCATCTTGTGCTCCCCCTTGATCACATGCCTCTTCTTGATGAACCTGTTCATCGTCTTGAGTTGGGGGTTGCACCATTGTTGAGGAAGAAGGTCGATCTTCCTCCTTTTGTTCCTGTGGCCGTACATCTCCAATTTCCATGGTGCGTATTGCGGCCGTTGGAACGTCTTCTTCATCTACATCATCAAGATTAACAACTTGCTCTCTTAGAGAGCCATTAGTCTCATCAAATACAACGTCGCTAGAGACTTCAACCAAACCCGATGATGTGTTGAAGACTCTATACGCCTTTGTATTTGAGTCATAACCTAACAAAAATCCTTCTACAACTTTGGGAGCAAATTTAGAATTCCCACCTTTCTTCACTAGAATGTAGTATTTACTCCCAAATACACAAAAGTATGAAACATTAGGTTTGTTACCGGTTAGAAGCTCATACGAAGTCTTCTTGAGGAGGCGATGAAGGTAGACCCAATTTATGGCGTGGCAAGCCGTGTTCACGGCTTCCGACCAAAACCGCTCGGGCGTCTTGAACTCTCCAAGCATCATCCTCGCCATGTCTATGAGCGTCCTGTTCTTCCTCTCTACCACACTGTTTTGTTGTGGTGTGTAGGGAGCGGATAACTCGTGCTTGATTCCTTCCTCCTCAAGGTACTCCTCCACTTGAAGGTTCTTGAACTCGGACCCGTTGTCGCTCCTTATCTTCTTCACCTTGAGCTCAAATTCATTTTGAGCTCTCCTTAGGAAGCGCTTGAGGGTCCCTTGGGTTTCAGATTTATCCTGCAAAAAGAATACCCAAGTGAAACGGGAAAAATCATCAACAATTACTAAACCATACTTACTTCCCCCGATGCTAAGGTAGGCGACGGGTCCGAAGAGGTCCATATGCAGCAGCTCCAGGGATCTTGATGTGGTCATCACGTTCTTGCTGTGATGAGCACTTCCCACCTGTTTACCTGCTTGACAAGCTGCACAAGGTCTATCTTTTTCGAAAGTCACATTTGTTAGACCTAACACATGTTCTCCCTTTAGAAGTTTGTGAAGGTTCTTCATCCCCACATGTGCTAAACGGCGATGCCACGGCCAGCCCATGCTAGTCTTAGCCATTAAGCATGCATCTAGACCGGCCTCTTCCTTTGCAAAATCAACTAAATAGAGTTTGTCGTCTAGTACACCCTTAAAAGCTAATGAACCATCACTCCTTCTAAAGACAGACACATCTACATTTGTGAATAAGCAATTATAACCCATATTACAAAGTTGACTAACGGACAACAAGTTATACCCGAGCGACTCAACTAAAAACACATTAGAAATGGAGTGCTCGGATGAAATATCAATATTTCCTAGTCCTTTAACCTTGCCTTGATTCCCGTCACCGAATATGATTGAATCTTGGGAATCTTTGTTCTTGACGTAGGAGGTGAACATCTTCTTCTCCCCCGTCATGTGGTTTGTGCATCCGCTGTCGATAATCCAGCTTGAGCCCCCGGATACATAAACCTGCAAGGCAAATTTAGGCTTGGGTCTTAGGTACCCAACTCTTGTTGGGTCCTGCAAGGTTAGTGACAATAGCCTTAGGGACCCAAATGCAAGTTTTATCTCCCTTGCATTTTGCCCCTAATTTCCTAGCAACCACTTTCTTATCCTTTCTACAAATTGCAAAGGAAGCATTGCAAGCATGATAAATTGTAGAAGGTTCATTAACTATTTTCCTAGGAACATGAGCAACATTTCTCCTAGGCATATGATGAATGACATTTTTCCTAGGCATATCTCTACCATGCACATAGGAAGAACTTGAAGCAAACATTGCATTTGAATCATAAGCATTACAACTCCTATCATGATGAATATTTCTAGAAAATTTCCTATCATAAATAAATGCATGATTCTTTTGAGCACTATTAGCCATAGGGGCCTTCCCTTTCTCCTTTGTGAAAGTGGGAGTCCTTTGGCTTGTTAAGTTCTTGGCTTCCCTTTTGAAACCAAGTCCATCCTTGATTGAGGGGTGTCTACCAATAGTGTAGGCATCCCTTGCAAATTTTAGTTTGTCAAATTCATTCTTGCTAGTCTTAAGTTGGGCATTAAGACTAGCCACTTCATCATTTAATTTGGAGATGGAAATTAAGTGTTCGCTACAAGCATCAACATTAAAATCCTTACACCTATTGCAAATCATAACATGTTCTACATAAGGGCTTGATTTATTAACTATTTCTAACTTAGTATTTAAATCAACATTAATACTCTTTAAGCTCGAAATAGATTCATGGTAAGTAGATATTTCACATGAAAGCATTTCATTTCTTTTAACTTCTAAAGCAAGAGAATTTTGTGCACTAACAAATTTATCATGCTCTTCATATAAAAAATCCTCTTGCTTCTCTAACAATCTATTCTTCTCATTCAAAGCATCAATTAATTCATTGATCTTGTCAATTTTAGTTCTATCTAAACCTTTGAATAAGCTAGCATAGTCTACTTCATCATCACTAGACTCATCGTCGCATGAAGAGGCATACGTAGTGGTACTTCGAGTACTTACCTTCTTCTCCTTTGCCATGAGGTAGGTGTGGTGCTCGTTGGGGAAGAGAGCCGACTTGTTGAAGGATGAGGCAGCAAGCCCTTCGTTGTCGGAGTCGGACGAGGAACAATCTGAATCTCACTCCTTTCCAAGGTGTGCCTCGCCCTTCGTCTTTTTGTAGGTCTTCTTCTTTTCCCACTTTCTGCTCTTTCCTTGATCCTGGTCACTATCATTATCAGGACAGTTAGCAATAAAGTGACCAACCTTACCACACTTGAAGCAGGAGCGCTTCCCTTTCGTCTTGCTCTTGTTGGGATGCTCCTTGCGACCTTCGAGCGTCGTCTTGAAGCGCTTGATGATGAGGGCCATTTCATCTTCATTTAGCCCGGCCGCCTCAACTTGTGCCACCTTGCTAGGTAGTGCCTCCCTGCTACTTGTTGCTTTTAGAGCAATGGTTTGAGGCTCGTGGATTGGGCCATTCAATGCATCATCAACATATCTTGCCTCCTTGTTTATCATCCGCCCGCTTACAAACTTTCCGAGTATTTCCTCAGGCGTCATCTTGATGTACCTAGGATTCTCACGAATAGAGTTTACAAGATGAGGATCAAGGACAGTGAAGGACCTTAGCATAAGTCGGACGACGTCGTGGTCCGTCCATCTCGTGCTCCCATAGCTCCTTATCTTGTTGACCAGGGTCTTGAGCCTATTGTATGTTTGAGTTGGCTCCTCTCCCCTGATCATTGCGAACCTTCCTAGTTCACCTTCCACCAACTCCATCTTGGTGAGCATGGTGGCATCGTTCCCCTCATGCGAGATCTTGAGGGTGTCCCAGATTTGCTTGGCATTATCCAAGCCGCTCACCTTATTGTATTCTTCCCTGCACAAGGATGCTAAAAGAACAGTGGTAGCTTGTGCATTTTTATGGATTTGTTCATTGATAAACATGGAGTTATCCGAACTATCAAATTGCATTCCATTTTCTACTATCTCCTATATACATGGATGAAGAGAGAACAAGTGGCTACACATTTTGTGACTCCAAAATCCGTAGTCCTCTCCATCAAAGTGTGGGGGTTTACCAAGTGGAATGGAAAGCAAATGAGCATTTGAATTATGCGGAATACGAGAATAATCAAAAGAAAAGTTCGAGTTAACCGTTTTCTTTTTCTCCTCGTATTCGTCGTCCTTTTGAGAAGAGGAAAATTCGTCGCTGTCGTAGTAGACAACCTTCCTGATGCGCCTCTTCTTCTTTCCGTCTTTCTTCTTTTGACTCGAGCCGAAGTCATTGACTTTGTCGTCCCTTGGCTCGTTGAAGATGGACTCCTTCTCATTGTCGTTGACCACCATCCCCTTTCCCTTAGGATCCATCTCTTCGGGCGATTAGTCCCTTTCTTGAAGAGAACGGCTCTGATACCAATTGAGAGCACCTAGAGGGGGGGTGAATAGGTGATCCTGTAAAAAACTTGAAACTTAAAGCCACAAAACTTGATTAAGTGTTAGCACAATTAAAACAAGTGGCTGATGACCGAGCTCTTGTGAAACACAATAAACACAGTGAGAACAAGCACAAGAGACACGATGATTTATCCCGTGGTTCGGCCAAGTACAAAACTTGCCTACTCCACGTTGTGGCATCCCAACGGACGAGGGTTGCACTCAACCCCTCTCAAGTGATCCAATGATCAACTTGAATACCACGGTGTTCTTCTTTCTTTACTTTTTCCCGTTTGCGAGGAATCTCCACAACTTGGAGTCTCTCGCCCTTACAATAAGAATCAAAGTGAAAGCACTAGAGTAAGAGAGGGAAGCAACACACACAAATCCACAGCAATACACACACACATAGCCAAGACTTGAGCTCAAATGAATAACACAAGGTTCACCACTAACATAGAGCTCAAATCACTAAGAATGCCAATCGAGTGCGCAAAGACTAAGTGTGAATGATCAAGAATGCTTAGAGTGTGCTTGGTGTTCTTCTCCATGCGCCTAGGGGTCCCTTTTATATCCCCAAGGCAGCTAGGAGCCGTTGAGAGCAATCCAGGAAGACAAATCTTGCCTTCTGTCGGCTGGTGCACCGGACAGTCCGGTGCAGATTTCTTTCCTGTTTTGGTGCAGCCGACCGTTGGCGATTTGGAGCCGTTGGCGCATCGGACACTGTCCGGTGCACACCGGACAGTCCGGTGCCCCATTCAGACCGTTGGCTCGGCCACGCGTCACGCGCGGATTGCGCGGCCGACCGTTGGCTTGGCCGACCGATGGCTCACCGGATAGTCCGGTGCACCACCGGACAGTCCGGTGATTTTTAGCCATACGCCGCCGTCAAGTTCCCGAGAGCGGCCAGTTGGCCAGCGCCAGCATGGCGCACCGGACACTGTCCGGTGCACCACCGGACAGTCCGGTGCACCCAGACTGAGCAGAGTCTTGGCTGCTCGAGCCAAGTCTTTTCCATTTGTCTTTTATCTGATTCTAGCACTTAGACAAGTATGTTAGTACACAAAAAACCAATGTACTAAGTTTAGAATCATACCTTTGTATTGACTTGCACTTTGTCCACCATTTGGCATAGATTAACACATAACCATTTGTGTTGGACACTTAATCACCAAAATACTTAGAAATGGCCCAAGGGCACATTTCCCTTTCAGTTTGGCTTCATCAAGAATGAGGAAGAGCCTTGTGTTCATAAGAAGGCTAGTAGGAGCACACATGCATTCCTAATCCTATATGTAGAGGACATATTGTTGATAGGAAATAATATTACTATGCTACACGCTTTTGTAAATCTTCATTAAGAAATAATTTCTCTATGAAATGACTGGAAAGGGCATCTTACAATTCATACATTAAGAATTACAAAAATAGATCAAAAAGGCTAATTGGATTAAGCCAAATTACGTACAACGACAACACATTGAAATGGTATTATATATAGGATTCCAAGAATGGTTTATTGCTAATGTCACATGGAATTATTATAAACGATACTCAATGTTTTTCAATACTTGGTCAGAAAAAACAGTGGATGTGATTCAATATGCCTCAATGGTTGTATCCATCATGTATGCATGTTAAGTACACATCTAGATGTTGCTTACGCTCTAAGTGTTATCAGTAGGTACTAACCTTACCCAGTGAGGTCCACTAGGTGACTATAAAGAATATCTTGAAGTGCTTCTAAAGAACTAAGGATATGTTCCTAGTTTACGGAAGGGAGGAAGAGCCCACTGTAAATGGTTACACTTATGCTAGCTTCCAAACTGATAGATATGATAATCAATCATAGTTCATATTTGTGCTCTACATGAGGAACAATAAGTTGGAAAAGTTCCAAGCAAGACAAGGTAGTTGATTCTATGACATAAGCCAAATACATCATGTCAGAAGCTGTTATGGTATGTTTGAATCAAAAAATGTGTTTATGAGTTTAGTGCCGCTTTGAGTGCTTTAAATATTTTGGACCTTTATTATGATAATAATGGTGTCAATATAGAGGCCAAGAAATCTAGATCTCACAAAAAATCTAAGCATATACTTTGGTGCTATCACCTTATTCGTGAGATCGTTAATAAAGGTGATGTGAAGATCTACAAATTGCACAAAAGTGGAAAATAATTTTATAAAGGGTTTTTTAGATATATACCATTATGAAAACTGAGTAATCTAAATATGCTATTACAATTCATTGTATCCGGAAGCAAACTGATCCATGCCATTACTTAATCTTATGGGTGTATTGTAGTTTCGTATTTCCCATTTCACCCCTTTGGTAACGATCAAAATAGGCAAACTTTTCCGTTGACTCCTTCTCAGTATTCTTCTCCTTCCTCGGTGTTCCTTTCCATCCTGAAAGTCGCCTAGAGGGGGGGTGAATAGGGCGAATCTGAAATTTACAAACTTTAAGCACAACTACAAGCCGGGGTTAGCGTTAGAATTAAATTCGAGTTCAAAAGAGAGGGCGAAAACAAATCACAAGCAAATAAGGCAGATGACACGGTGATTTGTTTTACCGAGGTTCGGTTCTTGCAAACCTACTCCCCGTTGAGGTGGTCACAAAGACTGGATGTCTTTCAACCCTTTCCCTCTCTCAAACGGTCACTTAGACCGAGTGAGCTTCTCTTCTCAATCAAAACGGGACACTAAGTCCCCACAAGGACCACCACACAGTTGGTGTCTCTTGCCTTGGTTACAATTGAGTTGAACACAAGAAAGAAGGAAGAAGAAAAGCAATCCAAGCGCAAGAGCTCAAATGAACACAAGTATCTCTCTCTCACTAGTCACTATTTGATTGGAATTGTCTTTGGACTTGGGAGAGGATTTGATCTCTTTGGTTGTGTCTTGTATTGAATACTATAGCTCTTGTATGAGGTGTGAAGGCTGAAAACTTGGATACATTAAAGTGTGGTGGTTGGGGGGTATTTATAGCCCCAACCACCAAAAGAACCGTTGGTGAGGGCTTCTGTCGCATGGCGCACCGGACACTGTCCAGTGTGCCAGCCACGTCACCCGGTCGTTGGATTCTAACCGTTGGAGCTTTTGACATCTGGGGCACCGGACAGTCCGGTAGTGCACCGGACAGGTCCTGTAGACTGTCTGGTGCGCCTTCTGGCGCGCGCCTGACTTCTGCGCGCACTGTAGCGCATTTAATGCAGTTGCAGTCGACCGTTGGCGCTGTAGTAGCCGTTCCTCCGCTGGCACACCGGACAGTCCGGTGCTACACCGGACAGTCCGGTGAATTATAGCGGAGTGGCTCCCAGAATTCCCGAAGGTGGCAAGTTTGGAGTCGGTTCCCTGGTGCACCGGACACTGTCCGGTGGTGCACCGGACAGTCCGGTGCGCCAGATCAGGTCACACTTTGGTTGTCTTTTGCTCTCTTTGTTTGAACCCTTTCTTGGTCTTTTTATTG
The DNA here is from genome assembly GCF_902167145.1 of Zea mays. Classification (NCBI taxonomy): domain Eukaryota; kingdom Viridiplantae; phylum Streptophyta; class Magnoliopsida; order Poales; family Poaceae; genus Zea; species Zea mays. The sequence goes on along the minus strand of NC_050099.1, from coordinate 19,831,369 downwards.
GTTTATTGTGAACCTTTAGCACCTGTAAAACTTATAGTCTAGAGCAAACTAGTTAGTCCAATTATTTGTGTTGGGCAATTCAACCACCAAAATCAATTAGGAAAAGGTGTAAGCCTATTTCCCTTTCAATCTCCCCTTTTTGGTGATTGATGCCAACACAAACCAAAGCAAATATAAAAGTACAGAATTGAACTAGTATGCATAATGTAAGTGCAAAGGTTGCTTAGAATGAAACCAATAATCATTTCCACTAGATATGCATGGATGGCTTTCTTCTAATTTAACATTTTGGACCACGCTTGCACCACATGTTTTGTTTTTGCAAACTCTTTTAGAAATTCTTTTTCAAAGTCTTTTGCAAATAGTCAAAGGCATATGAATATGATTTTGAGAAGCATTTTCAAGATTTGAAATTTTCTCCCCCTGTTTTAAATGCTTTTCCTTTGACTAAACAAAACTCCCCCTTAATGAAATTCTCCTCTTAGTGTTCAAGAGGGTTTTGATATTAATTTTGAAGAGGGTATTCTAATTTGGAAAATCTATCAACAATAAGATACCAATATGAAAAATTAATCCATATTTGAAAGACTATATTTTTGAAATTGGTGGTGGTGCGGTTCTTTTGCTTTGGGCTAATATTTTCTCCCCCTTTGGTATGAATCGCCAAAAACGGAGTCATTAGAGCCCTTTTAGCTACTTTCTCTCCTTATGGTAAATAACATATGAGTGAAGATTATACCAAAGTTGGAGAGAGGCGTGGAGCAACGGCGAAAGATGAATAATTTGATGGAGTGGAGTGGAAGCCTTGTCTTCGCCGAAGATTCCATTTCCCTTTCAATCTATGACTTAGCTTGAAATACACTTGAAAACCACATTAGTCATAGCAAAGAAAGAGATATGATCAACGGTATATAAATGAGCTATGTGTGCAAAACATCAATCAAAATTCCTAGAATCAAGAATATTTAGCTCATGCCTAAGTTTGGTAAAAGTTTGCTCATCTAATGGCTTGGTAAAGATATCGGCTAACTGTTCTTTGGTGTTAACATATGCAATCTCGATATCCCCCTTTTGTTGGTGATCCCTTAAAAAATGATACCGAATGGCTATGTGTTTAGTGCGGCTATGCTCAACGGGATTATTCGCCATGCGGATTGCACTCTCATTATCACATAGAAGAGGAACTTTGGTTAATTTGTAACCATAGTCCCTGAGGGTTTGCCTCATCCAAAGCAATCGCACGCAACAATGGCCTGCGGCAATATACTCAACTTTGGCGGTAGAAAGAGCCACAGAATTTTGCTTCTTTGAAGCCCAAGACACCAGAGATCTTCCAAGAACTGGCAAGTCCTTGATGTGCTCTTTCTATTAATTTTACACCCTGCCCAATCAGCATCGGAGTAACTAATTAAATCAAATGTGGATCCCCTGGGGTACCAAAGGCCAAACTTAGGAGTATAAACTAAATATCTCAAGATTCGTTTTACGGCCCTAAGGTGAACTTCCTTAGGATCGGCTTGAAATCTTGCACACATGCATACGGAAAGCATAATGTCCGGTCGTGAAGCACATAAATAGAGTAAAGAACCTATCATCGACCGGTATATCTTTTGATCTACGGATTTACCTCCCGTGTCGAGGTCGAGATGCCCATTAGTTCCCATGGGTGTCTTGATGGGCTTGGCATCCTTCATCCCAAACTTGGTGAGAATGTCTTCAATATACTTCGTTTGGCTAATGAAGGTGCCCTCTTGTAGTTGCTTGACTTGAAATCCTAGAAAATACTTCAACTCCCCCATCATAGACATCTCGAATTTTTGAGTCATGATCCTACTAAACTCTTCACATGTAGATTCGTTAGTAGACCCAAATATGATATCATCAACATAAATTTGGCATACAAACAAATCATTTGCAAGTGTTTTAGTAAAGAGAGTAGGATCGACTTTTCCGACTTTGAAGCCATTAGTGATAAGAAAATCTCTTAGGCATTCATACCATACTCTTGGGGCTTGCTTGAGCCCATAAAGCGCCTTAGAGAGTCTATATACATGGTTAGGGAACTCATTGTCTTCAAAGCCGGGAGGTTGCTCAACATAGACCTCTTCCTTGATTGGTCCATTGAGGAAGGCACTTTTCACGTCCATTTGATAAAGCTTAAAGCCATGGTAAGTAGCATAGGCAAGTAATATACGAATTGATTCAAGCCTAGCTACGGGTGCATAGGTTTCACCGAAATCCAAACCTTCGACTTTTGAATATCCCTTGGCCACAAGTCTGGCTTTGTTCCTTGTCACCACACCATGCTCATCTTGCTTGTTGCGGAAGACCCACTTGGTTCCTACAACATTTTGGTTAGGACGTGGAACTAAATGTCATACCTCATTCCTCGTGAAGTTGTTGAGCTCCTCTTGCATTGCCAGCACCCAATCCGAATCTTGAAGTGCTTCCTCTACCCTGTGTGGCTCAATAGAGGAAACAAAAGAGTAATGTTCACAAAAATGAGCAACACGAGATCGAGTGGTTACCCCATTTTGAATATCACCGAGGATGGTGTTCACGGGGTGATCTCGTTGGATTGCTTGGTGGACTCTTGGGTGTGGCGGTCTTGGACTCTCATCATCTTCCTTGTCTTGATCATTAGCATCTTCCCCTTGATCATTGTCCTCCTCTTGAGGTGGCTCCTCTTGATCTTCATCATCATCATCTTGAGCTTGATCCTCATCTTGAGTTGGTGGAGATGCTTGCATTGAGGAAGATGGTTGATCTTGTGCTTGTGGAGGCTCTTCGGATTCCTTAGGACACACATCCCCAATGGACATGTTCCTTAGCGCGACGCATGGAGCCTCTTCATCATCTAGCTCATCAAGATCAACTTGCTCTACTTGAGAGCCGTTAGTCTCATCAAACACAATGTCACAAGAAACTTCAACTAGTCCAGAGGACTTGTTAAAGACTCTATATGCTCTTGTGTTTGAATCATAACCAAGTAAAAAGCCTTCTACAGCCTTAGGAGCAAATTTAGATTTTCTACCTCTTTTAACAAGAATAAAACATTTGCTTCCAAAGACTCTAAAATATGAAACATTGGGCTTTTTACTGGTTAGGAGTTCATACGATGTCTTCTTGAAGATTCGGTGTAGATATAACCGGTTGATGGCGTAGCAAGCAGTGTTAACCGCCTCGGCCCAAAACCGATCCGAAATCTTGTACTCATCAAGCATGGTCCTTGCCATGTCTAATATAGTTCTATTCTTCCTCTCCACTACACCATTTTGTTGTGGTGTGTAGGGAGAAGAGAACTCATGCTTGATGCCCTCCTCCTCAAGAAAACCTTCGATTTGTGAGTTCTTGAACTCCGTCCCATCGTCACTTCTTATTTTCTTGATCCTCAAGACAAACTCATTTTGAGCCCGTCTCAAGAATCCTTTCAAAGTCTCTTGGGTATGTGATTTTTCCTGTAAAAAGAACACCCAAGTGAAGCGAGAATAATCATCCACAATTACAAGACAATACTTACTCCCGCCGATGCTTATGTAAGCTATCGGGCCGAATAGGTCCATGTGGACTAGCTCAAGTGGCCTGTCGGTCGTCATGATGTTCTTGTGTGGATGATGAACACCAACTTGCTTCCCTGCTTGACATGCACTACAAACCCTGTCTTTATCAAAATGAACATTTGTTAGTCCTAAAATGTACTCTCCCTTTAGAAGCTTGTGAAGATTCTTCATTCCAACATGTGCTAGTCGGCGATGCCAGAGCCAGCCCATGTTAGTCTTAGCAATTAAGCAAGTGTTGAGTTCAGCTCTATCAAAATCTACCAAGTATAGCTGACCCTCTAACACTCCCTTAAATGCTATTGAATCATCACTTCTTCTAAAGACAGTAACACCTAAATCTGTAAAAAGACAATTGTAGCCCATTTTACATAATTGAGAAATGGAAAGCAAATTGTAATCTAAAGAATCTACAAGAAAAATATTGGAAATAGAATGGTCAGGTGATATAGCAATTTTACCCAATCCTTTGACCAAACCTTGATTTCCATCCCCGAATGTGATAGCTCTTTTGGGATCATGGTTTTTCTCATAGGAGGAGAACATCTTCTTCTCCCCTGTCATGTGTTTGTGCATCCGCTATCGATGATCCAACTTGAGCCCCCAGATGCATAAACCTACAAAACAATTTTAGGCCTTGTTCTTAGGTACCCAAACGGTCTTGGGTCCTTTCACATTAGAAACAAGCACCTTGGGTACCCAAACACAAGTCTTGGAGCCCTTGTGTTTGCCCCCAACATATTTGGCAACTATTTTGCCTGATTTGTTAGTAAGCACATAGGATGCATCAAAAGTCTTAAATGAAATGTTATGCTCATTTGATGCAGTAGGAGTTGTCTTAGGCAATTAACATGGGTTGATTGCCTAGAACTAAATGCCTCACTCTTATACACAAAAGCATGATTAGAGCTAGAGTGAGACTTCCTAGAATGAATTCTCCTAATTTTGTGCTCGGGATAACCGACAGGGTACAAAATATAACCCTCATCATCCTGAGGCATGGGAGCCTTGCCCTTAACAAAGTTAGATAATCTTTTAGGAGGGGCATTGAGTTTGACATTGCCTCCCTGTTGGAAGCCAATGCCATCCTTAATGCCAGTGCGTCTCCCATTATAGAGCATACTACGAGCAAATTTAAATTTTTCATTTTCTAACTTATGCTCGGCAATTTTAGCATCTAATTTTGCTATATGATCATTTTGTTGTTTAATCATAGCAATGTGATCATGAATAGCATCAATGTTAATATCTCTACATCTAGTGCAAATAGTAATATGCTCAACTGTAGATGTAGAGGGTTTGCAAGAATTTAGTTCAACAATCTTAGCATGCAAAATGTCATTCTCATCTCTAAGATTGGAAATAGAAGTATTGCAAACATCTAATTCTTTAGCCTTAGCAATTAATTTTTTATTTTCATTTCTAAGGCTAGCAAGAGAGGCATTCAATCTTAGCAATTGAACTAGCATTATCTTTTCTAAGATTGTCAATTGAATCATCGCTAACATTTGATTTCTCAACCTTAGCAATTAATTTGTCATTTTCATTTCTAAGGTTTGAAATAACATCATGGCAAGTGCTTAGCTCACTAGATATTTTTTTCACATTTTTCTACCTCTAGAGCATAAGCATTTTTAACTTTAACATGCTTCTTATTTTCTTTAATTAGGAAGTCCTCTTGGCTATCCAAGAGTTCATCCTTCTCATGAATAGCACTAATCGATTCATTTAATTTTTCCTTTTGTTGCATGTTTAAGTTGGCAAAAAGGGTGAGCAAATTATCCTCATCATCACTAGTATTATCCTCATCACTAGAAGTTGCATACTTAGTGGAGGATTTTGATTTTACCTTTTTCTTTTTGTCGTCTTTTGCCATGAGGCACTTGTAGCCGACGTTGGGGAAGAGGAGGCCTTTGGTGACAGCGATGTTGGCGGCATCCTCGTCGGAGGAGGAGTCGGTGGAGCTCTCGTCGGAGTCCCACTCTCGGCAAACATGGGCATCGCCGCCCTTCTTTTTGTAGTACCTCTTCTTTTCTCTTCTCTTTCCCTTCTTGTCGTCGCCCCTGTCACTATCACTTGATAATGGACATTTTGCAATAAAATGATCGGGCTTACCACACTTGTAGCAAACTTTCTTGGAGCGGGGCTTGTAGTCCTTCCCCCTCCTTTGCTTGAGGATTTGGCGAAAGCTCTTGATGATGAGCACCATTTCCTCGTTGTCGAGCTTGGAGGCGTCGATGGGGATTCTACTCGGTGTAGAGTCCTCTTTCTTCTCCTTTGTTGCCTTGAATGCCATGGGTTGCACATCGGGTGTGGAGGAGGCGCCTTGCTCGATGATTTTCTTGGAGCCTTTGATCATCAATTCAAAGCTCACAAATTTTCCTATCACTTCCTCGGGAGACATTAGTGTGTATCTAGGATCACCACGAATTAATTGAACTTGCGTAGGGTTAAGTAAAACGAGTGATCTAAGAATAACCTTGACCATTTCATGGTCATCCCATTTGGTGCTCCCGAAGTTGCGCACTTGGTTCACCAAGGTCTTGAGCCGGTTGTACATCGCTTGTGGCTCCTCCCCTTGGTGAAGCATGAAGCGACCGAGCTCCCCCTCGATCGTCTCCCGCTTGGTGATCTTGGTCACCTCGTTTCCTTCGTGCGCGGTCTTGAGCACGTCCCAAATTTCCTTTGCGCTCTTCAACCCTTGCACCTTATTATACTCCTCTCGACTTATAGAGGCAAGGAGTATAGTAGTGGCTTGGGAGTTGAAGTGTTGGATTTGTTCGACCTCCTCCGAGTCGTAATCCTTGTCTCCCTTCTTTGGTACCTGCGCTCCATACTCAACAATATCCCATATGCTTTTGTGGAGTGAGGTTAAGTGATGCCTCATTTTATCACTCCACATAGAATAATCTTCACCTTCAAGCATAGGTGGTTTGCCTAATGGAACAAAAAGTAATGGAGTGCGTTTTGAAATACGAGGATAGCGAAGGGGCATCTTACTATACTTCTTGCGCTCATGGCGTTTAGAAGTTGCGGATGCCGATTCCGAGCTGGAGGTGGAGGGTGACGAAGAGTCGGTCTCGTAGTAGACCAATTTCTTCATCTTCTTCTTCTTGTCACCCTTCCATTGGGACTTGATGGAGGAAGAGGATTCCTCCTTGTGCTTGTGGGCGGACTCCCTTGAATGCGTTCTCCCCGAGCTTGCGGACTTGTCGCCGGTCCCGATCTCCCTCTTGGCAGATGCTCCCGGCATCACTTCGAGCGGTTAGGCTCTAATGAAGCACCGGGCTCTGATACCAATTGAAAGTCACCTAGAGGGGGGTGAATAGGGCGAATCTAAAATTTACAAACTTTAAGCACAACTACAAGCCGGCGTTAGCGTTATAATTAAATTCGAGTCCGAAAGAGAGGGCGAAAACAAATCACAAGCAAATAAGGCGGATGACACGGTGATTTGTTTTACCGAGGTTCGGTTCTTGCAAACCTACTCCCCGTTGAGGTGGTCACAAAGACCGGGTGTCTTTCAACCCTTTCCCTCTCTCAAACGGTCACTTAGATCGAGTGAGCTTCTCTTCTCAATCAAAACAGTACACTAAGTCCCCACAAGGACCACCACACAGTTGGTGTCTCTTGCCTTGGTTACAATTGAGTTGAACACAAGAAAGAAGGAAGAAGAAAAGCAATCCAAGCACAAGAGCTCAAATGAATACAAGTATCTCTCTCTCACTAGTCACTATTAGATTGGAATTGTCTTTGGACTTGGGAGAGGATTTGATCTCTTTGGTTGTGTCTTGTATTGAATACTATAGCTCTTGTATGAGGTGTGAAGGCTGAAAACTTGGATACATTGAAGTGTGGTGGTTGGGGGGTATTTATAGCCCCAACCACCAAAAGAACTGTTGGTGAGGGCTTCTGTCGCATGGAGCACCGGACAGTCCGGTGCGCCACCGGACACTGTCCGGTGCGCCAGCCACGTCACCCGGCCGTTGGATTCTGACCGTTGGAGCTTCTGACATATGGGGCACCGACAGTCCGGTGGTGCACCGGACAGGTCCTGTAGACAGTCCGGTGCGCCTTCTGGCGCGCGCCTGACTTCTGCGCGCACTGTAGCGCATTTAATGCAGTTGCAGTCGACCGTTGGCGCTGTAGTAGCCATTACTCCGCTGGCACACCGGACAGTCCGGTGCTACACCGGACAGTCCGGTGAATTATAGTGGAGTGGCTCCCAGAATTCTCGAAGGTGGCAAGTTTGGAGTCGGTTCCCTGGTGCACCGGACACTGTCCGGTGGCACACCGGACAGTCCGGTGCGCCAGACCAGGGCACACTTCAGTTGTCTTTTGCTCTCTTTGTTTGAACCCTTTCTTGGTCTTTTTATTGGTTTATTGTGAACCTTTGGCGCCTGTAAAACTTATAGTCTAGAGCAAACTAGTTAGTCCAATTATTTGTGTTGGGCAATTCAACCTCCAAAATCAATTAGGAAAAGGTGTAAGCCTATTTCCCTTTCACATCCGTCACACCCGGTTTTGGAAGGCAAACCGAATGCGAACCATGTACGTGCCAGGATCAGAAATTCACGTACACAGCGATTACATAATTGGACATCATCACACATTGGTCAAAATAATAGCAGAAATAGTACTTTATTACATCACGATGTCCAAGACATCCACAGAGTCATTAACTTAAGTCATAATCATAATCAAAGTGCGAATACGAAACGTCCAAGACATTCACAGAGTCATTAACTTAATTCATAATCATAATCAAAGTGCGAATACGAAACACAGTACGATAAGGCCTTCACAGGCAGCTGACTCGAGGGAAGGCGAGCTGACCGGTCGGGCCCAGCGTCAGGAGGCGCAGGCAACCGACGGGTGGGACCCAGTGGCAGGGTGCGCGCACGAACCGGTATCCAACGATTTGGATCATTGGATCAAGGACGGGCGGCTGAGATCTGGCGCACAAGGGTTAACGGCTTTGGGCGGTGCTGTTCCTGTCGGTGACAGCGAAGTTGTCGGAGACGGGGCAGTGCGGGCTCCAGGGGGTTTGAGGTCGCCGGAGTTGGCCAGGATCGGCGAGGATGGCCCGGCGAACTCACTGGCGGGGCTCCAGCCGTGGGAATAGGACTAGGACAAGGGAACAACAGAGGGAGCACTCTGGGCGAGTCAGGATAACTCCGGCGAGTAATCCCGGCCACGGGGAAGGGAAATCGAGCGCGTTAAGGCCCGGGATAGCTTCGGCGAGGGAGGTGGAATAGTACGGACCAAAGCAGGGACTCGGAGAGGGGCTGAATCGACCGGCCGTCGCGCGGGCACGGCGAACCGACGCGGTGGAGCTCCGGCGAGTACAAATTAGGTAAGGCAGGGCAGAATCAAGACGACCAGAGCACGGGAACAGTTTTATCACCTCAGAACGACGCTCGGGAGGGCTCGCCGTGACGTCTGGCGCTCTAGACGGCCGGCATGGTGGGCACTTTCCTCCGGCGAGCAATGGTGGTGGTGGTAGAGCGCGAGAGAGGGCAAGCGTGGGCAAAATGAGGCAGGGGAGAGAGAGCGGGTGCAAGCGGGGCTCAGAAGGGAGCTGGGGGCGTGGGCAGGCGACGTGGTCGGGGTTCTCGGCGTGCGTGTGTGCTGGTCAGCGGCGGTTCGTGGGGAAGGCGGAGCTGACAGGCTAGGCTCACGGCGTAGAGGCACGGGCATGCGCGCGGGGGGAACAGTTCGACGCTGACGGGCCGAGCCCACGGTGTAGAGAGAGCGGGGCGCGCACGTGAGAGGAAATGACCCCGACAGGTTGGCCCCACCGGGTAGATAGAGAGAGGGTTCGGGGACACGCGAGCACTGGCTGGCACGCGCGTGGGCGCGCGGGGCTGGGCCGACTGGCCGAGGCTGGGCTGAAATGATTTTTCCTTTTTCTTTTGAATTTCTAATTCTTTTTATTTTTATTTTCTCTATGGAATTCAAATCAAATCAAGCCACAATTTTAAATTCAAATATTTCAAACATGTGCATCAACCAAAAACAAATTTTGAACTCATCATGAGGCAAACATTCATATCTCATCTAGGTTTTAATATTCTAACGAAAATAATACATCTCTCACATAAATAACCCAAAATACTATTAAAGAGAAGGGAAAGGAAAATCTATAGAGGTCAGAAAAGGAGTAACACCTGAATTTGGTATGTATTAGAGAAGAATTTTTATACCCCCAAATTCAGGGCGTTACACCATCCTGACATGCTTCTCCGTCATCGGTGCTCTTGTGGAGTTAGTTCTTTAGAGGTGCATCTTCCTTGTACTTCTTTGTGCTCGCTTCTCAATCTATACCTTACTTTGCTCGATGCTGCTCACTCTAGGGTTATGGTTATGGCCGCAAGTCAAGATCAATTAAGTTGGTCACCGGCGAGCAAGGCCAACCTTCCATTTATCGATTACCCCACTTGTGGTATTCCTTTTGTCAGGCTACACAGTAAGCAGTTGAATTCATATGGATGTTTTTTCTACAAGTGTGAGAACAACCTAAGGGTAAGATTTCAGTTTTATGTTATTAGGGTACCCATGTTATTATGAAATCTTATATTAACAGTAATATGAATGTTATCGTGCCTATTTTGGTTTGCAAAATGATCAAAGGTGTGCCTTTTTTAAGTGGGAAGATGATTATGAACGGTTTTGGCGACATGCTAATGAAGGCAACTTGGTTGAAGAATATGTGGATAAGCATCTTCTAAATGAGTTGGAACAAATGAAGATGAGATTGAAGGAAGATGTAGTCCAAATGAAGCATCAATTGTAAAAAAATAGTGTATGGATTTGTAGGTGTTGTAATAGTATTAGATCTAATGCTAGTAGCAATTCTTGCTATGTGAATCTCTGTGTTTTGGAATGTACTGAATTTGTGAAACTCTAATGCATGTGTTATGATATGAACTAACTAAAATGCAATTGGAAAACTAAAATTCATGTGTTGTGATATGTGTTCTGATATCACCAATATGTTTTTGGACAACTGAAATAAATCACCAATTGCAACAGGATATATAACTCAGAAGTTCACCAAAATACATCTACTCATTCATCAATAGATCCATTACATGCAACTAGTTCATCTCCAAAAGCATTACAAAGAACTAGTTCATCACCAGATCCATTACATACAACTAATTTATCAAAACAATAATGTGGACACATGATAAAGTCATGGTGTTGGATTAACTCATTTATATACATTGCTAGGATTAAATATGTGGCATCAAGGATTCTCAAGTGGTATACATGTTGGATACTTAGACCTAAGATTGTTATTGTTTCTCATAATGTGAACTGATGCATTTTGGGGTTGTCAAACTCTACTTCATAACTAGATAGTTATAAAAGTAGTTTTCAAATGTACCATGAAACATAGGATGTGATGTGAGTGGATCAAGAAGGAATTTGTCCCTCCAACATAATGGGAGAGATTCACTAGGGCCCTTGATGTAGTCGAATTAAGAAAGTGCATGGTCATGACAATATAATTAGATAGTTAATTATGATGTGACTACAAAGCTAATGACAAGATATAATCCATTACCAAATTGAGTGAAGTGTCGAGATATTAGAAGGGTGGCACAAATCTCCCCTTGAGTTCGATAGATATAGTGTGGCAAAAGGATCAGATGTGTGTGTATCAAGATTCGACCCATATGATCTTTATGTGTATATAGGATTTGATATGTGCTGCTAGACATCACTATTGATTAATGACTCGAAAATAGTTTTATATCATGTCCGTCTTTAGTACTTAAGAGATTGCAACAACTAAATAGATGATTGACTCTAGTGTAAATGAGAGATCGTAAAAAATATTCCAGAGAGGCAACCATGATCCATGATAACATAAATGAGCCTTTAAGTTAAAAATCCATTAGCATGAGTCTATATTTAGGAAAGACTAGTACAACGCCCGTGCATTGCGACGGCACACAAACATATTTGATACCCATAAAAAATAAATGTAAGATCAGAGTGAACATATCCTATATTAAACTGATAAGAACAAATATTACACCTTATCTTAACCAAAAGCCCGAGAAAGGTATGAGTTGAATAGGAGCCCGACCCTTTTTTATAAGTCGCTCGGGTGCTCGTTCTCCTTCAGATAGCGAGATGGTACTATGTGGGAGTATTGCTCTGCGTATGGCTTCCTATCGTGTTGGGCTTGGATGGTTTCTCAATGCCCATTTGTTAGGCAAGAAGCGGTAAAAGAAATAGACCTACATGCTTCGATGTGATGCACAACCCACAAAACCGGTGCTTTAATATAGTAGAGAGTTGACATGCTAGAAGAGAGAGACACATCTTAGCTATCGCCTGTCACCGCCTCTTTCCCAGGTTTGCGAGCGCTCAAGCATTTGTTGCCCTTCTTCTCACTGTGTGTGTGGTGCTAGCACACCAGCGTAATAGTGTTTGATCCTTACAACCGTGGATACCATAAAGATGTCGCTGGCGTTGTTGTGGTGTTGAGCGGCAACGAATACGTGAAGAGTACAGGTAAATATGTTATTGTTGTTGGTACGTGAGGATGTAATACTATTTTCACTATATTGACGCATTCTTCTTCTATTGTACTACACGTCTAGTAATAATGATCTACACTTCTCTTGTTGCATGTTATCTTGGTCGAACCTAGTAGATTTTCTAGCTTTCTGCATGTAGGTCCAGTAATTCTGAAGTGTTGATATAGTGTGTGTATAAATGTGTGTGGATGTTTGTATCTGAATAAAGACCAAGCCTCCAATAATGCTGAGGAACATGGTATATGCCTGTAGCTAGATGCCATAGACCCACATCATCAGAAATTAAACAACACATAGAAACAGCTGGATTTTTCATATATGACACAGCAATTTGTCTATGCTCCCTTTGATAGAGACACGGACATTTGTTATGTGTGCCTCATCAATCAGTAGTGCTGTATAAAGAACCACGGCTAAACAGCTGTTGCATCCTAGTAGCGCTATATCTTGTTCCTTGAGGACCAGACTTAGAAGCACTATTATCCCTGCAGCTTGCCTCTTCAGTATACTCCATCCGCTGCCCCGCTTCTCCTCATACATATATACTCTGTCAAATCCAACTTGTTCCATAACTCTTGTTCTCCATCGAAGAACAGACGACATACTCTCTCTCTCTCTCTCTTTGTCTCTCTCTACTCTCTAGACAGTCGATTAAAGGTGCACAAATGTGCGGAAAGATGGAGCACATCCACATGGAACACAAGGTGTGTATTTCATCTAGTTTCTGTTCTAGCTAGAGATGTGAATCCATATATAACTACTGGTGTTTTGTTAAGATTAACTAAAAAGGTTAAAATAGTTTAATTCCTTGTTAGAGTCATGTACTAGTACTTACTGGTTGTTTGTGTGTGTGTGTATTCATCCAATTCATCAGGGCTTACTAGGTGGAGAATTTAAAGATGGAATCTGCGCCTCAGTTCCCAGCCCCCTTCCTGGCACATCAAGCAGGCCGAACAGCATGGTTGTGAAGGTAATTAAGCAGCTAGTAATAGTATACAAGCAGAAGGTTTGCTTGAATTTTCGTCCAGAAATAATTGTGTTTGTAATAAACATATATATATAAGCAGAAGGTTTGCCCGCGGGAGTTCATCCCGGCGCACATCATCGCGGAGGCGATCTCGACGCTGCACGGGCTGGACCTGCGGTGGTCGGGGCCCATCACGCCCAGCGAGCGGCAGTACGTGGAGCAGTACGTGCTGGCCATGTACCCGCAGTACTCGCACGGCCTCATCGAGGACGGCAGCTGCGACAAGGACGACCTCTACTCCACCTACTACATGTCGCCGGAGGCCGGCGGCGAGCGGCAGCGTTCGTCGCCGGCGGGGTCGCCGTCGTCGTCGGCCGGCACGAGGCCCGACTCGGCGGACACGGTCCGGCTGGAGCCGTCGCGGCTGCTGGACATGCTCACCAAGAAGTCGTCCTTCCCGGGGAGCTTCATCTCGATCCCGGAGATCCAGGCCAGGAACCGCGTGCTCAGCCACTGCGGCCTCACCGACGACGAGTACCTCGTCCTCTTCGCGCCCACGCCGAGGGACGCCATGATGCTGGTAGGCAGAGCCTGTCGTTGTGGTTACCATTATCATTAGTTAATTCATTATTACTACAACTATAATGGTTTTTAAATCATGCCGTAGCCGGTCTTAATTCTTCTGGTTCAAATTGTTTAACCATAGGGGTTTGGTTTGGGACTAAAATTAATTATCCTGTGTCACATCGGATGCTTAAATGTTTATTATGAGTACTAAATATAATAAACATTGGCGCTGCATCGGCCATGCAGCGCCGAGGGATGCTTAAATGTCACATCGGCGCTGCATGGCCGTACTTGGTTTTTTAAGTTAGTACTACAAAGCTTTGGGATAAACTATTGGGTGATTTGGAACATTGATATGGAGGACTAACGAGGTGCAAGTGGTAGAACTTGAGTGTGACACGGTGATTTATTTATTTATTTTCTTTTTTGTAATAAAAGCCATAGCATAGTCATTTGACCCTTTATTAATCGACCCTACACGAGAACAAAATAAATGACAAAAAAAATCCAGATGGACTTTGAGCTTCTAATTTAAGCTGATCCACGTATCTGCACAAGCACGCCAATTAGGCCCAGCCCAACAGGGGCTGCGCTCAGACTTGTCACCCTGCATGCCGCATGTACTGTACTGTACAAGCACGCCCGAAATAACATGGGTTATATTTACATTACATGGCAGATTGGCGAGAGCTACCCGTTCTTCCGGAGCAGCTACTACATGTCGATCCTGGACGAGGAGAGCGACAGCATCCGCGCCTTCGCGGCGTACAAGGAGGCGAAGGTGATCGCGGCGCCGGAGTCGTGGCTGGACCTGCGCATCAAGGGGTCGCAGCTGAGCCAGTACTTCCGGCGCAAGTCCAAGCACGCGCCCAAGGGTCTGTTCGCGTACCCGGCCGTCGTCTCCCCCTCCTCTTCGTCGCCGTCCGCCGCCGCCGCCTCGCGGTACTCGCTGCACTGGGTGTCCGAGGCGCACCGCAACGCGTGGCACGTGGTCCTGGACGCCACCGCGCTGGCCGTCGGCGAGGACCGCCTCCCGCTCTCGCTGCACCGCCCGGACTTCGTGCTGTGCACGCTCGGCGACGCCACGCGGCAGCAGCAGCAGCAGCAGCCAGCTGCGAGGGTCACCTGCCTCCTCGTCAGGAGGCGGTCCTTCGATACCTCCCTCTCCTCCCAGCCGCAGAGGCAGTAGCCACTAGCCACAGCGAATTGGTGTTTGCGAGAGAAATAGAAATCGAAGCAGGCGCGCGTGTTGCAAGATTGCTGCTTCTTGCCTGTGACTGTGAGCTAGCCGTTTGGCTTGTGACTGCTGCAAGCAAATTGGTGTTTAGCCGATTCCGTTATCGTGTGATGCATGGTGAAACATTACAATAATAAATAAATACATAAACACCATTTTGACAGAGTATATTTATGTCCTCTTGTATATATAGACTAATGTAGAACCACGTCTGCATGTAACTATTATGCTCTTCAACCATATTCTGAACAACACAAGCATGTTACGTTGGCAAAAATCTGAAAGAGCATGTCCCGTTTTTCAGATTCACAATTAATGAACCTTCATTTCTTGTCTCTCGCTTCAAAGTCCAGTTTCACCATTCCATAAGACATGACAAAAACTGGGTCGTCCTACGCGTAATCTTCTTAACCTTTCTTAAGATATTGGTGGGACATATAATGTTCTAATCCACCTCTCACTATTTCTCATGTTCTCTTGAATTCTTCTAGTTACAAGGACCCTTATGTCCTCTAACATAGTTATAATAGTCTTAAATCTTGCTTCAATAGTCCAACTACTGAAATGACCCAAAAATAATCTACCGCTTTAAAAGATCTGTTGGAACTGATTTTCAGGGGTCATTTTCTGGTGAGCTGCTTGGGACATTGCTACTAATGAGAACACTTTCACACTAGCATCCTCAAAGTTGAATATTTCCCAGAAACTCTTTATGGACAACTGTAGCCGATCTCTTGCTGTCAGTCATCTGCCCATCTCTTTATGGACCACCTCACCTTCATCCTGTCAGTCATCTGCCTCTCCTCTGCCTAGTACTATAGCCGATCTCTTGCTGCCTAAACTCTCATACCGGGAATCTAGATTTCATCGCTAACGTGTTTGGCCAGCAAGGTCTTCAGGCAACTGTACAGGTTCAAGCTATTGCAGACTCAGGAGCATGACATTCTGAGATGGACATCGGCAAAAAGGGAGATTGTATGACAAAGCATTTTTTTTTTGTTTACACACATCTAAGCTCTCAGTTCGAGGTACAACTTACACAAGGATCGCGGCATCTCATCACAGGTGAACCAAAAATCCTACAAAGGGCGTGGAAATCGTAAAAACCTATGTTTGGAGACTGATAAGAAGGGCACTGGACACAGGCGAAAGAGCAGGAAGGTACTCAAGTCACATTGGTAAGCACTACTATATATACCTGATGGAGACGGATGCACATCTTTAATTTCACTGCGATTTTGCTGGAGCTGTTTGGTTCGTTCTCCAACAACCCGTCTCTTCGGTCTGACACTTTACAAAATGAGCAAGATGGGGTTCAACAAATTCTACATGCTGTAATGTCAACAAACAATCTTTAACAAACTCTTCCAAAAAATAAAATCCTAACAGATTTGTGGTACATCTGAAAAAAGCTAGAAATGTAGGAGATTGAACAACAACCGATGGACGACTTGGCTGGTGCAGGTCCATCGTCATGCTGTAGCAATAGACATGTCTGCTGGCTGCAAATGCTCTCGCAAATGCACACCAACGAGTGCAGACGACCGACGACAACAAGAACAGGCAGGCCAACACGAGCCACCAATGGCCACCATACACGCATGACCAAGCTGTATTGCCAGGTACAGATTATTAATCACAACTCATCAACCCTAGCTTACAACCTCAGACGAATAAATATATAGGAGCAGCCAACTATCGTCAAGCACATACACCGTCATTTGTGTACAGGGAGCAACCAATAACTCCTCCTCAGTGCTCATGGCAGAAGCACCGAGGCTAGCTCTGGCCTGGACTGGTGGTGGCCTGGCCTCTCGGCTACAACAATAATCAGTAGCTGGTACCTGGTATCCCTTCATCAACAGCTCAAATTACTCTACTCCGCCAGACTGGAGGATACAATATCGCACACAAGAGTTCATCAAATGCAACCAACAGAGCAACCTCAAGATGTTCAAGATCATGTTAAATAAATCCCGGCCTCGGCCCTCGGATATCAAAACGTCGCTAGGACGCTCGCTCCCTCTTCCTGTCTGACGAACTCGGTGATGAACACTCAAGAACTCAGAGTCAGTGGACGGTCGGTTTTGGCGCAGCGCACAGGCACAACAACAATCGCTGTATTTTTTTGGTTTTCTACTACTCCTTTTTATTGACGCTGGTTACAGGTTCGCGTTCGACCCCCGGCCCCGGATGCATGCGCACACACCCCCAAAAATAGCTGTGCCATCCCACAGCCAAGGATAGTGGGCGCAATGACCGGGTGTCGTCAAGGCCACCACTGATTCTGCAGGGAAGAAAACAAACCCTGCTAAACTTAGACTCTAACTAGACGCAATGTATTATCTCTGACAAACTCCACCTAATCTTGTTGCGCCGATTCGGTGCTAATGATGTCGCTCCGAACGCTTAGCTCCTAAGCGGCTTCGTGAGCAAATCTGCCAATTGGTCACTGGTCCGGACGAAATCTGGATGTGCTAGTCACCTAAGGTCTTGTTCGTTTGTCCAGAAATAGATTAAGAATCATTTCAAGTGATCAAAACTTAGTACCCATTTGGTTAGACGGACTAATCTTTAGTCCCTAGTTTTTAGTCCCGTTAAGTCTTTATTTTGCCAAACGGAAGGACTAAAGTAGAGACTAATTGGCTTTAGTCTCTAGTCCCTCACATGGGTGCTAAAAGAGACTAATTGACAATATTTACTCCAATTGCCCTTGCCTATAAAACTATTGTGAAACAAGAAAATGGGTATTTTAGTCTTTATGTGTTAAATTTAATGTATTTAGAATCTGTTTAGTCTCTACAACCAAACATGGTAGGGAGTAAACTTTAGTCTCTGGACTAAACTTTAGTCCTAGAACTAATGAAACCAAACATGGTCTTATATAAATTAGAGAAACAAACCGGCTAGGATTTGTTCCATGCCCCTATTCCGGAAAAAACGAACGGCCCCTAAAGGGTGAATAACTGACGTCTAAAATTCACAAATCAAATAAAAACTTGAATCACAATATATGAGTTAGCTCAAAAGGTCGATTCAAGATAGTGAGGTTCTTGCACTTGATTGCTCACAAGATTGTGAAATTATAACTTGAGCAATATCACAAGTAAAGAATGAAGATGAAGCAAGAACTA
This sequence comes from Zea mays, assembly GCF_902167145.1. Classification (NCBI taxonomy): domain Eukaryota; kingdom Viridiplantae; phylum Streptophyta; class Magnoliopsida; order Poales; family Poaceae; genus Zea; species Zea mays. The sequence goes on along the minus strand of NC_050099.1, from coordinate 19,813,349 downwards.
GAAAATATAGATGAAGTACAAATCGCAAGAGATCGAGCACACGAGACACGACGATTTTTACCATGGTTCGATCAAGCCTCAAATGCTTGACTACTCCATGTTGTGGTGTCCCAAAAGACGAGAGTTGCATCCAACCCTTCTCAAGTGATCTAATGATCAACTTCAGACCATAGATCTTCCTTATACTTTTCCTTTT